>NW_026652276.1:39845652-40347703 GCF_009828535.3 Hylobates moloch | reverse complement strand
CATGTTCTCACTCATAGGTGGGAATTGAACAATGAGAACTCATGGACACAGGAAGGGGAACATCACACTCCGGGGACTGTTGTGGGGTGGGGGGAGGGGGGAGGGACAGCATTAGGAGATAAACCTAATGCTAAATGACGAGTTAATGGGTGCAGGAAATCAACATGGCACATGGATACATATGTAACAAACCTGCACATTGTGCACATGTACCCTAAAACCCTAAAGTATAATTAATAAATAAATAAATAAATAAATAAATAAATAAATAAAAAGACTTGTAAGATTCAGCTAAAGCAACAATCAGAGAGAAATTTATAGTCTTAAATGGCTACATTAGAAAAATTTTAAATTTGAAAAATTAATGAACCAAGTGCTAAACTCGAAGTTGTAAGAAGTTAACAGGTGAACAAAAAGAAAGTAGAAGGAAATAAAAAGCAGAAATTAATGAAATTTTTTAAAAGCAAAAGAAATGATTCCCTAATTTTTGAAAAAATTAATTTAAAAAGCAGTAAATTGCTGACAAGACTGATCAAGATAAAAAAGATAAAAGGCCCAAATGAATAATTGTAAGAATGAGAAACAGGGGGTACAACTACAGTTATTCTGGTGTAATCATCTTAAGACTATGCTAGGAACATTATGCCAATAAACTTTAAAACAAGGGTGCAATGAACAATTCTCCAGAGAAATATAAATAACAAAAGCCATAAGAAGAAATACAGACCTGAACATACCTATTCATTAAATCAGTAAAAACTCCCTACAGCAAATGCCCCCATGAAGCCTAGATTATTTTTACAGATGAATTCTACTAAATCTTCAAAGTACAAATAATTCCTACTTCATATAAACTATGAACTTCCAGGAAACAGAAAAGGAGAAAAGGCTCCTCCATATCTGTGAGTTCCAAATCTGCAGATTCAACAACCTCAGACCAAAAATATTTCATAAAAAAATTATGTTTCTACCACTTTTTTGTCATTAATCCCTAAACGATACCATATAACAACTATTTATATAGCATTTATATTTTATTAGATGTTATAAGTAATCTAGAGATGATTTAACATGTATGAAAGGATGTGCACAGGTTATAGGCAAGTACTAAGCCATTTTATATCAGGGACTTGAACATCCTTGAATTTTGGTTTCCTTTGGGAGGTCCTGGACTCAATCCCTCATGGGTATCAAGAGACAACTGTATAAGTAAATTTAATTCAGCAATGTATTAAAACATTAATACATTAAGATTACTGAATTTTGGAATTTGGAAACTCAGATATTTAACATTATAAAAATCAATTCCTCTACAACTTTTAGAAATAGGGCCTTTTTAACTCTATAAATTATATCTACCAAAAACCTAAAGTAATCATTTTTAATGGTGAAATATTAAAAGCATTCTCATTAAAACTAGAAATGAGATGAGAATGTTAGCATTCCTTCCATTAGGATAAAAGATCAAAAGCAAACATGGGGCTGGGCATGGTGGCTCATGCCTGTAATCCCGGCACTTTTGGAGGCTGAGGTGGGTGAATCACTTGAGGTCAGGAGTTTGAGACCAGCTTGGCCAACCTGGTGAAACCCCCATCTCTACTAAAAATACAAAAATTAGTTCGGTGTGGTGGTGCACACCTGTAGTCCCAGCTACTTGGGAGGCTGAGGCAGGAGAATTGCTTGGACCCAGGAGGCAGATGCTGCAGTGAGCCAAGATTGCGCCACTGCACTCCAGCCTGGGCGACAGAGCGAGACCCCCTCTCAAAAACAAACAAACAGAAAAGGCAAACATGGCAAAACATTAACATCTGCTAAATCTGGGTGGTGAGTACATATTTAAAGTATTTTCTATTAAAATACAGAATTTTTGGCCTGGCACAGTGGTGCATGCCTGTAATTCCAGCACAATGGGAGGCTGAGACAGGAGAACCCTTGAGCCCAGGAGTTCCTAACCAGCCTGGGTAACACAGTGAGACCCTATCTCTTCTATTTTAAAAATAAAAAAAAAGTTAAATACAGAATTTTTAAAACCTTCGCTTTGTTGCTGGGTCAACACTTGTTGAGAAACTATCCGGTCAGGATTATTGCCTTGTGTAAGGAGCCTTTAAATTATTTACCCAGAAGCTAAATGTAAATACTTTGTATCTGCGCAAACACTTTTTCCTGTGTATCATCACATACATTACCTGTTCCTCTCCAATGGGAGAGAACATTCCCATTTTTCAGATGAAAGACACTAGGCCTACTGAGGTAAAGAGAGTTGTCCAAAGTCTCCGGGATAGCACAGAAGGACCCAGAACCTGAGCCTATTCATTCAGTACTTTTTCAATAGCATACTACTTATAATGATAACCAGGGGCTAATAGTACCTGTCCTTTATAAGACTTACTGAAAGTTTATATTTTGATTTGTTTGGTAAAATGATGAAGTCAAAGCTTTCCCTGAGCACTTGAAAACACAGAGCACTATAAAACATGATCTTTGGCAGAGAGAATGATAACTGGAAGGTGTGGGTTTGCTTACATGGCAGGCTTAGCAAGAAGCTGGAATCCTCCCATAACCAGGAAATTTGTAATAGATGTGCAATACCTTGAGCAAAAAAGAAAACACATCTACATTAGTTGAAATGTAAATTAGTTCTTCAGTTTCCAAACACATACCTGGAATAGATAATTCTTGATTATTTCACCAATGAATTTCAGAAGTTTTGTGATGTCAACATTTGTGAAGGGCAGGTTGTGTAATAATTACAATAATGGAGGTAAAGGGAGGGGTAGGGGAATTCCAGCTTAGTAAAGATGGTAATATAAGGCTGGTCACATTGGCTCACACCTGTAATCCCAGCACTTGGGGAGGTTAAGGTGGGTGGATTGCTTGAGCCTAGGAGTTTGAGATCAGCCTGGGCAGCATGGGGAAACCCGACTCTACAAAAAATAGAAAAATTAGTCAGGCGTGGTGGCACATGCTTGTAGTCTTGACTACTTGGGAGGCTGAGGTGGGAGGATCCCTTGAGCCTGGGAGGTTGAGGCTGCAGTGAGCTGTGATTCCAACATTGCACAGCCTGAGCGACAGCATAAGACTGTCTCCAAAAAAAAAAGATGGTAATATAAAAGGAAATTTTAAAAACACCTAAAGCTAAGCAGAAAATGCAGTAATTTACTTGGTATCTACCAAACAATATCTATTACGTGGTAACTTAATTAACATACTTGAGAAAACATAATTAAAATAGTTGAATTTTTGATGAAAATTTTCTCTAATCTTCACTTCAGGTTTCCCAATTAAGAAATGAGTGAAGGCCGGGGGCGGTGGCTCACTCCTGTAATCTCAGCACTTTGGGAGGCTGAGGCAGGTGAATCACCTGAGGTCAGGAGTTTGAGGCCAGCCTGGCCAACATGGTGAAACCCCATCTCTGCTAAAACTACAAAAATTAGCTGCGTGGTAGCGGGCACCTGTAATCCCAGCTACTTGGGAGGCCGAGGCAGGAGAATCACTTGAACCTGGGAGGCAGAGGTTGTGGTGAGCCAAGACCGTGCCATTGCACTCCACCCTGGGCAACAAGAGCAAAACTCCAGCTCAAAAAAAAAAAGAAAAGAAAAAAGAAATGACAGTGAAGGTAAGAAAATATGTTAAAAGTGCTGAGTCAGTGTTAGAAAATGTTGATTAAATATTGATATGCTGCTAAAGAACAAGTCTAGTTATACTGCTTTGAGCTCTGTACATTTCTTATACACACCTGGGCTGGCAAATGGCATCAACTGACTTTGAGGAAGAAGGTAAACTCCTACTAAAATTAGCCCACAGTACTGTACAATTAAATATGGTTATAATGGTTAATTTTATGTGATGTGTATTTTATCACAATTCAAAATAATTTTGGCCAGGCACAGTGGCTCACACTTGCAATCCTAGCACTTTGGGAGGCTGAGGCAGTAGGAAAACTTACACCCAGGAGTTTGAGACCAGCCTGGGCAACATAGTGAGACCCCCATCTCTACAAAAAAATAAAAAAAATTAGCTGGATGTGCTGACATGCACCTGTAGGCCTAGCTTCTTGGGAGGCTGAGGTGGGAGGATCACTTGAGCCTGGGAGATCAAGGCTGCAGTGAGCTGTAATGGTGCCACAGCACTCCAGGCTTTAATAACTTTAAAATTATTATAAAAATAATTTTAAAGATTCATACATAAGCCCAAATATTTTACTTGCCCTATCTACAGGAATAAACCGTTATGTTAAAAAAAAAAGCCCAAAATATCAAAACAAAAGCATTTTTAAGCATAAGGCTTAAAGTACCAGAGAAGAAAAAGAAGTGAAATAGAGGTATTATGAGATTAATTCAAGTCAAAAAAGGAAAATTACACCAGTAAAAGCTGGAATCACAGCAACAACAAAATCTAGTTTTAAAAAAGAAATTAGTATCAAGTTCTATTATTTTTATTTTTCATTTCTGAAAGATGATGAGTTAAAAGACTCAAACCAGGGTATTTCCTCTTAGACAACAGCTTCAAATATTTTCAATTTTGCTTAGAATTAAAATAGCATCCAACTATCTGTACATACTACATAGGTTGGAAAGGAAATACACTAAGATGATAAACAGTGGTTAGTTCTGGTGGTAGGACTATGGGTGATTTTTGATTATCTTTATTTGTGCAGTTTTCAGTAAGAAACACATGTTATTTATGTTATAAATAATCAAAACAAAACACCAACAAAACATGAACTCCCTGAGGGCTGGTGCTTTTCGCAGGCCCCATGCTGTGCTGCTGTGGGCTTGGAGCTCCCGGCAAATGCCTGGCACTGAGTGGGCACTGAGTGTTTGCTGGATGGTTGAGGTGTGAATGAATAGAGAACAAAACCTATACATACTTCAGATCAAAGCATAACCTAACATACATTAAAATAACACTTAAATTATGCCTCACATCATCATATCAAAATACAAGTTAAGAAAAAGTGAGAAACATTTTAAGTTACATTTTCAAGTACACTTGGGATATTTTGCTTGAAAAATATGCAAAGAACCTTGAATATTCTAGGTTTTATTAAGGAAAAACATCTTCATGTTAAAAATAGTTGGGTCTTTTAAAACTTCCATTTATACAAAAGTAAAAAGCAGACATCAGAACAGCTCCATATTTACAATCAGCAGTTGGTCTTAAAATAATTTGTTTAGTTACTAATTTCTTCAAGTTTTAGTACAATTTAGTTAAGTAAACAAAATTGTTTTCTAAAGAACCAGACTTATTATAGTAGATTTTATGTAAATTATGCTATCACTCTGCTAGAATATAGAAGAAAACATGAAAATTCATTATTTTTAAACTTTTTTTTTCACTTAGAGAAGACAATTTTAGCAATCCAGAACTATAGTTGGCTTAAGATTAAAATACTGCTTTGCAATTTCTATTACCTTATATCACTCTCCCTAATCTAGTCTCTTCTGATTAAGGAGCTGTTCTCCTTGGCAGAATAACCCTGCAGAGATTGAACATGACACGGGACTGGATACTTGCTCTGTATAACTATCCAAGAAGAGACTTGAATGCTTCAGGATGACCAGACTCCTGGCTTCCTTTACCCCGTGAAGGAAGCTGCTCAATGAGGCTCCATGCTGACCAATGAGGTAACACAGCTTGCTGAATCGGCTAGCCACCTCCTGCAACAGCTGGACTGTGGTTGTAGTGCCCAAATTTTCTATAACAAAATAATGATGATGATGACAACACAAACTGAAAACCGATCACTTTATTATGATCATATGATTATGATTATGAATTCCTCTAAGACTACTTAAACTTTTGCCATGTGCTCTGAACTAAGGAACCCACGTGATTACAGTATTAAAGCAACCTCAAAGATCACAGTATCCAGTCCTTTGAGGAACTTGTTAAAAACACATTCACAGGAACCTTATAGACTCCAGGATGGCTTTTTCTGTTAAAAAAGACTCTCCAGGTGATTTTAAAGATGAGCCAAATTTGAGAACCACTGAGCTAATGCAACTCTCTGGTCATTTTGAAGATAAGTAATCTGAAGCCAAGAGAAGCGAAGTCAATTATGTAATTTAAGCCACTGATTAGTGACAGTCAGGAATTAAACTCACTTGGGGAGTTATATCTTTGTTAACATTTTCAGCTTTTTTGTTCTGACTTCTGCTCTACTTGCCTCTTTGAAAAGCCCAACCCTTCAGTGCAGAGAAGGCAATCCAAACATTGGACCGCCGAGGATGCTCTGAATTTCAGAGAGGGCACCAGGATATTATTTGCTTTTTGCCTGTCTAAAGTTCCTCATTTCTAGGACTTCTTTCCAAGCAATTAGGGAAGTAGACTGGGAAGACCAACAAAGAAATCAGCAACCAGGACAGGAAAGAGGCAGATTTAACCTTCCTTTCACAGCAATCCAGGAAGCTTCCAGCTTAGATTGCTTCCTTTCCCTTGGCAAAGTCCTGGAGTGTTCAGCCTAACTAGAGGAGGGGAATTTATAGAACAGAGACTCCACAACACTTAAAAGGCAGAAGGTAATAAAAACAAAAACACAAATGCAGACAGTCCTCAGCTTACAAAAGGATTATATTCACAAAGACTGTAAATTAGTTGTTTGAAAAGATGTTTTTCCACTAGAAACAACGGGGAGGCCGGGCACGGTGGCTCATGCCTGTAATCCCAGCACTTTGGGAGGCCGAGGCAGGCAGATCACTTAAGGCCAGGAGTTCAAGACCAGCCTGGGAAACATGGCAAAACCCCATCTCTACTAAAAATACAAAAATTAGCAGGCGTGGTGATGCACACCTGTAGTCCCAGCTACTCAGGTGGCTGAGGCACGAGAATTGCCTGAACCCAGGAGGTGAAGGTTGCAGTGAGCCGAGATTGCGCCACTACACTCCAGCCTGGGGTGACAGAGCAAGACTCTGTCTCAAAAAAAAAAAAAAGAAAAGAAACAACAGGCTGACCTGCAGAAGACAATGTCCTCAACATGGCAAAAGTGATGTACTAGAGAATTAGCCTGAATTCTGGGTCAACACAGCGGGGCAAAGAGTGCAGGAGAGAGAGAAAGAAAACTTCCTCTCTGTTTTCTGACTGTAGGGCCAAACCCAGAAAAAAAATTTGAAATAGGAAAAGTTTATCTGCAACAGTTCCCTCAACTTCCACCCTGCATTCCTTTCTGTTCTCCCAGAGACCCCCAGGTACCCAGTATATCTGGACAGTGGCATCCCATCTAGTACTACTGTAACCCATTCCCTCTGTATTACCCCCTCACTTCCAACCTCTTTGTAGCTTGGCATAGCTAAAAAAAAAATCAGATTTAATCAACTCATGCTGAGGGATAAGATCTTTTTTTGTCCCCGAGATGGAGTCTTGCTCTGTCACCCAGGCTGGACTGCAGTGGTACAATCTCAGCTCACCGCAACCTCCGACTCCTGGGTTCAAGCAATTCGCCTGCCTCAGCCTCCCAAGTAGCTGGAATTAAAGGTGCCCACCTGGCTAATTTTTGTATTTTTAGTAGAGATGGGGTTTCACCATGTTGGCCAGGCTGGTCTCAAACTCCTGACCTCATGATCTGCCCTCCTCGGCCTCCCAGAGTGCTGGGATTACAGGCGTGAGCCACCAAGCCCAGCCAGATAAGATCTTTAAAACTCTCATAGTTATCCACAATTTTAAGAGACTACTTGTAAATCCAAATAAATCTCTACTTGATATAATTCTAAGAACTATAATGAGGAAAATAAAAAATTCAGACAGTATACTGGAATATCTCTTAGGACCAGCAGGGGGAGAAGTGTTGTTTGGAAGTCTAACTTTATGTAGGGTCAACTTTCCCAAAGTTGTTTTTGTTCCTCTGCCATGAATATCCTAAAAGTTCCATTTTCTACTTCTGCAAGCCGCAGGAGCTCTGGGAGTGGCAGGACAGGGCAGGGGCAGCGAGGCTACTGACAAATTGGAAACAGTTTGTAAATTGTTGACTACCTGTGTACACACACACACACACACACACACACACAAAGACAGTGGATAGAAAGAAGTAAACCGTAAACTAACAGGTTTTCATTATTTGTGATATACGAAGAAGAGATAAAGACCTGATGGTTTAATGGTGGGAGAGAGGGGGTTGCAACTTACCTAAACTGAGAAGAGGCCTGAGAATCTGAGATTTGATATCACTTAGTTTTGAATAGAATCGTCTTTCTGTAGTAGCTAACTCGTGGAGACTGGCAATATACCCCATAATGTTTTTATCCACCAAGGCTAGATAGCTATCTTTTCCTGCTGTCACTCTGCTTATATATCCAAGCTGAAACAGAAGAAAATAAAAGGATTAAATATAACATATAATTATGTTAGTAATTTGGTATACTGAAGCTGGCTTATATCAGCTGACAAGAGCTAACTGTTAAATATTCAGAAAATTTGCAAGCAAGTAATTAAACCATTGGCAGCTTGAAAATTGGCCATAGTGAAAATCTGCAAGCACTACAGACTAGAGTTTTTTTTGGGGGGGTCATGGGGGTTGCTTCTTTTTTTTAGAGCTGGTTCATCAGTACATCATTGTTATATATGCATATCCGGATCTATACATAACTATATACACCTACTTTCAATTATCTCCAAGACACCTTTCATTTCACATTACAAGTGTTTGGAAACAGACCCCCTGGATATATAAAGATCCAAATGATAGGATACATGTCTCAGGACCCCTTTCTGAGTAAAATAAGATTAATGAGACCAGGGAGGATCTCTATGCTATATATTAAAATATCTAGGATCTAAGAATTAACCTGCCTTTTGTACAATGAAAAGAGATTTTCTTAAAAAGGGACTTTTTGTCATTTACCCAAGATACCACTGTATAAAAAACATTCCATGTCTTTATTCACATATCCCATTAAATCAGGCAGGCAAGCTACAGACCCAATGAACTATTAACATCCCATGGTAACCAAAGACACACACAAGAGCTTCATTCCTTTCATCAGCCTATTTGATCGCCTATCTAGACTGTGAAATCATTCATGGGGAATGTAAAGCCAGGACCAGAAACTACAGACACATCTTGGTCAATGTTGCCTTTAATCTTTAAATATTTTTTTGTTTTGGTAGAGACGAGGTCTTGCTATGTTGCCCAGGCTGGTCTTGAACTGGCTTCAAGTGATCTTCCAGTCTCGGCCTCCCAAAGTTCTGGGATTATAGGGATGAACCCTTGTACTTGGCCCCAATGTTACCTTTAACAAGAAAGATCTTGTCCCCACACATTCATAACTTACTAGCCAGAAAAACAAACACAAAGACTAAAAAAAAAAAAAAAAAAAGCCCATATGCTACTTTACTCAATAAAAATAAGAAATCCTAGAATATACTAGATTTTGGGGTTAATGTCCCTGCAGTATGTCACTTTGAGAATGTGAGTTACTTTATGGGGAAAAGAAAGCCAGAAATAAGCCAATGGTTTCAGTTTACAAAAAAGAAGGGAAAACAGAGTGGGAAAGCAGATCAAATAAAAGGGGATAAACAGTAGGTAAACAGTAGGAAATAAAATTAAGGCCAAGCAAGGTGGCTCAGGCCTGTAATCCCAGCATTTCAGGAGGCTGAGGCGGGCAGATCACTTGAGGTCAGGAGTTCAAGACCAGCCTAGCCAACATGGTGAAACCCCGTCTCTACTAAAAATACAAAAATTAGTCGGGCATGGCGGTGGGCACCTGTAATCTCAGCTACCTGGGAGACTGAGGCAGGAGAATTGCTTGAACCCAGGAGGCGGAGGTTGCAATGGGCCAAGACTGCATCACTGCACTCCAGCCTGGGCAACAGAGCAAGACTCAGTCTCAAAAAATAAATAAATTAAATTAAATTAAAAGTGGAGAAGTGAAGCAGGGAAAAACAGAACACTGTTAGTTGTCTGTTGGGTCTCTCATGGTCTGTCATGAGCCTATCTCAGGCTCTTGCATTGTTACTTCCCACTTAATAGTTAGAAATTCATCTACTCTGTTTCTGTTCTAATTCACCTCGAGGGCTCTACGGCTGCAGTCAGGAAACTTCATAGTAAAGTGTACTTTCCAATATTCCTACATGAGGGTGTTAATTCAACAAATATTTATAATGTACTACGCTCATCAAATATCAGAATATTTACAAAGTATGTACTATGCTACAGCAGTGAATGAGATAGCCTAAAATCCCTAACCTTCTGAATCTTACATTATAGTAAGGAGGACAGACAATAGACAAAATAAGTAAATTATACAGTATATTCGATGGTGATAGGCCCTATGGAGAGAAAAGATAAGGAGTGAAGAGGGCTTGAAAGAGTTTGCAATTTTAAATAAGGTAGTTAGAGATGCTTACTAATAATTAGCCATACATACAAATAAAAACAAAAACAAAAGACTTCTCATGTGTTACTGAATGTAGGCCTTAGGATCCAATTCCTGTTCACCTTACTACAGGAGAGAAGTACTGGAGTCTTAGAACCACTGTGATTCTCTGGAAGGTTGTCACCTTCTGTAGGGTCCTGTCGGCCACTGTAATATAACCCAGGCTGGAAGTCTTCCGTATCCACTAAAAACAGGGAATAATCCTGGCCTGCAGCTACACTCCAGACTCCATTTTCACTGCTTATCTGCAACGACAGAAAGATAGTGTCTGTCCAAGATAAAGGTAATCAGAGAGAACTTCGGATCCACAGGAACTGAAACGTTAGGTTGCTTAAATAAGCGTGGTGCAAAGTCAGTCATATCTGAGAGCAAACTTACCCAGCAATTTGCCCAATCAAATGCAGAGCAGGTGCAGGAGTAAGATGGAATCCCTTGTTCGGCTTTTAAATTTAGAACTGTTTTTATAAAAATCTGAAAAATTGGAATTTAAAAAGGAAAAACCACATATCTAATTTTTTATTGTTACTTTTGGAAGTCTGCACAGACTGTATTATAATGAAGAGACCCAGAAACTTCCAGAACCCTACTCTAGAAGTGACAATTAGGACATACCTCTGTCCCTCCACGTTTGGCTGTGTGCACAGAAATCGAGGTAAAAGAAAACAATCTAATAAGGTTAAATTCTATTCTGGCCAACTAAACTCTTGGGTGCTAAAATTGAGTTTTCCCACTTGGAACTCTACCAGTCCTATATGACTTTACTGTGCCTACTCCCAGGATGTTAAAACAGGCAGAGCCCCCAAGAAGCCCATCTACAGGGATCCCTTAGACCAGTGGTTCTCAGTGGTCTTTGCAGCAGCAGCAGCAGCCATCACCTGGGAACATGTTAGAAACACAAATTCCCAGGTCCCGGAGCTACTGGGGGAAGGGGAATGGGGAATAGAGTCCAGCACTCTGTCGTTTTTTTTTTTTTTTTTGAGACAGAGTCTCACTCTTTCGCCCAGGCTGGTGTGCAGTGGCGCAATCTTGGCTCACTGCAAGTTCCGCCTCCTGGGTTCACGCCATTCTCCTGCCTCAGCCTCCTGAGTAGCTGGGACTACAGGTGCCCGCTACCATGCCCGGCTAATTTTTGCATTTTTAGTAGAGACGGGGTTTCACCATGTTAGCCAGGATGGTCTCGGTCTCCTGACCTCATGATTCGCCCGCCTCAGCCTCCCAAAGTGCTGGGATTACAGGCGTGAGCCACGGCGCCCAGCCCAGCACTCTGTTTTAACAAGCACTCCACAGGTGATTCTGATGTATGCAAAAGTTTAAGAACCATTGCCTTTAAATCAATAATTTTCAAATCTCGGGATTCTACACAGTGATTCAGTAGCCACCATGCAAAGGGAGGTGCCAGGGCTCTAGGCATCCACTCCATACTTAACCAAAGTAGTTCCTCATTTGTGGGTTTTATGTATGGGATTCCTCATAAGATTTCATTTGGAGAAAGTGTGTTACTGCAAAAACTACTACCTCTAACCTCTAGACCCAGCTTCAGCTCCTAGACTGATGGGCAACACACACACACACACACACACACACACACACACACACACACAAATACACTCTCTAATCTGTTAGATCCTTTGTGTTTAGATAGTTTCAGCACTGACTCCTGGAGTGATGAACAAATAACCCCTAATCTATTAGATCCTTAGTATCTAGTTAGGCTCCAAATCATAGGTGATTTTGTGTGTGTGTGCGTGTGTGTGTCTACTACTAATTTTATAGCAGTCTTCTTCTGGCATGACATTATGTTCTCAAATTCAGGCTATCCAAATAATGGACTTCCCATTCATTTTGCAAAGGATGCATTACAACTTTTGCAAAAGGAAAGAGTCTTCTTCCTAGTCTCAAAACTAATTCAAATCTCACTCTGCCTTCACTTTTAATTCTCACAGATTAATCAGGATGACTTCAAAAATGTTTTTCTCAGCCTTCCTCAAATAAAAAAACCAAGCTCCTAATGATGTCGAAGAGTTATGAAACTAAAATCTTGTAACAAACTATTCTCTTGTTTGACTCTAAAATGTTAAAAAGGAGTTTGATTTTCAGGTCCCCATGCTACATTACAAAGCTTTCCTTAGTATGAATAAGTGCACACTTCAAATAAACAAAAAACAAGGAACAATGATTTGCAATATCTTTGTTTGTGATAATGTATCAGAAACTGAATAGCTTACTACTACGATGTTTTATACTGAAAACATTTCAGATTGGAGGTAGAAGTAATAATTGTTCCCTAATGTTTTATTAAGCCTTTTCCTCCCAGTAAAATTAAGTTCACCAAAAGGAAAGGCAGCATGTAAAAATCTCAAATAGTGACAGATGCACAGTGCACACTGCATATATGAATTATTGGAATATTTATTAACTGTCACTTACATTCAAATCATATTTCTAAAATTGATGTAATTGCCCTTCTTTAATCTCCATTACTCCAGAGGGAGCATGTCTTGGGATAGGGGAGATATCAGAATCCAACTACATATCTATGACCTCCATATTCCATTCTGTCACATGGAGGGCATCTCTACCAAAAAACCCTAAAACTCTTGTTCAAGGAACCAGTACAATTGATGGTGATGAGGGGAAAAAAGGTGAGACACATGTCTAGAATGATCAAAGAGACTAGAAGCTACCAGTCTCTCAATGGCATTACATAAAAAACATCCTAGCACTTT
The DNA here is from genome assembly GCF_009828535.3 of Hylobates moloch. NCBI lineage: Eukaryota > Metazoa > Chordata > Mammalia > Primates > Hylobatidae > Hylobates > Hylobates moloch. The sequence continues at coordinate 40,334,607 of NW_026652276.1, read as the reverse complement.
GGGAGGCCGAGGCGGGCGGATCATGAGGTCAGGAGATCGAAACCACGGTGAAACCCCGTCTCTACTAAAAATACAAAAAATTAGCCGGGCGTGGTGGTGGGCGCCTGTAGTCCCAGCTACTCGGGAGGCTGAGGCAGGAGAACGGCGTGAACCCGGGAGGTGGAGCTTGCAGTGAGCCGAGATCGCGCCACTGCACTCCAGCCTGGGGGACAGAGCAAGACTCCGTCTCAAAAAAAAAAAAAAAAAGTTTTACTACTCTGCATGTTATTTTAAAACGCACACACAAAATTACACCACCAAATAATGTTATGTAAAAGTCAAACAATGGAGAATTCAAAGAGTAGACATTATCTAGTAATGCTGAGAAAACAGCAGAGTCCTAGAAACATGTTTTAAAAGAAAGCACTTTTTCATTTTTTTTACTTAAAAAACAAAGGAACTATGAATATTTAATGAACGGTTGAAGCTAAGAAATATAAACGCATAAAAAACAGGTATTTAGGTTGAAAACACATGGCTTCCTGTTTTTAAAAATTTTCTTATGAAAACCAAAACAAATTTAGGTTGTACGTATGCAATTCCCCTGATATTTTAAAATAAGAAATGGAGAAGTATAAGGTGTTACAGCTAAGAATTGTGGAATAAGTTGCTATCAAGTTTACAAAAGTACCTTTGCAAGACGAGGAACTGTTGTTGGAAAATCGGAATGCCCAAGTTGACCAAAGGTATTGCTGCCCCATGAATAAACCTATCAAAAAAAAACACAGAAAAGTAGCTAAGAGTTGTGAATCTGATTTTGCACATCAACTCTGAACCTTCATAAAAATTAACATATATATACAAATACCAACAATTATACATTAAGTACTTCTATTCGTCTTTCACTCTTTAACAGATATTAAGGAAATTCATTTTTAAACAAGACCAGAGATAATAGGCAAATAGAGTCTTGGTACATAAGAAGACGCAGAGCCCAAAAATTAGCCAGGCATGGTGGTGCACGCCTGTAATCCCAGCTACTTGGGAGTCTGAGGCAGGAGAATCGCTTGAACCCAGCAGGCAGAGGTTGCAGTGAGCCAAGATCGTGCCATTGCATTCCAGCCTAGGCAACACGAGCAAAACTCAGTATCAAAAACAAAAAAAAGAAGACGACGACACAGAGTTGAGGAATCAACAATAACAATAACAATAACTAACACTTTTCAGGTGCTTACTAACTGCCAGACATTGTTCTTAACACCTTCTGTATATTAATTGATGATTCATTCTCACAACAATCCTAACAAAAATAAATAAATAAGGAAACCCAGAGAGGTTAATTAATTTACCCATGGTCACAAATTCATATGTAAGAGGCAGGATTTAATCCCAGGAATTATCGTATACCACCTCTTTTAGAGAAAGCAATAAAAACATTAAGTGATATAGAGGAAAAGTAATCATGATTTCCTACTCTGTAGATAAAAGTACTATGGAATGAACAGAAAACCTTTCATACATGAAGAGTTACTGTAAGAGAAACACAAGTACCTACACGCCACTACAGACAAAAGAAACTAGATTACAATGACTAGGTTTAGTTAAAATGTTTATTTATCCTGATTATGAAAGTAATTCATGGTCATTGTACAAGACTGTGACAGTACAAAAATAAAAGTAGAAATAAAGTGAAATCACTGATCAACCACTTGGTGGCACCTACTCTTTTGTACATCAATAAGTATAGATCTGTAACATCATTTTTAATAACTATCTAGAACTCTCTGTGCATACACTTTAACAAACTACCTACTGAATTAAGTTCTTTCCAATTTCTTTTTTTTTTTTTTTTTGAAGCAGAGTCTCACTCTTGTCACCCAGGCTGGAGCACAATGGTGCGATCTTGGCTCACTGCAACCTCCAACTCCCAGATTCAAGCAATTCTCCTGCTCAGCCTTCCAAGTAGCTAGGATTACAGGTGCCTGCCATCACGCCCGACTAACTTTTGTATTTTCAGTAGAGACGGGGTTTCACCATGTTGGCCAGGCTGGTCTTGAACTCCTGAACTCAGGTAATCTGCCCACCTCGACCTCCTAAAGTGCTGGGATTACAGGCATGAGCCACCACACTCAGCCTCCAATTCTTTAATATTAAAAAGGATAGGAAAATTCCTTGAATACATATATTCATGTATCTATTTGCTTAGGATAAATTCCTAGGCAAAGACGATGCCATTCTGATTTTTGATACATACCGACAAACTGTCTTCCAGCAAGGTCCAATTTACATTCCTGCCTGCACTGCATGCATATTTTCTCCCACATCCCAATCAATGCTCAGCATTGAATGCAATCCTTAGGTTTGCATATGTTAATCTCATAGGTGAGAAAAACACTGTACTGTTGTTTTTTAATTTAAATGTATTTGCTAAATGATCATCTTTTCATTTATTGCTGGCCATTTCTACTTCTTTTATGACGAAAATATAAATATCTTTTTGACAATTTTTATCCTTTGACAATTGTTCCTTTATATATAAGTGCAGCAACACATTATCACATATGTTGCAGATATTTTTACCCAGTTTGTTACGTATTTTCATTTTGTTTACAGCGTTTTATTTGCTGTTCGGGAATGTTGAATTATCATGTTGACAAACATATCTTACTTTCTAATTTCCAGTTTTGATATTATGTCTTTTTCTATGCCTAAAAGACTCATCTTAATTTGTTCATACACACGCACGCACACATACACATGGTTCTAGTTTTTAATGACATCATTAATACCCCCAGAATTAGAATATGTATAGCCATCCTAGTTTTCTCCTACAAATACGAAGCCAGTAAACATTTACTACATTTACCGGATACTCAAGTCTTGTTTTCCCAACTGAATGGAAACACCCACTTTTATATCTTAAATTCTCATATATACTTGAGATTATTTCTAGCCTATAGGCATATTTCTGTTGCATTGATCTGTTTAATTTTATAATATATAAGGATAAATCTCTCTTTTTACCTGGCTCATCTATGTTTATTCTTCTAAAGTAATTTTGGGATTATTTTATCAAATTGTAAATATTATACTGGAATATTTTGGGGACTGTACTGAATTTTCACTGTGCTGATTAATGATTTAAGAGAGAAATGACATTTTTACAACTGACGCATCTCATCCAAAAATAAAATCTCTCCCTTTACTACTGCTTTTATGACCCTTCAAAAGAGTTCTAAAGTTTGCATCATATGGGTTATACGCATTTTATACTTATTCCTGCTTCCTTAATACTTTTGGTGTAGTTGTGAGCAGAATTTCCTCAAGTATGTTTTGTTTTATTGTATGTATACAATAAAGCCAGTAATTTTTATTTTGTAACTGACCGCCTTCCTAATCTCTCATTTTTAAGTCTTTTGAATGAATGAATCATGTTAAAAACAGTAAATTCTCCTTTTTCTTTCCTAATATTAATATTTATACAGGTTATGTTAGTTTTTTGGCTAGCCTAGTATGTGAAATGTGCAATCAAATCAAATATTAAAAGGGCTTAGAATCCTTTATTGGCTTCTTAAAAAGGTAAGGGAATCGGTGAAGAACCATTATTGAAATATGAATATATTTAATATTAACTTATTGCAGATGAGCAGTCTGGGTTTAAAAAAATAAAAACTTAAAACAACTTCTTTATGTTTATGTACATGGGTATGGTTCTTAGTAATGCTAGAGGTCACTTTCAGGTGCCACAGTTTTAAAGAAAAATGCCTTTGTTTTCTTAGTGTTTTACTATGTATCTTCTTTGTAACAAAAATTCACCAATACCCTGGAAAATCTGGGGTTCTCTTTTTAGATGAGAACACATTATAGAAAGCTCCTAAATCAGGGAGACAAGTGTTTAAATCCAAGCTCTACTGTTACGTATGTGTGACTTTAGATAAGTTACATAATTTCTCTCACTCCACTTCCCTCGTCTGTAAAGTGGAAATAATACCATATAAAATATTGGAAAGCTAAAATGAGATACGGTTATCACTGCCTGACATATAGCAGATAATCAACAAATGAGGGTCCCATAATGTCATGTTGGCCTTCCATGAAAATAAGGTAAGCATTTAACAGTGCCTCCTACCTGGGATTTCGCAGTAAGTGCGAGAGAATGGTAACCACCTGCCTCCAGATGGATTACTTCTTTGCCATCCAGACATTTTACACACAACGGTTGAAGCCTTAAAGAGAAACACATAGGCACACAAAGTCAAAGTATTCTCAGCAAGAATCGTAGCCTTTCTCAAATTATAAAGTGCTGTCATGTAAAAATAAATATTTCTAAAGAACACATTAAAATAAACATAACGGATATATGGTCAATCTACTCCTAAATATCATAAATAATTTTTGGAAGGTTTTAATCTTTGTCTATCAATCACTAATTAATCCCCATAATTTAGAATCTGTTAAGAATCATAAAACTACAAATGATTCTTTATAGCAAAAAGTAGACTTAGGATACAATAAAAAATAACCATAGAAGGTAATTTTTAAATTAATTCCAGTTGCTTTCACTCTACTATGAATAGAGACATTTATATTAACTCACTACTTTACATAATCATTCCAATTACCCACTTAAAAACTTCCCAATATCTAATTTGTTAATATCGTAACAGTTTCTAATAAACAAAATGCCAGTTTTACCCTAATATACGTGAATAGACATAGTCTGATGTTTCAATTATAGTTATTTTGGCAGTGGCAGAGAAATCTTTCAGGTTAAAAAACAAAACAAAACAGAAAACCTGTTGGCTCTTTTCTTTTCCTATGTGACAGGTGAGGGCCTCTTTTTCATCAATTAAAAATCTGAGCCATTCCTGTCTTCCAGTGAAATACAATCTTATCCCAACACCCCTTTCTGTACCCCAAGATGAACACACATTGAAGAAGATATGGAAAAGTGCACCATGGATACTTGTCTTTTACTGCTTTTTTTTTCTTTTTCTTTTATTTTTTTTGAGATAAGAGTTTTGTTCTTTTGCCCAGGCGCAATCTCAGCTTACTGCAACCTCCACCCTTCCCAGATTCAAGCGATTCTCTTGCCTCAGCCTCCTGAGTAGCTGGAATCATAGGCGCCCGACACCACGCCCAGCTAATTTTTGTATTTTTAATAGAGACTGGGTTTTGCCATGTTGGCCAGCCTGGTCTCGAACTCCTGACCTCAGGTGATCCACCTGCCTCAGTCTGCCAAAGCGCTAGGATCAAAGGTGTGAGCCACCATGCCGGGCCAAGTCCTTTACTGTTAAGAACAAATTTAAGACTAAAGTAACAGCTTTTTATCAGAGTTAATGGTGCATAATAATCTGAAGCTAGTAGAGCCCAGATTTCCTCTATGAGGAAAGTGAGATTTAGAGACCTTCCCGAGAGAGGTTATTTGTTTAAGCCAACTCCTATCGGTAAATGTTGGTAGCGCTTACCTAGGCAGAACATCGCCATGCCCCAGCTGCCCTTCCTTCCCTTTCCCCCAGGTCCACACTTCTGTTCTCAGAGAAGGCAGGAGTGCATCTGCTTCTCCACTGTACGTGGGGGTCAGAACCACTGTCCTCGTTTTCACCCGTGCAGCCTTTCTTAAGAGCCTGGGGGAAACTGAAAACCAACCAGACGTGGGGTGAAGGAGTGGGAGTCCAGAGGGTAAGAAAACATATCATTTGGACAAACTTAAGATTTTCAAAAACATACACTACCCATGGTATTTTTGAAGCATATTCTAGAGGCTCTCTGTAGAAAAGGGGACCTGTTAGTCAAATGAAATTGGTAAATACTCACTGCTACAATCTATCCTCCCACCACCTCCTCTGCAGAGATTCACACACACATTAGCACACACTGAAGGTGGTGACAAATCCTGTAAATAAAAGCCCTGTTTAAATATGTTTAACCCAGCTGGAATTCCAAACATTTAGCCACAGAATCCTTTTCTGTATAACATCTAGTGACATCCTATAGAACTTGTATTCTAAATAATATGCTGAACAAAATACTGTACTAAGGCTGACAAATACTTTTCTCATTTGAAAACAAAAATTAAAGAGCCAGGCAAAGTGGCTGTAGTCCTAGCTACTCAGGAGGCTGAGATGGAAGGATTCCTTGAGCACAGGAGTTTGAGGTTATAGTGTGTTATGACTACACCTGTGAATACCCACTGCACTCCAGCCTGGGCAACATAGCAAGACACTATCTCTCTTTTTTTTTTCTTTTTTTTTTGGAGACGGAGTTTCGCTCTTGTCATCCAGGCTGGAGTGCAATGGCAAGATCTCGGCTCACTGGAACCTCTGCTTCCTGGGTTCAAGCGATTCTCCTGCCTCAGCTTCCTGAGTAGCTGGGATTACAGGCACGCACCACCACACCCAGCTAATTTTTGTATTTTTAGTAGAGACAGGGTTTTGCCATATTGGCCAGGCTGTTCTCAAACTCCTGACCTCAAGTAATCCTCCTAATCCTCCTGCCTCAGCCTCCCAAAGTGCTGGGATTACGGGTGTGAGCCACTGTGCCCGGCTCCCATCTCTTAAAACACAAAAAGCCTTTCTAAGTCAAGGTCTAAGTAATACAGAATTCATTTTAGCTATAAAATGTAAACATTTCTAAGACGGGAAAAAGATTATGAAAGGGATATACCAAAAAGCTTTTGTATTTGCCTATTTCAAATTATTTTACACAGATGTTAAAAAATGTTTTAAAAGAACATTGCCATCTTTTATAGTGTTCAAAATTACATCAAACACACACAACACTATGTGAATAGTGTTTGATGCCAGGATAAGATTTGAAGAAAATCATCAAATGTCACTCAGTAGAGACTTGGTCATTAAGTCACTAACTTGTGGGCCACAAGAAAGTGATCATCTCTGCCTAATATCGACATCTTTTCTGGTGAATGTATTGTTTCTATGCATACAGAGACTCAAATAAACCTACTTGAAGATTCCTCAAGGATGTACTCCAGATAATTCTTACGGAGGGGAAAAGAATACATGTAAAATTTTTCTAAAGATACTTTAGGTTACTAAGTAAAATTTAACCATAGGATATAAGTCTATTAGTGGGATTCATGATGTAATGATATGAAAAAATATTCCACATTTGTAGTTCAAAGAGATTGCACATATATTTATATACTTAAAATGCTAAAGGACACTTAAGAATAAGAAAAGTTTGGTGCAAGATTCTCCTTCAGACTTAATAGAGATCATAGGACTTCTTGTACATCATATATATATATATACACATATATACTCACATTAATCAGGACTTAAGTTTTATTTGTGTAGAGGAAAATCTGGTGGTAATGAGAATTAGGAGGCAGAATAAGAGTGGCACAAGAGTGTTCAATAAGTAGAACAAGTGGAGAAACAGGTGCAGAGTAAAAAAGGTAAGTTTTAGTACAGTCTAGAATTCCTAACTTTTGAGCTTTGCACAAAATCATGTAAACCAGGAGTTGGTCAATTATAGCCCATGGGCCAAACAGTGCCTACCATATGTTTTTGTAAATAAAGTTTTGTTGGGATATAGCTTCACTCATTCATTACGTATTGTCTCTGGCTGCTTTTACATAACCACAGCGTAGCTGAGTAGTTGTCACAGAGAGACAGGATGGCCTACAAACCTTAAAATATTTCTCTTTGGCTCTTTACAGAAAAGGTCTGCCAAATCCTGGTCTCAACAAATGCTTCTCAAACTTTAGTGTGCATACTAATCACCTGGGGGATCTTGCTCTAATGCATGTTTTGATTCAGTAAGTTGAGAGTGGAACCTGAGTCTGCGTTTCTAACAAGTTCCCAGATGCTGCTGATGCTGCTGGTCTGCAGGCCACTCTTGAGAAGCACAAGTCCAGATGGCTGAGACTGCTGAACTGACTGAGAAAAGGAGAAGAACCAACTGCATAATATTCTAAAAAGTTTATTGCCTATGGTCTCAGAAAATGAAGTTTTCTCTTCTTGAAGCTTAAGAATTCTCTCCTCTTTCAAGTCAAGTACAGTAATTCCTCACTTATCCAATGGTCACATCTGCAACCTCATCAATCTGTAGTATAGGTCCCAATTAGGAAATAAGAAGGGTATTGTATGACTCCAGAACAATAAAATAAGATTCATAATAAGGTTCATAAGCAGGAGCAAACATCGATCAAAAGTGACGTTCTAAATTTATAGTGATATCTAAAGCAGATAAACTGTAACTTTCTTTTAAAACCACCATTAAATAAATTTTGACATTTGAATATGTCAGCTTCATAATTAGGAAAGCTTTTTTAATAATACAGCATGTGATGTCAGAAGCATCCTGGATTCCCCAAAAGTCAATTCACAAAACCTGGTTATTTCCTTACCTTGTGACAACAATCCAGGGAGGGAGAGTCTTCGACTGCCTCCCTCCGTTTCTTCTTCTCTGATATCCACAAGACTTGAACTTTTCTTTCCTTGCATTGATTCCTGTTTAACCTGTTCTTCCCTGCTATCTTTCAAACCTTCAGGGCCAATGGCACTACTGCCTGCCTGAGCTCCAGTTTCATAAGGGGTTGTACTATAAAAGTTCATAACTTTCTTCAGTGACAAGGCACCAGCTTCATAAGTAGCAGCCACTCTCACACCAACAGCAGATGCACAAGAGACCACCAGGCTGTTTAGGGCTGAGGTGCTTGTGGTAGGCGGGCTGTGGAGATTAGGAATTGCTTCTTCTACAAGAGGCTAAAATATACACACATAAAAAATTATATAAAAATATAATCCCTTATACGATAAGCAATCAATAAAAAGAAAGTAATATCCATCACTATTTGCATGTAAGAATCTAAAATGACAGAAGTTCTCTTCAACTAAAGGTATTCTCTTCTTGATCATGGAGTTAACACATTAAATGGAAATGAGTACTCAAAATACAGTTCCTTTTCCAAAGTACTTCCTTTTGTCTAGATGTTGTGTTTTTCTATGGTATTTAAAAATAAGCCTCAGCTGCTTTTATAAAATTAAACACAGTAAAAAGGGAGGGAGAAGAAAAGGCACGGAAAACACTGCCTTTAATGCTAAGTGCACTGTGACAGCCCTGGACAGAAGGTTGAAAAAATGCAAATTTCATTATTGATCCCTTTCAGGAAAATTTATATAGACTACTACCTAGAAATGGCAGGAAAAAAATTAGATTTTATGAAAAAAAAAAAGCTTTCCCTGAAATGCTTTATAAATTGAAATTTAGATATAGCATATAGAGATGGAAAAATAAGTTATACCTGTAACCTATCATCTCCCAAATTATGCTCAACTCGAGTGCCTCTGCTGGCTCATCAATGAGTTATTTTCTATGACCCAGGGGCTAGACAAGCTGTAGGATTACCTTTGCTCTTGCTACCACAGATGGCAAATGTGGTAGTTTAATAATTAAACATTTGGAACCAATGTTCTTAGTGTGATTCTAGAAGTGTACTAGAAAGTCAAACTAAAGTTTTCTGATATCTTAGGCCGGGCGCGGTGGCTCACGCTTGTAATCCCCGCACTTTGGGAGGCCGAGGTGGGTGGATCACGAGGTCAGGAGATCGAGACCACGGTGAAACCCCATCTCTACTAAAAATACTAAAAAAATTAGCCGAGCGTGGTGGCGGGCGCCTGTAGTCCCAGCTACTCGGAGAGGCTGAGGCAGGAGAATGGCGTGAACCCGGGAGGCGGAGCTTGCAGTGAGCCGAGATTGCGCCACTGCACTCCAGCCTGGGCGACAGAGCGAGACTCCGTCTCAAAAAAAAAAAAAAAGTTTTCTGATATCTTAATGAAAAAATCAGTTGAAATTTACTCTAAGCTGTCAAACATCATTGTTCCCTAAAAAGGAAGGTCATTAAATGTACCTACCAAACACATAAAAAAGCTTTCAGCTCATCAGCATAGATCATATTGAAAAATTTGCTTCTTATTGTACCCAAAGATCTCAAAGGGAATATACACATTCCTTCATTTGTCCTAAACTAAAATACAAACATAGTGTGTGTGTGTGTGTGTGTGTGTGTGTGTGTTTGTATATTTTAACATTGGCTTCTGACTTCTTAAAGGAAATAATTCCTGGTACCTAGTGAAGTGCCTGATATGTAAGTACTCAAAACATTTTGTTGAATTAAACGCTAAATTCAAAAGAGCTATTTCCATGCAAATTAGTCTGTAAATAGTCAATAAACAAATATACTTAATAAAATGAAAAAGAAATACAAAGCCTATTACTTCTTTGGTGATACAGCTCCCACGATAGCTTGTTCAGAAGAACTAGTGTCACTATGTCCACTTTTTGTTTACAAAGGCTCCTTACAGAAGCAGTGATGGTATTTAGAGGTAACTATTTTAGGGGGTTCTTAACCACTAGGTAGAGCAAAGTCACAAAACTCTACCTTATATAAACCTTGAACTACTACTGTTCTAACTGGCTCCTTCTACTTAATTATATTGGAAAATATAGTAAGTAAATAAGCCCTCCCCTACAAAAAACATAATTAGCAATTTTGATGAAATATATAATTTTAGGAGTTCCAGTCAACCAGTAATACTTTGGTTTATTTCCCAAGTGAGAGAGTCTCAGTTACATCTCGCCAGAAGAGAAAACACTTGCCCTAAAACACATAAATTCCTTGTGAATTAGCTGTATGATTGAGATGTTATTTACAAAGGATAAATTAAATGTAATAGAAACACACATTTAAATAAATTAAATTTAATTCAATAGAAACACACACATTGTTACTAACATAAGTAACAAAAACTTCCAATGTTTAACAAAGTTAAATGTGATAAGCATGTACAGTCTAAGAATTTTCTACATGCATTCTTGTTAAATTACTACTTTTGCTTTGTTCAGACTTTATAATACCTTTCTCCAAACAGCTTATCCTTGATTTTTAAAAAATTCAAATACCCACAAGTTTCAGTGAATAGATTGTGAAATAAAGACTATTTCTAAAAATACCTTCATGTTCGCATTCTGACAGAGTAAAACAATCAGAATCGAGAATCAAGAGACTATGTGGTTTCAAAAACCTAAAAAGAAACACCGCAGGACATATCTTTTATGATTATGATCTTTTGTTTTGTTTTCTTAGAGTTTTGGTAAAGCAAAATCAAAAGGCCACACTAAGAGTGAAACACAGAAATAATCCTTTTAAAATAATTTAAGTGGGAACTCAAACTTTACCATGTGCTACTGATAACAGCTTTTGTTCACTCTACCACAAATCTTCAAAATGAAAACAGTTTTAATAAGATACATAAAATAGGCTGGGCATGATGGCTCATGCCTGTAATCTCAACACTTTGGGAGGCTGAGGTAGGAGGATTACTGGAGCTCAGGAGTTTGAGATGAGCCTGGGCAACAGGCTCTACTCTACTTAAAAATAAAATCAGCAGGTGTGGTGGCATGTGTGCAGTCCCAGCTACTTGGAAGGCTGAACTGGGAGGATCGCTTGAACCTGGGAGATCAAGGCTGCAGTAAGCCACAATCGCATTACTGCACTCCAGCCTGGGTGATGGAGCAAGACTCCATCTCAAAAACAAACAAACAGAAAGATAAAATATTGGCCACCTCTTCAGATTAAGCCCAGTAAGGACCACAGCTGTAATTGAAAAAAACTGAAACATGTAATTGCCTGTAAGTTTTAAATCTGCCTACAATTGAAGGATCTGCCACAAAACAACCTTCCCTGTTAAAGAAGGAAAAGACTGTTCTCTACAGAATTCTGAAGAGTGTTACAAACACAAGTAAGAATAATCTTTGTGAATCTCTAGTTACATTAAACTATTCAGGGCCCACCAAAATTCAGTACTTTAGCCATAGAGAAAAAGTACTAGCAAGAAAAAAAAAATGAAATGCTCCTACTTATAAAACAAGCCCAACATGACACCTTTCAATATCATAAAGGGCCAGAACAAACATAAAGAGTGATTTTGAATTAATCCAGTTTCTTTCCTTTATCTAGGCTTGCCTGATGAAACTAAATTATAGTCAAATTCAAAAAATAAAAAATGCTTCCAAGCCTTACTCATTTTAAAGTTTCTAAAGAAAAGCTCATACAGTTCAACTCTAGACACACTTTTATAAAATTGAGCAGGTACCTGAGATGGCATTGGCTTTTCACCATGCTCTGAGTCCTCTCTTACTGAATGATCTGACAGTTTCCGCAGGTATTCATTGACTGCTTGGGTGTCAGGGTATGATGGCATGTTTCTGGCAGAGGAAATTTCAGTTGTTCCCATGACATTTTGTTGAGAGGATACGGCATTGCTATTCGTGGTCTGAGCACTTACTGCATTCAGTTCAGTAGCAACAGACGGATCATTTGCTACAAGAGTGTTCTCAAATACTTCTTCCTGCCTGTCAAGGGCTTCAGCGGAGGGGCTGAGAGCAGTGCTGGCATGGTTTTCTGCCTGAGATTCTGTCAGTGTCACACCTAATGGGCAACAATGACTGTCTGATATAATCACATGGTCTTCTTTGTCAGTCATAGTAATCAAGAGCTGGCTGCACTGGTTGCATCGTTCTGGGACTGGCTTCAGATCCTGGGAAGGGAGGCACTGTACAAGGGCTAAGCTGTGGAAAGCACCACAGGCAACTTGAAGCACCACTCGCCCAGCAAGATGTTCTACCTTTTGTGGCTTTGTCACCGGGAAGGCAGTGGTAATGAGACCCAACTGACAACCGGTACCCCATGCCCAAATCTCTCTGCTTATTGACAATGCCAGAGTGTGCTCCTCGCCACATGCCAACTGTAAAATCCTGACTGCTAACAAAGGGCTGGCCTCAGAATCAGCAATGCTGACAGGGTTCGGTTCCGGCACATACTGCTGGTTGGCTACTGCACACTGGCCAGCAGAATTCTCTCCCCACATGTACGCGACACCATTGTCTGTCACTGCTCCACTATGGAAGCTTCCTGTCGCCACAGTAACAACATATTGCCCAACCAGGGCATTTTCTAGAATGGGGCTACTTGGACAAATCTCCGCTGGTCCACTTCTCCAGGGAAGAGTACCAAAGCTGTAGACCTCACCATCTGAAGGTTAAAAAAAAGAAAAAAGAAAAAAAAAAGGGGGGTTAGTGAATTAACTAAAAATTTTAACAGCAAACTTTTAGTCCCCTCTAGATTTAACCAAATTGGATTTTCTTTTTAAATTTTCAAAAGCAGTTGTAGAAATCTGGTTCAAGCACAGTATTTCACATTGATTCATCTTTTTAAAAATGACTCTTTTTAATATTCTGCACTATAGGGAGAATTTCTACAAAGTGCAGGAGGCTACTCCTTTCCTTCAGACTCATCCTACAAACTCCTCACATCAATCCACTCCTAATGGCCCTCATCCAGGCTATTATAGAAACAGATTCCAAGTGTTCAAAGGCAAAATAAATAACCATGTTAAGATAAAGTAGGCAAAAAATAAGACAAAACAGACACATTCACTAATATCTACAATTCAATACTACTAAACAAGTTGGAACAGCAAAACATTATGCAATGGCTTAAAAATATTAGAGATTCATTTTGGCCAAAACTAAGAAATTAACTTTATGACTCTAAGCTGTACAGGAAGCATCAGTTCTTAACAAGACATGGCTGTCTTCACGTTGTATGTCATGTTATATATAGTTTTGAGATGTTACATAAATATACAGGTTGAGTATCACTTATCCAAAATGCTTGGGACCAGAGGTGTTTTGGATTTCAGGTCGAGGTTTTGGAATATTTGCCTTATGTTTACTGACTGAGCATCCCAAATCTGAATGTTCCAGTGAGCATTTCCTTTGAGCACCTTCATATCAGTGCTCAGAAAGTTCTGGATTTTGGATCACTTTAGATTTCAGATTTTTTAATGTGGGATGCTCACCCTGGACTTTATGTACTAGATACTAGCTAGTCTTTCTGAGGTGAGATTTGTTTAAAAAGCAAATCAGCCTCTTCTCTGAAAAAACATCAAATGGCAGATGAAGCCAGGCCAGCGGGAGGGCCCGGAGGCCCCAGGGACCCTGGGATGGGGAACCACAGCGACTTCCGTGGAGGCGTGGTCAGTGGCATCTGGGGCCAGGGTTGGGGCCACAGAGCTCAAGGAGGCAAGGCTGAGCATAAGGAGTGGACACCCATGACCAAGCTGCGTTGCCTGGACAAAGACACGAAGATCAAGTCCTGGTGAAAATCTATCGCTTCTCCCCGCCCATCAAGGAGTCTGAGATCATTGACTTTTTCCTGGGGACGTCTCTCAAGGATGAGGTTTTGAAGATTGTGCCAGTGCAGAAGCAGATGCGCACCGGCCAGCACACCAGGTTCCAGGTGTTTGTTGCCACTGGGGACTACAATGGCCACTTGCTCCAAGGAGGTGGCCACTGCCATCCAAGGGACTATCATCCTGGCCAAGCTCTCCATTGTCCCCGTGCACAGAGGCTACTGGGGGAACAAGATCAGCAAGTACCACGTGGTCCCTTGCAAGGTGATAGGCTGCTGTGGCTCTGTGCTGGTGCGCCTCATCCCTGCACCCAGAGGCACTGGCATTCTCTTAGCCCTGGTGCCCAAGAAGCTGCTGATGATGGCCAGCATCAATGACTGCTACTCCTCAGCCAGGGGCTGCACTGCCACCCTGGCCAACTTCACCAAGGCCACCTATGATGCCATCTCCAAGACCTACAGCTAACTGGCTCCCAACCTCTGGAAGGAGACTGTATTCACCAAGTCTCCCTATCAGGAATTCACTGGCCACCTCGTCAAGACCCACACCAGAGTCTCCAGAGAGAGGACCCAGGCTCCAGCTGTGGCTACAACATAGAGTTTCTATACACGAAAAATAAAGTGAATTAAGCCTAAAAAATGTTAAAAATAAAAAGCAAATCATCACAACAGAACAAAGCAAAAAAGCAAATGAACCTGTCAGAATAACTGGCTAGCTTTAGAATTAATGAAAGGCACCAGTGAGTTGGGTATATAAATAACTTATGTATGGCCAGGCGCGGTGGCTCATGCCTGTAATCCCAGCACTTTGGGAGGCCTAGGCGGGTGGATCACGAGGTCAGGAGATCGAGACCATCCTGGCTAATACGGTGAAACCCCGTCTCTACTAAAAATACAAAAAATTAGCCGGGCGCGGTGGCGGGCGCCTGTAGTCCCAGCTACTCGGGAGGCTGAGGCAGGAGAATGGCGTGAACCCGGGAGGCGGAGCTTGCAGTGAGCCGAGATCACACCACTGCACTCTGGCCTGGGAGAAACAGCAAGACTCCGTCTCTAAATAAATAAATAAATAAATAAATAAATAAATAAATAACTTATGTATGTCCAGCTATGCTACCAAGTCTTAATTTTACTGTAATATTGTGGGAGCTTGGGAGCAGGTACACAAAATCTATGCTGGCTAAAAATTCAGTGAAACAAAGACTTGGCTACTGGTTTCAAAAAATATTGAGCCAAGCCCACTATCCTTTCTTTTCCATATGACCAGAGACTTATGATTTTTTAATTAATGAAGAAATAAGCACTGTTTTTTTTCTCGTAAGGCAGCAATTGAGTTGATGATGAAAACATGCAAACTTTATCTTTGACCTATTATACATGGCAGACACATGTATACACTCAAGTTAACTCATCACATCATCTATATAAGTAAGGACTCAATAGTGGCTAGAGGGAAGATATGTGCATTTATTAGGAAATGTATAGTCTGGATCAAGAATATTGAGATGAGAAAATAAGCTCACTGGTAAGCTCTTTTAAACTTTGTTTCCTAATACAACAATATATTTGAAAAAGCTCACCAAGTCTTTCAATTAACATTATTCCACTACAAAGAGCAATACTGCAAAGAAATGGATATTTAGATCCCCCTCCTTAAAAAACAAAAACAACAACTGGAGCATATAAAAAATAGTGAAACAGGCTGGGTGCGGTGGCTCATGCCTGTAATCCCAGCACTTTGGGAGGCAGAGGTGGGCGAATCACAAGGTCAGGAGTTTGAGACCAGCCTGGCCAATATGGTGAAACCCCGTTTCTACTAAAAATATTTTTAAAAAATGAGCCAGGCGTGCTGGCACTCGCCTGTAGTCCCAGCTACTCGGGAGGCTGAGGCAGAAGAACTGCTTAAACTTGGGAGGCGGAGGTTGCAGTGAGCTGAGATCATGCCATCACACTCCAGCCAGGGCAACAGAGCAAGACTCCATCTCAAAAAAACAAACAAAAAAAAGTGAATCAATGAGGTATCTTCATTGAATTATGAGCTAATGGTCATAGTTAATAGAGATGAAGAACCTTGAAAATTTCTAGCACTCAACCATTTTCTCAGCTGGAAAAGATAGCACTGGAGATCTGTATGCAATTTCAAACACACACTTGTGTTAGAAGACATTTTTTTTTGTAACTGTGACACTTAATACCAGGACACTGCTTAAACATGAACAATGATAGGCTATTTAAATATTTTTGAAAAGTTTTTCTTCAGTTGTCCTAGCCTTGAAGGTATGATTCTAAAGATACCATGTTTATAGTCGAATAACTTTTTTTTTTTTTGAGACAGGTTCTTACTTTGTCACCTAGGCTAGAGTGCAGTGGCATAATCACAGCTCACGGCACGCAGCTTTGGTCTCCCACACTCAAGCTATCCTCCCGCCTCAGCCTCTGAAGTAGCTGGGACTACAGGCATGGGCATCCATGCCTGGCTAATTTTTAAAATATTTCTTGTAGAAACACGGTCTCCCTATGTTGCCCAGGCTGATCTTGAACCCCTAGACTCAAGGGATCCCTCTGCCTTGGCCTCCCAAAGTGCTGGGATTACAGGTGTGGGCAATTTGTGCCCAGCTGGTTTCATTATCTTAATGAAAATATTCCAAATATCTTATTGAAAACAACAACAGCATTCCACTTATATTTGCTTGAAAACTATATATTTTAAATCTCATAGGACAGGTATTGAATATAGTTCACACTTTTAAAGTAAGGTTGTTTTTAAAGTCCTGAATAATAATATCATAATAAAACTGATATAAGACAAACTAGAAAGAAATCCATGTGTATCCCATACAAGCAACAGGACCAGATTTAATCCTTGTTCCCTAGAATTTGTCTTCCTTTAGTTCCTAGAAAGAAAATACCAAAGCATTGTTTAACACCTTAATAAATGCTTACTGAGCAGAAATTTATAAATTAGTCAAGTAGATGGCAATTGGTGCCCAAATCAAATTTGTCATGATTGAGTTGATAAAGTGCCATTAAGATTAAAGGTACTTCTATAAATTATAACACATGTTTCTGTAATAGACTCATAGATTTTATAATATGCTTTGTGAATTGCTATTTATGCCTGAAAAAAAAATTATACTGAGAAAGTTCAGCCAAGTGGCTTTAAAAGCAGGCTTTGAAATCAGACTGAGTTCCAGTCCTGACTCTGACACTTCAATAGCTGTGTGTGTTTGGGAAAATTTAATCTCCCTGACTTTCAGTTTCCTTGTCTGTGAATAATAATAGAAGCTACTTCATAAGGTAGTAGTGCAGATTCAGTGAGATAACACATGGAAAGGGCTTAGTATAGTATCTGGCACACAACGGCTTAACAAACATTAGCTATTATTAGCATTAGTATTCTGATAGACTTAATGAACAAAAGTTATAGCAAGAGTCTCTGAATAGGTAACCTTTTAAAAAGTTAATTTTTCATGTATTTACTACCATAAAATTTTAAAACTATAATTCTCTCTTTTATTCTAGTTAGTGGTATATTTTAAATTTAAAAACTAATCTGATTTCTGATAAGGGAGTAAGAATATATCTTGAAAACAGAAACAGTTCATTAAGAACCCCTAGGCCGGGAGTGGTGGCTCATCCCTGTAATCCCAGAACTTTGGGAGGTCGAGGCGGGTGAATCACCTGAGGTCAGGAGTTCAAGACCAGCCTGGCCAACATGGTGAAACCCCATCTCTCCTGAAAATACCAAAAAAATTAGCTGGGCATGGTGGTGAGCGCCTGTAATCCCAGCTACTTGGGAGGCTGAGGCAGGAGAATTGCTTGAACCTGGGAGGCAGAGGTTGTGGTGAGCTGAGATCACGCCATTGTACTCCAGCCTGGGCGACAAGAGCAAAACTCTGTCTCAAAAAAAAAAAAAGAAAGAAAGAAAGAACCCCTAGTATTCATTCAGTGACTCCCATACCTGACCTTCCACACTCAGGCATTTGTTAGCATTGCAGTTCGTATTTGTTAAGCCATTCTTTTCATTACCTTCAGTCAGAAGAACTCCATGTTTCACTCCGAGGGCTGCCTGCAAAACAGTCTTTCCTCCCCAGCCTGGCAACCTCTCTGGTGTTATGGGAAAGGATCCTGCCTGCCAGATATGGACCAGGCCTCTTTCTTTGGATCCTTCTGCCTCTGTTGAGCTAAAACATCAAGAAACATAGCTTAATTGTTTCTACAATTCAGAACGGTATCCTTTGTTCTTAATACTTTTCATGATTGTACCTTTTACCAGCACATGGATGACTGGGTCAGATAGCTGAATTAGCACCTATTTTATGCTTTGGTTATGCTCACAGGAGCCAAAGTAAAACAACTATTTATATAAAAGACTGAAGGATGTGGGGCGTGGTGGCTCACACCTGTAATCCTAGCACTTTGAGAGGCCGAGGCAGGCAGATCACAAGGTAGGAGCTCGAGACTAGCCTGGCTAATATGGTGAAACCCCGTTTCTACTAAAAATACAAAAAAAAAAATTAGCTGGGCATGGTGGCGTGCACCTGTAGTGCCAGCTACTCAGGAGGCTGAGGCAGGAGAAGTGCTTGAACCCGGGAGGCAGAGGTTGCAGTGAGCCAATATCTTGCCACTGCACTCCAGCCTGGGCGACAGAGCAAGACTCCGTCTAAAAAAAAAAAAAAAAAAAAGACTGAAGGACACTCTAAACCCACAAATTACTTTTCTCCATCTAAGAAGCAAACAAAACTTGGGCTATTTTTAGAAGTTTTAGCATTCGGTAGCATAAAATTCCAAGATTCTAACTTCTCAATATATTCACTCCTTGTTTAGATATCAAAGCTACAACATGCCCAAGTTGAAGTCTTATCATAAAATTTTATAGTAAGTAAAAAGTACTTGATGAGAACAATATGAGAAACAGGAATTCATATTTCACTTTATGTTGAGTTTAAGTGTAGAATTGCTATGTAAATCTTTAGGAATCAAGTTTATAATAGATATCAGTAAAATCCTTAATGCTTTGCTCAAGTTCTAGCTAAAGAATTCTACATATCTGATGATTTTGGTTTAAAGACTATAAAACACACAGCTGCACAGTAATGACCATATCGTAACTGCCTTCTTCTAAGAAAAGGGCACGTTAAGATATGTGCCACCACTGGTAATACATTTTTTCATTTTCTTTTTTCTAGAACGCTGATGCCAAAATTTTAATGAGGCACAGAAACTTTTGAATAGCTAGGAATTTCTCTACATTTGCGAAATAATATTCCCTTAAATTATAACTGGACATAACCATGGTTCTATAGGAGGAACACTACACATTTAACCTTCCTTTTAAATATCTTCCATAACTAGTTCTTTAAGGATGGAAGATGATTAAGATTAGCAAGGCTACTTCTGAAAACCTGAAATTATTTGTGAGGGAAAAATGGCTACAAGCACTTTAAAATGATGAAATGAAGACATTTAGTGCTTCTTACAAAGCTTACAACTAACTAGCCTTTTTAAAATTTTATCTTTACCAATCAACTAACTACAAATGTCACTCTTCCCACTTAACAACCGTCAACAAGAAAATTAAACTGAAGAGAAGCTACACATATGTGAAGCTGTTTGCTATGTTTTCCTAGGTGGATAAGAGAAAAGGAAGAAATGGTTTTACCTTCTCTTCTTTGAGTCCATCGGTCAGTGGGAACACTCCATCACCAAATCATTCCTTCTTTACAGAAAGTCTATCAAGACCTAAACAGTATAAGACAAGTAAGGAAAAGAGCAGTAAAAGAATATTTTACCCCTCAGACATTAAAAAAAAAAAAAAAAGGCAGCCCTCTAACAAGTGCACATTCACTAGGAAATAAATATACAGTAAAACTATTTAAACTATTTCATATCTTGCCTGCCAAAGTCAAACATAGGCTAAGCCTGTCCACTAAGCTTATAAAAATGCCCGTTGACTGTCAAATGTAATGTCAAAGGATGAAAAGACTACCCACAATTAAGCTGTACTCTTCCAGGCAATAGATTTTGCTTTTTATTATAAAGAAAAAAGTTCAATCCGAAAAATCAATATGTTAAATACAAAAAGTACACACACATTAAGGTTACTTTTTAAACACTCTGTCTGGAATGTATGAAGACTTAAATACCAGTTAACTCAGATTTTCTAAAATCTCTTCAGTAATGTATCTGATTCAAGTAGTTTTAATTTATATTTTTCAGTAATGCACAAAAAATTATGTCATTAAAATAGGAAGTTTTCCACTTATTGGAAGAAGGAACATTTTCCCCAAATCACCTTCAATTCAGAACAACATGCCTCATAACCCAAACGGTTGAAAGAAGTCTGAATTTTAAATCAGCTGTTTTAAAATCCACCTTTAATAGAAAATAGCTGTATGAAAATTATGGTTACAAATATCATGGCCCATCAGTTTAGAAACTCAGTATTTAATAAGAGATAGAAAAATAAACAGAAATGCTGAGTGCATTTCAACTCAGAAATCCACATTTGTAAGGGTACCAAAACACAAGAAAACAAAAGCAGTTAGGTCTTATTTGTGTAAACCATAAAAATATTGGTGCCAAATTTGTGGTTTTTCTGCAAAAGGATATGGAATGGTCACTGTGTTCTGGAAACGGCCCATACTGGCACGAGTGATCTAGGGTCCATCTGTTTCCTCCAGGTTGCCTGTGAATTCTTACCATTTCCCATCTGTACATCTGAAGAAAATTACTTTCTACCTAATGCTTATTTTAGAAAGATTATGAATCATTCAAAGTTGGAAGATGGGTACTATGTTAACAAGAGATATATCTGAATAAATTTAATAAATGCTATTCATTTAATAAATACAATTAAGTGCTACTATGCTTTGTCCATGACGGTAATTAGCCTTTTGTAAAATGCACAGTTCATGGTGTACACAGAAATTCTGCCACCAGATCTAATCTGTGCTTATCTATCAGAGATCATGGAGTTACTATGCCCTTGATTAAATTTCAACAATATGTAGCAGAAGCCAGAGAATTATTCTACGAGGATGTGGAAGCACACAAGCACACCTTACTTCACACAACTGACACACTATATGTAAACGGAATTTTGTCCTACTGACTAACAATCAAAAATGTTGAGAATCTTTTGATATAATGAATAAAGTCAACCTTTATTCTCTCTTAGTGCCAGATTTTTGATTACAGTTTCCTTAAAGTTGGTTACACCTTACTCAATATTATTTATCACCACCACTCATTTTTTTTAACCTAAAGGGAATTAAAACTCTACAAACTGTTTTTACAACTTTCTTTTCTTACTTACATATAGGGCAGGCCAAATAACAGTCTCCAAAGGTGTCCAGGTCCTAATGCCCAGAACTTGTGACTATGTTAGGTTGCATGATACTAATCAACTCTCCTTAAGATAGAAAGATTATCCTGGTTATCCAGGTGGACCCAATGTAATCATAAACATCCTTAAGAGTGGAAGAGGGAGGCAGGAGGAGAATCAAAGAGACATGATGGTGGAGGCAGGGTCAGAGATGATGGACATTGCTGACTGAACATGGAAGAAGGCAGCCATGAGCCAAGGAATGCAGGTGACAGGTAGCAGCTGAAAAGGCAAGGAAAAGAATTCTTTCCTAGAGCGTCCAGAAAAAAGCAGCCATGCCGACGCCTTAACTTTAGTCTACAAGACCCATGTCAGACTTTCAGACTACAGAACTTGAAGATAATATATTCATTTGTGTTATTTTAAGCCACTAAGTTCATAACAATTTGTTGCAGCTGTAGTAGAAAACTAACATACTATTTCACAGACATCTTTTTATATCAGTACTTATAGTTTTTTTTTTTTTTTTTTTTTTTTGAGACGGAGTTTTGCTCTTGTCGCCCAGGCTGGAGTGCAATGGCATGCTCTTGGTTCACTGCAACCTCCGCCTCCCAGGTTCAAGCAATTCTCCTGCCTCAGCCTCCCGAGTAGCTGGGATTACAGGTGCCCGCCATTACGCCTGGCTAATTTTTGTATTTTTAGTAGAGACAGGGTTTCACCATGTTGGCCAGGCTGGTCTCGAACTCCTGACCTCAGGTGATCCACCTGCCTCGGCCTCCCAAAGTACTGGAATTATAGGCATGAGCCACCTTGAGCCACCGTGCCCTGCCCCTATCTCATTTTGTTTTAATAGTGTTTAATATGTTTGACATCTTCCAATAAGATATGTCTGCCTGAAACTCAAACAGGGCAATGAAGAAAACTGACTGCTGAGGAAACATAACTAAAAAGGAATATTGCAACTAAATGTGGGGATCTTATGTTATTAAAGTTTTATCCTCATATACTTAAGTAAGGGTGGTATTTACCAACTCTATTTAATCTAACATTCTTTCTCAATTATGTATCCATCCATGAAAAGAAAGTAAATGAAAAACTTTTGTCTTTCTAATATTTTTATGATTGTCTCTCCAGGAAATCTACTGACTCACCTCAACCAGTCAAATAGCATTCAAATTTCTGTATGTTATTTCATGGCTTTAACATCTTAAGTTTTTATAAAATTGCCTAATCATAAAATTTCCTCTGGGGATACTTCTTCCAGAGGAGCTTTAAGGTCTTTACATTCCTTAAGAGGGCAAGATCCTTGTACTCTGCTGCTTTTCTTCTGTTACAGTAACTTCCCTGCATAGACCTGTTAACCAGCTCTGATAAAGAAGCCATGTGATGTTGCATAAACAGTATTTACTGTGGTACCCTCTCTTACCTTGCATGGCCTCTCTACAGATAAATGGCATCTCCATAAAATGAGCAAACCAGACTTCAGTCTTCTGAACCACAGGACACAGCTAGATTCACTTTAAAGCATACCCGTCTATCCTTCAAATTATTATCTCCTTCACAGTGATATGTAAAGTAACTAAACCCCAGGTGGCCCTTTAAACAAAGGGCAAACGTTGCTTCTTAATAAACTGATGCCACTTTTAGACTCCACTGGATACACATCCTTCTGTTACATCTAACAGAGAAATAAGCTGCCCTGTACGAGCCAAGGATATCATTTTAACACCATGAAATGGAAGTGCCCTTAACAACAATAACAACAAAAATCTAGTCTAGATGTCCCAACTATTGTTAGAAAGATGAGCTACAACCATCTTACGGGTCTACAATACCTTAACCAGAAATCTATAGCTCTGAAAATTAAAAGTTTTTTCAATAATGTTTTTGGTGGCAAAATCTAATCTGACCTGAACTCATCTGACAGCAAAATCTGACCTGAACTAATACGAGGTTATTTATCACTTTTATCCCTTTAGTGTGAACATTCATACATCGTGTTGTAGAAATATCAATATGAATATAATAGGGCAGCACCACAGATCCCACAGGAAGTGTTATATAATATATGGTTTATGCATCTTATTCTAAAGAACAAAATGTAAATCTGGATTCCAAAACGCATCTTGCCCCAAGCATTTTGAATAAAGGACCAGGAATCTATATTTAAAAACAACAACTATCATTTTTTAGTAGAAGTCTCAAAACTTCTAACTATTTTATACTTAACTTGGTTTCTTTTATGTACTTTGAACATTTACTTCATTTTGGAGAGTACACTGGGGAGTTGCATTGCTTCCAGTGGGACAGTCTATGGATGCTTTCATGATTTTTTTTTTTTTTTTTTTCATTTTTGAGATGGAGTCTTGCACTGTCACCTGGGCTGGAGTGCAATGGCGTGATCTCAGCTCACTGCAACCTCCGCCTCCCAGGTTCACATGATTCTCCTGCCTCAGCCTCCCGAGTAGCTGGGATTACAGGTGCACACCACCACACCTGGCTAATTTTTTTTGTATTTTTAGTAGAGACAAGGTTTCACTATGTTGCCCAGACTGGTCTTGAACTCCTAACCTTGTGACCTGCCCACCTTGGCCTCCCAAAGTGCTGGGATTACAGGCGTGAGCCAATGCGAAGGGCCAATGATTTATTTTAATGACAGTGATTTACATTTGTTTCAAACGTTTTAAACCAATTTTATGGTGAACGCTCATGGAGCACCAAAATGAAGTTTTGCAAGGAATATCCTGCCTGCAAATACTCCATCGGCTCATCTTCTCAATGGAGGAAGGAAGCCTGGGTTCTTAAGTTTCATACAGTGCTGCCAATTTAGTGAAGAAGAGGTGAATAAATGCTCTGGGGGGGCAGAACAACTAGTACTTGGTGATTAGACAAAGGTGGGGGATCAAGAAGAAGGAGGTATCAGAAATGATCCCTAGTTCTGCCTCAAATAGCTGGGTGTTGGTGGCTCCATTTCCTGAAATGGGCAAGAGTGAGGGAGACAGGATTCTGAAGCAAAGATAAGATTCTGGTAGGATAAAATTTATTTTTAAGTCCAAGATGTCTGTGAGAAACCCAAGAGTACATATTAAGTGAGCAGCTGAATATATGAATGTGGAGTTCAAGAGAAAAGTCTCAGCTGCTGCTAAACTTGGGAGGGCGTACAGATAGTATTTAAAAACAAGACAATGAATAATGTCATTGGGTATATGGAAAGAGAAAGGAAAGCGCAGTGTCAAGCTTTAAGGAGCTCCTGCGTCTGGAAGTTGGATAGGATGAGGATCGGACAAAGAGGACTGAGATTGAGAAGTGGTCTGCCGTGGGCACATGAAAGCAAAGGAAAGCACTTCAGGGAGGACCTCAATTAGGTCAAGGCAGCTGGGGTCTTGTAAGATAACTAAAGTGTCATTGGATTTGCCAACACAGGTAACTGCGGAGCATGGCCACAATCTCAGTGGTTTGTTTGGGCACTGAAAACCAGATTGAAGTAAGTTGAATATAAACAGGAGGTGACAATGTGGAAATATCTTTATTTTCAGTAGGTGATCCTTTTGAAAAATGTTGAAATGGCAAACAAAGAAATGGAGCAGTAGCTGGAGGAGAACGTGAAAATGAAGGGTTTTGTTTTGCTGGAGGTTGGGGAGACGAGAGGAAGCTGAATACGTCTGCATGACAAAGGCTGTGATCCTGGATACAAGGATGATGAGGATAGTGGGCAGAGCCAAAGTCCTAGACAAAGTGAAGGAGGATGCCATCCAGAATATATGTGGAGGGATTTTTTTTTTTCATAAGGAGAAAGGTCTACGTTTTTGAAAGAAGAGAGATCACAGGTATAGATATAAGCAGAATTATAAATTTTGTGGTGGGAGGATAAGGGTTCCATATGATGGTACCTGGAAGTGACAAGGACTTCACAGTATGCATGTGGTATAGTCTAATCTCCCTCCTGGCTCTACTCATTCTGTTTCTTTATTTTATCCCACCCTGGTATACATTTTTGTAAGCTGCTTTAAATCCTTTTGGGAACAAGGCAGGATATAAATAAAAATTCTAAATGTGGTACAGAAATGTGTTGAGTCTATTATCCCAAATGCAAAGAGAAAGTTAAATCATGCAGGATCCTATGTATTCATCTCTACTAAACTATTTTCTGGACAAAGTCTTTTTGGCTTAATTCGGTGAAAGGTAAATTTGTGAGTCATAAGTAGAGTAACTTTCAAATGCTTAAATTTCAACCACTAAAACCACATGTATTTTTTTCATCTACTATGTTCCAGGTACTATGCTAATCTAAAATTTTCATGGAAGCAGAGTGACAAATATCATATTTTCTAGTATATCCCAGCAGCTTAGTCCTGATATATAACAGGTACTCAATGAATATCTGTAAATACATGAGTTCCTGCCCTTAAGAAATTTCCATACTAGTATGTCCTCTTCCTCATTAGAATAATGGCTCTCTATAGAGTTAGACAGTACCCTTAAGGGATAAGAAAGCTAATTTACACTAGAAAAGCTGGGCCTTCCTAGTCTTATTCTCCTGTCTCAATTACTGGTTTAAAATAGTAAAACAACAGTAATAATTGTAGTTATAAGAGTAATGTTAATCAGTGATTAGAATGACAAGACATTCAGATAGAAAGGCAATAAAAATAATAGGTGAGTAAACTATATCATAATGCCCTGAATGGAATATAGACATAGAGTGACTTGGATACAAAATTACCATAGATTTCATGTAGCCATTAGCACTTCCTTTTTAAAGTCTGAGTTGGTTACATTTTATTACAATGTAGTAGAGTGGCAAGTGATTTGGATACAAAATTACCATCAATTTCCTATAGCCATTAACACCTCCTTTTTAAAGTCTGAGTTGGTTACATATTATTACAACGTAGTAAACCAGAGTGTACACTTTGCAGTAAACAATAATAGAGTCTGGTATTTTACACGTGGTAAATGCTTAATAAATAATTTGCTTTTAGAGGCTAGGTCAATGTTTACACATGGATTATGGTAACCTTTGACTCAAACACCTGACTTACAAATAATCTATACACCAACAACAACTGCTACTTCCGGGATATCCTGCCACTGAAGCCTTCCCAACCCCTGTGGAAGGTTGAGGAAAACTCACCTTGCACTGAAGCCTTGGCCAACCAACCACCAGGAAGGCCACTTGGAACCCCACGCCTCTCAGCCTTAAATGCCGCACAGAAAGCATTGCCTGATACCAGTATGGGAGCCAACGAGCCTTTAAATCTTGACTCAGAGTAAGGGAATTCACTAAATTAAGGCATTGGATATATTCAGTAGGCTGGCCTAGAAAGCTACTTATTAGTTATAATGTTGTTACTAATAGGATATGCACTATGTCACTGGTTCAAAATATATTTTAAGCTCCTGGAAGTGAGAGACTATGACTTATTCACTGGTATACTCTTGTACCCATAATAATCATTCTAACAAGCTGGTTACATTTAAGTGAGTGCTTCAGTGAAAGATACAGCCCCTGATTTTCAGTTCCAATCCACAGACTTCCATGCTATAGATTTCTAGTGCCTGTAATAAAAGTATCAGATACAAAAGAAAAGTGTCTTCTCCTAATAGAAACTCTCATATATAATTTGCTAAAGGTATATCCTAACAGTGAAGACACTTTTATCTCATGTCACTTTAAAAACGGTTAAACAACTCAGAGAAGTGTTCCTTTCTCCCTTTCTCCTTAGTACACAGCTTTTGGTGCAATGAGAAACAGGAAGACTTTACAGTCTTTTTTTAATGCCTTGCTAATTT
Organism: Hylobates moloch; assembly: GCF_009828535.3. NCBI lineage: Eukaryota > Metazoa > Chordata > Mammalia > Primates > Hylobatidae > Hylobates > Hylobates moloch. Next base: position 40,307,290 of record NW_026652276.1, on the reverse strand, counting down.
CATGCTGAAACTTACTGAAACTACACTCTCCTGGTTATGAGGATTCTCTAAACGGGAAATTATCCATGGTGGAGTGGGGGGAAAGTGTGTAAACACGGTACAATAAGTTTCCAGCAAGGCCCATTTAGCTCTTTTTTGTACCCACTGCATATTTTTTAACACATTTTTCAGGATTATTAAACAATAATCCCATGATGCATTGTGATGAATATTATAATACTAACAAATGAATTTCAAATTCCCAGGTACTGCCACTATTTGTGCCTGTTATTACATGGTACAGTGAATGTCCTGGTAAGTCCTGATACAAACTACTTATTCCCTTAATATTTGCAACTACTCTCTTATTAAAATGGCCACAATTTTTTTTAAAGGCAATATTAGATTTACAGTTCAAAGTATGATGACTTCTTTTACTAACTGATAACACTTAGTGCTTAGGATCATTCAGGGGCCACATAACTAAACAGGAACTACTCATACTAAAAAATATTATTCTGATGATAAAAGTTTCACTTACTTTAACAGTGCTAGTAGCAGGTATTCTTTATTAGAAATGAAAATATCGTTTAACTCACAAGTTTAAATACTGAGGTTACATTAGGGATCAGCTACTAAATGTATTATTCATTTGTCAACCATTTAACACATTGTCATCAGGTTACTTACTAATATCTATAGAGACAATTATTTTCTTTGAGCAATAACTAGGATACTTGCATTCAAGGTATAAACTCAAGATAACTACATTGTAATAAAATGTAACCAAGCTAAGCTTTTTAAAGTGTTAATGTTAATACTACACAAATCTGTAGTAATTTTGTATCTGAGTCACTCTACGTTCAAATTCCTTTCAGGGCCTTATTATACAACTTGCTCCCCTATACTTCCAGAGTTCATGATTGGTATATGCCTACATTTCCCAAGCATCTCTAGAATGTTAATTCCCCTGCAGGCTTCATGTCCTAAAGAAAGCATTTTCCCAGGAGCACAAACAGCAAAGCAAAACTGAACAAATAATTGGTCTGTCTCCTCTCCTTAGAAAAGCTTTACATAGTGGAGCTGCACTGGCACATTCCTTTCTTATTGCAGGTAGAGAAGAGTTCTTTTTCCACAGTCTCCTAATTTGAGGGTACAAAGTAAAATAAAGCAAGCGTATTGGGAAACAGTCCTGATTATAAATAAAAATGTTAAAGTGCTAGTTTCACAAACTATCTTAACTATACATAAAACTGTAAAAATAAATAACAAATCTATGTACTCATCATCCAGTTTTAACACATACTAATATATTTTCACATTGGCTTCAGCTCTTTTTTAAAATACAAGAAAAAATAAGTTACAGAGGTGAAGAAACTCCACTCAGAATTAGTTACTATTTCTAAAGTTAATGTATCCCATTCCCACGTTTTTATATTTACTTTTATGTACTTTCATTAGATACACACATATCAATAAATAATGCATGCTATTATGTTGCTTTCAAAGTGTATACAAATGCATCTTACTGTATAAATCCTTTAGCATTTTGCGTTTTTCACCCAGTATTACATACTTGAGATGTATATATGTTGGTAAGTATAGATCTAACTCATTCATTTTTATGAGAAGATAGTATTGAATTGCATGAATAAACCAGTTTATCCATTTCCCTACTAATCTTTACAGTTGGACTGCTCTACTTTATTGCTCTTTTTTTTTTTTTTTTTTTGAGACGGAGTCTTGCTGTGTTGCCCAGGCTGGAGTGCAGTGGCGCAATCTCAGCTCACTGCAAGCTCCGCCTCCTGGGTTCACTCCATTCTCCTGCCTCAGCCTCTCCGAACAGCTGGGACTACAGGCGCCCGCCACCACGCCCGGCTAATTTTTTGTATTTTTAGTAGAGACGGGGTTTCACCGTGGTCTCGATCTCCTGACCTTGTGATCGGCCCGCCTCGGCCTCCCAAAGTGCTGGGATTACAAGCGTGAGCCACCGCGCCCGGCCTTATTGCTCTTTTAAAGAGCTGCTATAATCATCCTTGTTATATGTTTGCTTAGGCAATTGCCCCAAGTTTAGTTAAGATCTTGGCTCTACAAAAATTCAGGCTATGGAAGAAAAAAAAAATCCTGGAGTGAATGTTAGCCCACCCAAACACCATTATTGGGTCTAAACCACTCTCTTCCTGATAGGGAGGCCATGTGAACTGAAGAACTGTGTGATGACTCAAAAGAAAAATATTTAAAATGTGATAACTAAGGGAAACATGAGATGATCAATTTGTGGAATTAATGAGACGAAAACGGATCTTCTCTCTGGACATAATTCACTAGCAGCTAAGAGAACCTCTGCCAACAAACTCCAGTCTTTTTCTCATAGGTGTTGAGAAAACTGTAAATTTTCTTCAAATTTAAAAGAAATACACAATAGCTCCAAAAACTACCAATTTAAATATTTTTTCCTCTACCCACCTGGATCAATCAGTTCACTACATGCAGGCAAACATCAAGACATAAGCTAAAGAAAGCACCATCACATATACAGAGGAATAAGAGACAGGGAAAGGAAAATTAAATGCAATATGAAAAACAAACAAGCCAGAGATTGTTGCTATTTTATTGATGGCTACCTAACATTTTCTTAAGGACTGACACCCTACAAAACCGAGTCCTTTCTTATTACGGACAACAAAATTGTTTGGTCATCAATGAAGGGTTAAGAGAAAAAAATCTGTTGAAACTCTACCAGGAAAATTCATATCCTGAATACACTTGAAATACGTGGTAGATTTAATCCACAAAGTTATAAAAAGAGCTAAATGATTCAAAAGTCACAAATCCTCACAGCATGCCTCTGAGTGAGAAAGGTACCTCATAGTACCCAAAGCAGGCCTTCCTTTATACAAGCTTAAAAATCACCACTCTGCCTTTCTTCCTAGTTTTTCAACTCATACTTTACCTAGTCTCACATTAATAAATAATTGTAGATTTTTACAAGTCAGTCACATTTTTGAGATTATCATTAGAATGGACCCAGCAGCTACTGCTTTAAACCCACATTTTTCATGAAAAGGTAGGAGATTCTACCTAATTACAAAAACACTAACATCAAGACTCATTGAAGTTCTTAGCATACCCTTTGCGTCTTTAACAGTCAAAGTGCCCAAAGTAAGTGTTTCAAATGACAGCCCAAATTCTGAAAAACTGAAATTTGGAGAGAAGGGATTCCTGTTTATATTGTGTACATTTAAAACATAAATGGCCTGCATAATGCCACTCAAGTTTTGTTTTTTTCCCAAAATTATCTGTTTGGTATTTCATTTTTCTGGATCATTATAGTTTCAAATTTTAACACTATTAAACGGCTTTGACGTTTTCTTGCTTTAATTATGAATTTTAAATCTGCTAATACTGGTCATAGTTTAGAAACTAATAAATTCAAACCACGTATGGATTCTGTCAGTATCTTTTTCACATTAAAATGTCCTATGGAATACCAAAATTACCACAGAACAACTTGAAATCATATTTTATAGCTACTTCCTTAAAATATTCAGTTCGCTTCCCCATCACTTAGGAAAAGAGTCAGTCTGGATCATGATGTAGTGGGAGGAATTAATTATAAAAATAGCTAATATGTATTGGATATTTACCATAAAGCAGGCACTGTAATAAATACGATACATGAAGCATTACATGTAAAGGTACTGTTATCAGGAAAACATTTTTATCCCCAATTTAGAGACAAGAGAACTGAGGCAGAGAGATTAAATACCTTGCCCAAAATCAAAGATGTAAATGGATGTGACTCTGGGTATGTTCAGATGCAAAGCCTAGAATCTTAACCACTATGCTTATGTTATTAAGGTTAAAACACGGTAGTTTACTGCAAAAACAAATTTTTCACTGCTTTAAATTATTCATTAACTCAAAGGTCAACCGGTCACTCCAAATCATATGATAAATGGAGGGGAAAATGTGGGACCAATAGGTTTGCTGAAGTTTTGTACCTGCTCAGAATAAACACATCACACAATTTTATTCCGTACAGCCAAATATAAGGGTAACTGAGTAAAGATTTTCATTTGGGTACAGCAGTCAGTTCCTTCTCCATCCTAAACCAGAAAGAAAGCACTGTTCGTGGATACGCCACTTCAACAAGAGTGTTTTTTCTCTTCCACCATCAAAGCCTTAAGCAATAGTACGACTCTACCAGTCTACTGTTGCCTGTCTCCAAAGTAGCCCTATTACCCGAGGACCAACACCAGCGTCAAGGACCTGTGTTATTTTTCTGGCTTCGCTTCTCAAAATAACTTATCTTCTCCTCTTGATGAATTACTTGATACGCTCAAAGATTTGCCTAAACTACTAATTCTTATTATCAAAGCCATTTTCTTTCTCCGCAACCGCCTTTTCAAATAACCCTTGGTTCACTCTTCAACGCGATTTGCACCCTGTGGCAAGGCCGCCAGGGACACTCAGCAGGGTTCCCGGCCACGGACCCGTTTATCAGCTCAGCGCCTAGTGTGGGCATTAAAGAAATTCTCATGAATGAATAGCTGGAAGGCAGCGTGGGTGGAGGCGGGAAGAGGAGACCTGAAGGAATTTCACGCGGCTGAGACCACTGCAGCGGCGCCCAGTCTGGGGAAGGAGAGACCGGGGCAAGTGGGAGAACCTGGGGCCACGGCAGGGGCCGCCTCGGGCGCTGCTGGACCGGCAGGAGCAGTCGATCGCACCCAGACCTGGGAAGATGCGGGCGCCGTCTCCGCAGGCCCCCGCAGCGCGCTCTCCGGCCTCGACCACAGCCTCCGCCTAGCTCCCTGTCCCCGGCCTTCCGCTTACAAGGGGTCCCAGCCGACAAGCCCTCCTTAGCCAATAGCCAACCCGGGAAACGCGCTCGCTCACCTGAAGCTCTACCGGCAGCACGGCGCTCTGCATCCGGCGCGAGCCTGGCAACCCCGTGGGTCCGCGGGATCAGCTGATTCATGGGGGGGCGGGGCCTCCGGACAGGGCGGGGCTGCAGGGCGACTAGCGAAGGTAAACGAGGGCGCGGGCGGCTCTTGGAATCCTATCTCCTGGGAATTGTTCTTGAGAGACTGTCGACGGCGTCTGTTGGGGGTCAAAATTACTGAGAATGCGTTAGGCACTGCAGGCTACGTACTTGGGAGCACAGCCCCTCCCTTAGGTTAGGGCGGAGCTATCAGTCCTGGGATGCGTTTTGACGATGACGTAGAATAGAGTTGTCCAAGCCTAGCTACGCGAGCGCTTCCGTGGTAACAGGCGGTGGTGAGAGTGGTTGGCAGCAGCAGTCGTTTGTTACCACCTCAAACTGCAAGGGCCGGAAGTATGAAAGTAAAAAGGCTGAAATATTTTCAAACTGCCTTTATGGACAGTACCCTAACGGTGGTCGCTGCTCCCCCCCCCCCCGGTCTCCCGCGAATGACGTCATCGCCTCGCGGCCCCGTTTTGCCATTGTACCGCAATGTGTAAACTTACAGGTTAGTTGCAACCCCAAAAGATGGGGTGGGATAGGAGAAAATGAGTTGGCCTCTCCAGTGATTCCCGTAGGACTCCCCAATATACAATCAGTAAAATCAGCTTGCTTGTCCCGCGCACAGTTTCATAACACTGTTTTTCGCAGCCACAGTCCCACCCCACCCAGCCTGCACTCCCAAGTCCTCCCATGATTTTATGATTTTCCAGAGCCGCCAGTCATGTCGCACAGTGGGTGCAAACCTTCTGCTGCTAGGCATTGTGCCATCGCTGGACCTGCAAACATGCAAATATTTAGACCATCAACGACAGATGTGTAGTCAGGTTCTGAAACTCCTATATCATATTCACCAACACCCTCAACTCAATTTCCTCCCTGATCCTTCGCCCACCTGCAAAACTGTTAATCTGCAAAAGTTCAACCAACCTTGCTCACTCCTGCATCGGTGCAGAAAATCACACAACCCTGAGAACAGGCACCACTGCGAACCAAAAGTGTCCAACTTCAGTCGGGACTTCCACGTGCGACTACACAATATTGCTGAGCCTAAGACAGTCACGTTTACACATTGCTACTCAGATTATCTCCTATTCCCCTCCCCTGCTGTTCCCAGCCCTCATGCTCTTCTAACCTCTTACTGAACTCTACTCATTCACCCGCTTTGGTAAAAATAAAAATAAAAAATTTTGTCTCATATCTCTGAGGAAAGTGAGACCACTAGAGGTGAATTTTCTTAAATCCCAAATCCCATCAGCCACTACCACAAAACCTACCTGCAACCAGTTTTGCTTCGTTTTGTTTTGTTTAGAAGGAGTCTCGATCTGTCGACCAGGCTGGAGTGCAGTGGTGCAATCTCGGCTCACTGCAACCTCCGCCTCCCAGGTTCAAGCGATTCTCCTGCCTCAGCCTCCCGAGTAGCTGGGATTACAGGTGCCCGCCACTACGCCCGGCTAATTTTTGTGTTTGTAGTAGAATGGGGTTTCACCATGTTGGCCAGCCTGGTCTTGAACTCCTGACCTCAAGTGATCCACCCACCTCAGCCTCCCAAGGTGCTAGAATTACAGGCGCGAGCCACCGAGCCCGGCTTCTTTTCACCGAGTCCTTTTCTTCTCCCTCTTTCTTCTTAGAAGAGGTGTTCTGTCCTCTCAAGGTTAATGACTCCACCTGAACTCAGAATCCCTCCAATCTCCCCAAAGGAAAGACTTTGTTCTGTTGATGAAAAAAGACAAACTCTGTAAAATATTTGAAGAGATTGAATATACTCTGATCAAAACATGAGTAACTATGGCCTGGGACACAGCTTCAAGAAGTCCTGAGAACATGTGCCCAAGGGTTACAGCTTGGTTTTATACATTTTAGAGAGATAGAAGTTATAGGCAAAGACATAGATCAATACTTGGGGGGGTGGTGGTGCTCACAGATCATAGGTGGATCCAGAGACTTTATGATGGGTTGAAAAAGCTAAGCTTTTCCAAAGAGTTGAAGTTAGCAGAAAGAAATGTTTGAGTTAAAATGAAGGGGGTTGTGGAAGCCAAGGTTCTTGTTATGTAGATGAAGCTTCCAGGTAGCATATGTTATAGGACCTTAAAATGTGTCAGACTCTTGGTTAAATCTCTCCCGGATCAGGAAAAGACCTGAAAAAGGAAAGGAATTCTGTATAATGCAAATTCCCCCCACAAGAGACAGCTTTGCAGGGTCATTTCAAAATATGTCAAAGAAATATATTTTGGGGTAAAATATTTTTATTTTCTTCAGGGCCTGCTATCTGTCTTGTAATGCTATACCATAGTCAGGTTAGAGTTGGATAATCTTATTGCTACAAGAGTCTATTTTGTCAACCTTATGATCTCTATTTTCACTTCATGAAAATGGTTTAGAACACTTTAATGCTGGTCTAAACTCCAAAGGGAGGGGATATAATGAGGTATGTCCAACCTACCTTCCCATCATGGCCTTAACTAGTTTTTAAGGTTTTCTTTAGGATCCCCTTGGCCGAGGAGGGTGGAGGGAGATCTATTCAGTTGGTTGGGGGGCTGAGAATTTCATTTTTTATTTACATTTCCATTACTTATCACTTCTCCTTCATGTATTTTCAACCTCTGCCTATCTTCTTATTCCTATATACTTAGTGTATAAACCTGCTATCTCATCTTTAATTTTTTTACTTTCTGCCTTCTTTCCTTTCCAACTTAATTTCCTACCTCTACTTTCTGACTTCCCAGTCTTCCTCACCCTTTCCTTAAGTCTACTGAAATCAATAGTCATCTTCTCATTTTGTAATCTAATGGTACTGTCATAGAATGGAAGCATTCTATGCAACCATCTAAAACAAAGAGGGTGATCTCTATATACTGATATGGAATGATCTGGAAATTAGGAGTTAAGAGAAAAAAGCTAGATGCTAAGTCCTGTGCATAGTAGTCTACCAATTGTGTGTTATGTGTGTCTTTTCAGGAGAGAGATAGGTAGGTTGGAAGATAGTTAAACTGAAGAATCACCTTTCTAAATTTGAGATATTTGTATATCTCAAATTTAGAAAGGAGACTTCGTTTCTTTTTTTTCTGAGACAGGGTCTTGCTCTGTCACCCAGGCTGGAGTGCAGTGGCTCAATCTCGGCTCACTACAACCTCCGCCTCCCAGGTGCAAGTGATTCTCCTGCCTCAGCCTCCCAATTAGCTGGGATTATAGGCATGTGCCACCACACCCAACTAATGTTTGTATTTTCAGTAGAGATGGGGTTTCACCATGTTGGCCAGGCTGGTCTCAAACTCCTGACCTCGTGATCCACCTGCCTCGGCCTCCCAAAGTGCTGAGATTACAGGCGTGAGCCACTGCACCCGGCTGAGACTTCTTTTCTTATAAAGAGTTATAACCTGCAAGGTGGCCATACTGATAGGCTTGGAAGTATAGCCTACAGTAGAGACCATTAGCAGGCATTTTGAAGGAGGAAAGATTGAGGCAGGAGCTGAATGGGTTGGCTAAACATACACATTGAACAGATTGAATATTCACTAAGGGGAGTCCTGACACATGTATACTGAATAGCATGCATGTTACATGCATCCCATGTTCACTTTGGGATAGAGACTTAACATTAATTGCATTACATAATTATAATATCATTTTGATATGGAGGGCAATTATAATTATGTAATGCATTTAATGTTTAAGGTGAAGCAGGAATACAAGGCACTTAAGTGCTCAGCCACTGTGAACTAGCCAGAACCAGTCCATGGTCGGTGGTCTCTTATCAGGAGAAAGTTACTGAAATCAGTCTCTTGTCCAATCAAAGCTGTAGTTATGGCTTGTGGGACAGAGGCTCAGTTAGTCAGCGTCTGGTGGTAAATGAGCTGCAATTGTTTTAATATTGCTTATCTCAATGCCAGCACTTGTTTAGCTGCTAGGAAAAAAAAAGAAAGAAAGAAACCTTTGGCAGTTAGAACATAGCTCATTCATTCATTCATTCATCTTTGAGACAGGATCTTACTCTGACACCTAGGCTGGAGTGCAGTGGCACGAACGTGGCTCACTGTAGCCTCAACCTTCTGGGCTCAGGTGATCCTCCCACCTCAGCTTCTCGAGTAGATGAGACTATAGGTGCATGCCACCACACTCGGGTAATTTAATTTTTTTTTTTTTTTTGTAGGGACAGGGTCTCACTCTGTTGCCCAGACTGGTTTCAAACCCCTGGGCCCAAACAGTCCTCCCACCTTGGCCTCCCAAACAGGTGCGAGCCACTGCACCTGGCCCAGAACATAGGTTATTCTTTAAGTGTAGGGGTGCGTGACAACCCTTTCCTGGCGTGGCCTTAGATCCTGTTTGTAATTTGGTATCTTATTGCCACAAAGAGTCTGTTCCATTAGTTTTGTGATCTCTATTTTAACGGCTGGTCACTTGTGTCTAAGCCACAGAAGGGCGGGGTTATAATGAGACATGTCTGACTCTGCCATTGCCAGGAACTTAGTTTTTAAGGTTTCTCAGGGGTCCCCTTGGCCAAAAGAGGGTCCATTCAGTTGGGTGGGGGACTCAGGATTTTAATTTTAGTTATCAACAAATAGATGGGTATAACATGTATTTTTATCCTAGTATATGCATGTATTAGCTCTGAAAGGATACATTAAAGAGTGGCTACCACTGCGGAGGGGAATCAGGAACAAGAGGGGAAAGAAAATTCACTTTTCCCTGTATGCCATTTTCTGCTGCTTACATTTTTAATCATATGCTCTTTACTTATTTTTAAAGCTTTTAAACTTTATTTTAGGCAGGGTCTTGCTCCATCGCCAAGGCTGAAGTACAGTGGGACAATCTTGGCTCACTGCAGCCTTGACTTCCTGGGGTCAAGTGATCCTCCCACCTCAAGCTCCCAAGTAGCTGAGATTACAGGTGCACACCACCATACCTGGCTAATTTGTGTATTTTTAGTAGTAGAGATGGGGTTTCACATGTGGCCCAGGTGGCCCAGGCTGGTCTCAAACTCCTGATCTCAAGCGATCCACCTGCCTTGGCCTCCCAAAATGGTGAGATTACAGGCATGAACCACTGCACCCATCCCTAAACATTTTTTTAAGGGTCTAGTTCTCAATCGTATCTTCCTTTCACTTTTTTCTTCCTTGACTGCTGGGACACACTCCTTCCAGGAGTCATAGCAGGAGTTTCCCCCTACTCCTTCAGACCTTTCCTTTACCTTTGCAGACTCCTTCTTTCACCTGCCCCTTAAATTCAGGGACAAAATAAATATTTATTACATACATATTATGTGTCAGGCATTGTTCTAGGCGCTGAAAAGACATAATAATCAATAAAATAGACACGAGTCCCTGTTCTCATGGAACAAACACTCTGGTGGTGTGGAAGAGAGTCTCAACATGGAAGTCATCACTTCCTCCTTCCATGCATACAAACATCACTGACATCAAGAGATGGATCCTGTGTCCTCTCCCCGCAAATATAGGCTAGCCTTGAGATTTTTTTTTTAAAGTAATAGAATGTGGCAGTAATGAAGTTCTGAATCAAGGCCTTAAGAGAACTGGCAGCTTCCATGTTTCTCTCTAAAAAGCCAGCTTCCATGGTATACTCCAGATTGATTGACCATATGAAGAGAGAGGTCACATGGATAAACACTGAGGTACCAGACATATGAGTAAAGCCTTCTGGGACCTTCCAGGTCAGCCCAGTCACCATCTGAATGCAGCTGAATGAGTGGCATCAGCCAATGCCAAGTGAAGCAGAAGAACAGCCTAGTCAAGCACTTCCTGAATTCCTGACCTAAATTCCTGAGAAATAATAAGTTGTTGCTTTAAGCCACCAAGTTTTGGGGTGGTTGGTTATGCAGCAGTAACTGAAACAAGTGGGAAGAATGGGAGATAATAAATCTAAAATACGGTAATGACCAGGGCTATAAAGAGGCCAAATAGCGCAGTAGCTAAAAGGCCATGCTGGAGCCAGACAGCCTGCATTCACATTTCAACTCCAGCTTTGTGACCTTGGCGCAATTTGTTTAACCTCCCTGTGTCTCAATGTCATCATCCAGAAAACGGATAATAATGTTGCCTACTTTATGGAGTGTATGAGGTTTAAATGACCTAATATATGTAAAGTGCTATTGTACCTGTTACATAGTAAATGTTATGTATGTTGTTATTATTATTACTATTATTATTGAGAACAACAAAGAAAGGTAAGGAACTAGAAGGCAAAGGGTCTAATTTTATATTAACTGGACAGGGAAAGCCTCTCTTTTAAGAAGACATCTGGGCCAGACGCAGTGGCTCACGCCTGTAACCCCAGCACTTTGCGAGGCCAAGGTGGGCGGATCACAAGTTCAGGAGATCGAGACCATCCTGGCTAACACAATGAAACACCATCGCTACTAAAAAATACAAAAAATTAGCCGGGCGTGGTGGCGGGCCCCTGTAGTCCCAGCTACTCAGGAGGCTGAGGCAGGAGAATGGCATGAACCTAGGAGGCAGAGCTTGCAGTGAGCCGAGATCGTGCCATTGCACTCCAGCCTGGGTGACAGAGTGAGACTCTGTCTCAAAAAAAAAAAAAAAAAAAAAAAAAAAAGAAGACGACATCTGAACAGAGACCTGTAAAGAAGTGAGGACATAAACCACATGGACATAACTGTAAAGGCAAGGAGGGTGGTGCTGCTAGAGCTGAGAAAAGGGTGGGAAGGTGAGAGATAAGATAAGAGCCAGTAGATAATGATCTGGTAATAGGGCCAGGAAAAGATCTAAGGGTTTATCTGAGTGATACAGGCAACCCTTGGAGGCCTTTTCACAGAAGGTTTTGTAATCTAGCTTCCCTTTTTCAAGGGATGATTCTTCTGCTTTGTGGAGAGTAGAGAACAGAATGTAGGAGTGGCAGATTGGAAGCAGAAAGATCAGTAAGAGGCTAATGTAATAATTGCAGATAGTTATGATGGCTTAGCCCCAAGCGGCAATGGAGGAAAAGGTAAAAAGCAGTTTGGTTCTGGATGTATTTTGAAGGTAGAGCCTGCCATATTTGCTCATTGATTAGACATGAGCTTTGAAAAAAAGAAGAATTAAGGCCTGAGTTATTGGTAAAGATGAGCTGGCTGGGTGCAGTGGCTCACGCCTGTAATCCCAGCACTTTGGGAGGCTGAGGCAGGAGGATCACCTGAGGTCAGGAGTTCGAAACCAGCCTGACCAACATGGTGAAACCCCCTCTCTACTAAAAATGCAAAAATTAGCTGGACATCATGGCATCCGCCTGTAATCCCAGCTACTAGGGAGACTGAAGCAGAAGAATCGCTTGAACTCGGGAGGCGGAGGTTGCAGTAAGCAACCTTGCACTCAACTCCGTCTCAAAAAAAAAAAAAAAAGATGAGCTGTCATTTACTGAGATAGGGAAGACTGGAAAAAGAGTATGTTGGAGGCTATGGGAAGGAAGTATTAGGTTTTCATGTTCAGAAAATGGCAATATTTTATATGGCTACTAGGCATTGACTGGATAGGAGTCTGGTGTTGAGGAGAATGGTCAGGGCTGGAGATATAATACCGGAAGTCATTGATAGAAAAGAGAAGCAGTCTGAAGCCTGAGCCCTGGGACACTCGTTCTATTTAGAGATTGCAAAGATAGAAAGCATCTAGTCCAAGATCCTGCTGGGTTTTCTGAAGGGAGAAATCATTGTGTTTGAGAAACAGAAAGAAGGCCAAAAATAGCTAGCAGAGAAGGCGTGAGAGGGAAGAGTGGCACAAAATGGGGTTACAATGATCATGTAGGGGTTGGTAGGCCAGAGTATGACTTTGTATTTTATCCTAAATCCATCAGAAAGTTTTAAGTGGGGGAATGACCTGACCTGATTTGTATTTTTCAAAGTTCATTCTAGTGTGTGCTTTACAGGTACTTCCATTTCATTACACAGAATATTAAAAAGATGTCTACTTAAGAGTTAGGAGTTCATAAAATTAATATTATTTGTTTGAGTTCATTCAGACTGAATAGATTATAGGAAATTTAGGAAGGAAGTAACCGCCCAATAGCTTCACCTTTCTTGCTGCCTAGACAGAGCCGATTTATCAAGGAAAATTTATCAGGGAAATTACAATGGAGAAAGAGTAATTCAGGCAGAGCCGGCTGTGCGGGAGACCAGAGTTTTATTATTACTCAAATCAGTCTCGGGGGATCGGAGCTTTTAAAGACAAAGTGGCAGGTAGGGGCTTGGGAAGTGGGGAGTGCTGACTGGTAAGATTGGAGATGGAATCATAGGGGGTCGAAGTGAGGTTTTCTGGCTGTCTTCTATTCCTGAGTGGGATGGCAGAACTGGTTGAGCCAGATTATGGGTCCGGGTGGTGTCAGCTGATCTATCCAGTGCAGGGTCTGCAAAATATCCCAAGCACTGATCTTAGGTTTTATAGTAGTAACATTATCCCCAGGAGCAATTTGGGGAGGTTCAGACTCTTGGAGCCAGAGGCTGCATGACTCTTAAACCTAATTTCTAGTCTTATAACTAATTTGTTAGTCCTGCAAAGGCAAACTGGTCCCCAGGCAAGAAGGGGCCCTTTTTCATGAAAGGGTTATTATCAATTTTGTTTCAGAGTCAAACCATGAACTGATTTCCTTCCCAAAGTCAGTTTGGCCTTCACCCAGGAATGAACAAGGACAGCTCAAAGGTTAGAAGCAAGATGGAGCCGGTTAGGTCTGATCACTTTCACTGTCATAATTTCCTCAGTTTTAATTTTTGCAAAGGTGGTTTCAGAAGCAGGGAAACTTAGTAGAAGGTACTGCGTTAGGCCAGATGAGGGATGGTGATGCTTGGACTAGGGAGAGACAGCTATATGAATAGAGAATTAGATTTGAGTTATTTTCTGGAAGTAGAATTGACATGATTTACTGATGGATTAGATGTGAGATTTTATTTGTATGCTGCCTGGGTTTACTTTTCTGAGTAACTGATTGATGGGAATACCATTTTCTGGTTTTCTGTTTTTGTTTTTGTTTTGAGACAGAGTCTCACTCTGTCACCCAGGCTGGAGTGCAGTGGCATGATCTTGGCTCACTGCAACCTCTGCCTGCCGGGTTCATGCCATTCTCCTGCCTCAGCCTCCCAAGTAGCTGGGACTACAGGCGTGTGCCACCACGCCCAGCTAATTTTTTTTTTGTATTTTTAGTAGAGACGGGGTTTCACCGTGTTAGCCAGGATGGTCTCGATCTCCTGATTTCGTGATCCGCCCGCCTCAGCCTCCCAAAGTGCTGGGATTACAGGCATGAGCCACCACGCCCAGCCAAGAATACCATTTTCTGAACTGGAGAAAACTAAGGAGAAGCCATCTCTGCACGGTTCGAGAAATCTGTTTTTGACATATTATTAAACTTTGGAATACCTTTTAGGCAGTCAAGTAGAAATGTCAAATTGACAGTTGGTGTTGTAAAGAAGTCAGGCTGGAGATTTGAGAATTATTCATAGATAGGTGCCGTTCAAAGCCAAGGGACTAGATGAAGTTATCTAGAAGCAAAGTACAGATAAGGCTCAGACTGAACACTGGGTCCACTCAAATTAGGAAGTTGAGCAGGGGAGGAGGAATCAGCAAAGATGGTTGCAGAGGAGTCCCCAGAGAGGCAGGAAGAAAACCAAGAAAGTGCCCACTTCACAGAATCAAGGAGGCTTTCAAAAAGGGTGGCATGATTATGGTGTTAAATGCCATCAAAGAGTAAAGCAAGGTAAGATCTGAGAAGTAGCCTTTGGATTTTGATAACATGGAATTTCTGGTGACTTGGCAAAGGTAGGTTTGTTAGAGCAATAAACACAGAAACTTTATTGGGATGAGTTAAAGACAGAATAGGAGGTGAGGAAGTGAAGATATCTCCTTCGAGGTTTGCTGTGGAGTCACAACCTGGGGCGGTATCTAGAGAGGATGTGGGGTCAAGGTATAGAGTAGATACTCCAAACCCAAGCATTTAAAAACAACGATGATGACGACAGATAGTATGACAGCAAAGCTAGATTTTCTATTAGACAGAATCTGACCTTAAAAGGAAAACAGAAAAGATATCCAAATGTATCTCTCTATATATTGTCGTAGACTCAATACTGTGAGTGCACAGTCTGGGTCAAATCTACTTATAAGTTCTTTTGTCATGGCATATATAACACTAATTTACAAACCTGTCTGTCTCTCTTATTAGAATCTAAGCTCTCAGACAATTTTACTTATTTTTAAATTCTCGAGTCTAGCACAGTGCCTTGCACTTTACTATTTGATGAATTCGTTTATTGAGATTCAGCAATTTAACCATTTGTTGAAATGCAGTTCATTGAAATAGACATAAGTACTTGCCTTTTCTGTCACCTACCCAGTTGCCATTGGTTATAGTTCACATCCTCTGATTGGCTGCCCAGTGGGAGGAATTGAAGAGAGGTCTTCCCAATTCCCTATCCTTAAAAGTCATACAAGACAAGGATCTTCCTGGTCTCAAACGGCAAAAAGACTGAAGGCAATAGATTTTCTTTCCCAGAGTGATCCACAAGTGTGGAGTGGTATGTGATGCAGCCTCTGGGAGGTGATGATATTTGGACTAATTTTAATAATATTGCAATATGATATATTTTTAATGTACTATTTGCAAAATTCTTTGTGTGTGCATTTTATCCTCAAAACAACCCCATACTAGGAATAATTATTCCTAAAATACAGATGAAGAAACTGAGGCCCAGTGACCTGTCCAAGTTAATTCAACTATTCTAAGTGGGAGAGGGACTCAAACCCAGGTCTCCAAACTCCAAATACTCTGCTTTCTCCCTACATCAACCCCTAATGAATCAAGGTGTTTTTATTTTATTTTTTATTTTTTTGAGACAGGGTGTCACTCTGTCACCCCGGCTGGAGTACAGTGGGGCAACCATGGCTCACTGCAATCTTGAACTCGTAGGCTCAAACGATCCTCCTGCCTCAGCCTCCTGAGTAGCTGGGACTACAGCTGCTTGCCACCACACCCAGAAAATTGTTTATTGTTTTTGTGATATAGGGTCTCATGCTGTCACACAGGCTGGAGTGCAGTGGCACCATCATGGCTCGCTGCAGCCTTGACCTCCTGGGCTCAAGTGATCCTCCTGCTTCAGCCTCCTGAGTAGCTGGGACCACAGGCAGGTACTATCATATCCAGATAATTTTTTTATTTTTTGCAGAGACAGGGTCTCCCTGTGTTGCCCACACCAGTCTTGAACTGCTGGCCTCAAGTGATCCTTCCTTCTCAGCCTACCCAAAGTGCTGGGATTATGGGTGTGAACTACAACACCTGGACAAATTAAGGTGTTAAGTAGAGTTCAGGACTAATGTAAAAAGTGCGGTTTAAGAAAGGGATGATAGAGGATGACAGAAATGAAATAACAGGGTCAGTGAAGGCCAGTATTAAAAACTGAGGATAAGATTCATGGGAGAGTGGTACAGGGATATGCCTCAGAGGGGGATCGGAATGAATACTAAGTAAACATCGGTTCCAGGGGCCCATCCTGTGTGCATGTATATGTGCGTGTGTGGGAGAGGTGTGTTCACATTTATATAAGTACCCTTACTTAATTTGACAAGCCTTTATTAGGACTCTAAAAGAGGTGGAAGATCTAGTTCATACCCTGATAGTATACTTACCATCTTGTGAGGAAAATGATAAAAATAGCGATTAGAATGAACAAATCACGATTGGGCACGGTGACTCGCACCTGTAATCCCAGCACTTTGGGAAGCCAAAGTGGGTGGATCACCTGAGGTCAGGAGTTCAAGACCAGCCTGGCCAACATGGTGAAACCCGTCTCTACTAAAAATACAAAAATTAGCCGGGTATGGTGGTGCACTCCTGTAATCCCAGCTACTTGGGAGGCTGAGGCAGGAGAATCACTTGAACCCGGGAGGTGGAGGTTGCAGTGAGCCAAGATCATGCCACTGCACTCCAGCCTGGGTGACACAGCGAGACTGTCTTAAAAAAAAATTAAAAAAAAAAAAAAAAAGATTGCACAAATCAGACAATCAGTGACCCAGAGCTCAGCCTTGGGGAAAGTCAGTGTTGGGGAGGGGAGGGCAAAGAAGCAAGTAAAGGTTTAGCAGAGATGGCACCTCAGTCTGGACTTGAAGGAGGGCTAGGCACAAAGGAAGGGGAACATGTCAGATGAGAAACACATGAAGGTCCAGTCAGATGAGCAAGGAAGGTTGGTTAGAAAGAGGAGCTACTGGTGTGGCTCCTGCGAACACAGGTAGGTAGGGCATGAGAAGCGTCAGGTAGTTAGAAGCCAAGCTGAGGAATCGACACTTGATTCCACAGATAAGTAGGGGACCTATGAGGATGTTTAATCAGAAATGGTCAAAGAGGCATTTAAAAAAATAAACCGCAGGCCGGGCGTGGTGGCTCATGCCTGTAATCCCAGCACTTTGGGAGGCCAAGGCGGGCGGATCACGAGGTCAGGAGATCGAGACCATCCTGGCTAACACAGTGAAACCCCGTCTCTACTAAAAATACAAAAAACTAGCCGAGCGTGGTGGAGGGCGCCTGTAGTCCCAGCTGCTCGGAGAGGCTGAGGCAGGAGAATGGCTCGAACCCGGGAGGCGGAGCTTGCAGTGAGCCAAGATCGCGCCACTACACTCCAGCCTGGGCAACAGAGCAAGACTCCATCTCAAAAATAAATAAATAGATAAATAAATAGATAAATAAACCGCAGAAAGATCTGTGCTTTCAAAGTACAGTCGTAGTCTGGGTACCTTATTCTACTTAACTATTAAAATAGAGACTGTGTGTATGTGTGTGCATGTGTGTGTGTGTGTGTGCATGTTACATTTTTTATTCTTAATTAGATTACATTTCCTCTCTCAAGTTAAACAAGGTAGTTAAGAACAACTTAGACTATTGTTTTTTAAAAATACATGCTGAGATTCTAAGTGGATGAGATCTTAGAAAAGGGGCACTCACCCCTCATTGACATCTGGGAGTATTTTACTATGTGGCTGAACTTCATGCAAGAAGATAAAGCCCAAAGTGAGGAGAAAAGACCTGCTGATGACATACGGTAATTTGGAGGAATGATTTCAATAGCAATGCTTCTACTTATCTCATACCAAAAAATAATTAGTGGATTGAATGACTAACTACCAGCTGCAGGTAAGCAGATGCTAGCTTGCTATTTTTAGAATGGAAGCACATGCTGTTTGAGACTTGTTGAGACACATTCATAAATCCTATATTGACTTATAAGTAATTAGACATCAAAGCAAAAATATTTTAATAAAATGTAAATATCTATATTTAAATAAAATGTTCTTCTATATCTGAATAGTTTTATGCAATGTGTGCCTAATGGTGTTATACTTCTCTGTCTTATTCTTTTCTTGTCTCAGTGTTGTTGGCAAAGCCTGTGCTGTTGACATGGCCTAGCATTCTGATCTCAAGCTGGGCATTACAAGCACCCTGGTTTGTTTGTTTTTTTCTTTTTAAAATTTCTTTCTTTTTTTTTTTTTTCTAAAAATTAAGAGCAGTAGTTTAGGGCTAAAGAGCTTCTTTTTTCATATTACAATGCATAACACATACATTTCTATATACATTTTTATTTAAAAAGCATTAGTCCCCCATCTACCAAAAAACATGCCTCACATATTTATTTGCAAGTGAGTTGTTTTCCCATAGAAACAGTGAGGTTAATAACGGTTTAATTCCTGGGCTAACTTACAATTACTGATTTATGATGTCATTCTTAGCTGAAAGCAATGCTTTTGCAGTATTTTGTAATTTAGAAAATGAGGAGAAAAAACCCTTGGTATGGAGTGAGTCATTTTTCATGAATATCAGTGCTTAAAGAAAAGCATGTTTCAGGGTACCAGGACCGAGAGATCCACAGAAACTTTGGAGTTGTGGGGCACAGCGAAGAAGGGGTTGGTGAGCAGAAACAGCACCCTGCCCAGCCATATGGGAGCCCAAGGCAGAAGGAACAGTGTGTGCCTTTATACTTATGGATATCAAAATATCCTCCCACATATTGAATCAAGTAGAAAAATTAATACAATTCCTATAATTTGGGAAACACCTACATATAAAGCCCTTTGTTGTCGATCTGTTCTCACATAGAGATCAACCCTCTCTGTGGGGGCTGGGGCAGAGAGGAGGATGGGGAGGGGGGCCCTCCTGGCAGCCCAGTGACCTGGGACCTGTGGACTGATTGGAAACCACTATTCTCTTTTTAAAATTCTGATACTGATTATTTTGCTCATCATGGATTTTTGTGCACTAATTTTTATTTTAATTATTATTATTTTTTAGACTGAGTCTCACTCTGTTGCCCAGGTTGGAGTGCAGGGGTGTGATCTCAGCTCCCTGCAACCTTCACCTCCCAGGTTCAAACAATCCTCCTGCCTCAGCCTCCCGAGTAGCTGGGACTACAGGCGCCTGCCACCGCGCCCAGCCAATTTTTGTATTTTTAGCAGAGATGGAGTTTCACCATGTTGGTCAGGCTGGTCTCGAACTCCTGACCTCAGGTGATCCACCCACCTCAGCCTCCCAAAGTGCTGGGATTACAGGAGTGAGCCACCGCATCCAGCCTGTTTTAATTTTAAAGTTTTTATAGAAATATTGCATTTTGAGATTATTTATTATTTTTATGCATTTAACTACTGAGTGTTTTGGGGTCCCCTTATGCTTCCTCTCAGTCCCAGCACCCATTGGAAACAGTGAGGAAGGGAGCTGCATAAGGGGTCTTCTAGGCGAAAATATTCCCTCTATATTTTTCTTTTTCCCTATTCTTTCTTTTCTTTCTTCCTCTCTCCCTCCCTCTCTTCCTTCCTTTTTTCCTTTCCATTTTCTTTTCTTACTTTGCATCTCCACCTCCATCCCTGGCTGCTATAGAAGACTCTGCTATGGGCAGGAGCCAACTGGATACTAGGGGTTGGGAGCTGGGAGGAGGACAGAATTTCTGAGGGGTGAATGGCCTAATCAATTTATACAAAGCTTTAAAATACTTAATTTTTAAAAACTGTGGTTAGCCCCTCTACATTTCAGAACCTTGGGGCCAAGTCTGGCTTGTCCGGCCCTAGCAACTGCTAGGCTTATTTATGTGATAAAGGCAGTTGGAAGAGTGAGAAAATCTTATGAAGCAACTGGGTGGGGCGAAAAAAAAAAGATTTTTTAACAAAGGATGTGTGTACACTTGAGAAAGAGTGCCTGAGGTGGAACCAACTTGGCTGTCAGTGGCAAAGCCCAAGGAAAATTGGGGTAGGTGGAGAGGTTTGGGGTTTGGAAGGGCATCATCGTCTTGAGGAAAAAAAAGTTGGGAGGGAAGAAAAGTTGATTTGGTCAGTTCTCCATCCTGGCCACCGAGTGGTGCTGTTGGTACAAGGCTGTCTTATTTCTGGAAACAGGGCCAGAAAGGGTCCAGGCACCCTGGGATTGAGATGGGAAGAGGGATTCTTAGAGGATCTCCCACACAGTTTGTGAATATCAGAAATTTACAAATCAGGTTTTGCAACTTGCATTTATTTGTATTTTATACATCCATAAAACATGCAGCATATTTTAAAGTAATAACTTGCAGAAGACGTTTTCAAACAGTTCTAAAATTACTGTTTTTAGTACTGCAGAGTGTGCTGAACTTCATGAAAAAGCAGGGTTTCTAGGCCAGACCACTTTATTCTGACAGAGCAAGAAACTTTAGGGTAATATTAAAGAAGTTAATGGGAGCGTTTTAATGTACTTCACAGGAATTAACAAGTTGTACAAAGATATCATTCTTTAGTCAATAGGCTGGGCACTTCTATAGTGGACTGATTGTTCTGTGTGTGCACTGACTGTGAGGGACTGCTAGAGAGAGAGGCATGGAATTGAAGACAGCAGGTGGAGGAAGCTCACCTCAGCCTCTATTTTAGTAATGCATGTTTCCTGTCAGAGAGGAAGTTTTTTTCACATGAGTACCAAAAAGCAAATCCCACATACAAAGAATGATGTGCTGAGCTCTGGGACCCATTGTGTCAGGGGAAAGGGTGCTTACTCACAGTACCCAGCTCCTCATTGTGTGGAGAGATGGCTAAGTCCCTAGCGTCAATACCAGTGAGTTTATTTATTTATTTTTATTTTTATTTTTTCGAGACAGAGTTTTGCTCTTGTCACCCAGGCTAGAGTGCAATGGTGCAATCTTGGCTCTCTGCGACCTCTGCCTCTCGGGTTAAAGCGATTCTCCCATCCTAGCCTCCCAAGTAGCTGGAATTACAGGCGTGTGCCACCACGCCCAACTAATTTTTGTATTTTTAGTAGAGACGGGGTTTCACCATGTTGGCCAGGCTGGTCTCAAACTTCTGACCTCAGGTGATCCGCCCACCTCGTCCACCCAGAGTGCTGTAATTATAGGCATGAGCCACTGATCCCAGCACCAGTGAGTTTAAATTCTAGTTCTGATATCTATGCTCTAAAAAACTTTGAACAATTTGCAGTTTTCTTATCCAAAATTGGGGGAATAAATATCTACATCACAGAAATAACTAAGATAATGTATGCAAAGTGCTTGTTTAGAACAGATACAAAATGGTAGCCATATTCGGTGATAATGCCTACTGAAGGAAGGCAGAAGCAAGCACAGGCACAAAAACTCTGGTATGACTCATCATCTCCACATTCGTAAATTGTATGAAGAAGGAAAATGGTGAAGTAGGCTAAAAGTATGGCCTCTGCAGCTGATCCACCTTGGTTCAAATCCTAGTTCTACCACATCTTGCTTATTTGGGCAAATTATTTAATAATTTTGCCACAGAATGGTTATGAGTAAATGTAAGTAAACCATGTGTTTGCCTTATTATTTTCACTTCCTAGAGCCAGAAGACTTGGACTAAATTCATGACAAGTTGCCTCACTCTGGGACCTGATTGTGCTATATTTGAAACCTGTTCTTTATAAAAAGAACGTTGAGTCATTCTTTTAAAAATTCATGCTGTTATATTGAAAGCGGAAAATTAAATATAAAGTTGTGGTTCTCCATTTCAGGGGAATCACATCATCAGTTCAAGTCCTTTCTGGAATTTTCCCATAGTCCATTCAGACTCAAGAAACCAATCAACCGTATAAATGCAAAGAAAAACAGAAAGTATCTGGTCTGTAGAAGCATAATTTTCTTTTTTGTTTAGACTGGAAGTAAGAAGTATTCTACTTTCCTTGCTTCTACAGCTATCCCAGGTATTCCTACAGTTCGAGATGATGAGTCCTTTTTTAGGTACGTGGTCAGTATACAGCAGTACCCCTTTATCTGTGAGGGACGAGGGATATGTTCCAACACCTACAGTGGATGCCTGAAATCAAAGCTAGTACCGAACCTCTATATACACTGCGTTTTTTCCTGTACATACATGCCTATGATAAAGTTTAATTTATATTGGGGACAATATGAGATTAGTAACAAAAACTAATAATAAAATAGAACAATTGTAACAATATATCAGCATCACTAGTCTTGCGCTTTGAGGCCATTAGGTAAAGTAAGGGTTATTGAACACAAGCGCCGAGATACAGTTGATCTGATAACCTAGAGGGCTACAAAGTAACTAATAAGAGGGAAGAATATACAGGGTGAATAAGCTGGACAAAGGGATGATTCACATCCTGGGCAGGTTAGTGTGAGATTTTTATCACACTACTCAGGATGGCATGCAATTTAAAACTTATGTGGTGTTTATTTCTGGAATTTTTCATTAAATATTTTCAAACTGTGGTTGACCACGGGTAACTGAAACCACGGAAAGCAGAACCATGGATTGGGGAGGACTACTGGAATGGCATTGTTTCACAAGCTAAGCCATTCTGTCACAAGAACAACTTGCAATGAGATTTCCTTACCTGCCTGTGCACTGTCTTTTTTTTTTTTTTTTTTCACGTCAAATGCTTTCCAGTAGATTTAGAATGTGGACCTACACATATGGAATCACTCAGCATTCTTGAGCATTCCATTTGTAGTTAAAAGAATTTTGATCCACAACCAGTAATCTTGTTTCAGGAGTGAAGTCCAGGATGTGGAGAAAGCCTGAATGAGAGGCAGGAATCTAGTATCAAGGCAAGCACCATGGAATTTAAGGCTAGAAACCTAAGCATATTATTCGCAGGGCCCCAGGAATGGTCTTTTAAAGTCAGTAAAAACTCAATAACTCACCAGTTTTGAACCTTACTCTTTATTAAAAACAATGGAAATAGAAGATAACACTGGAATTTGCAACATCAACTTCTTTGTGAAAATAAAGTACAAGTAAACAAATAGCATACTATTATGCAATAATAGTATGATATAAAGAAAGGACAGATAAGTATGTGTGTAAGGCTACAAAGGAGACCTAGATACCATGTGCCTGCAGTTCTGCTGACAGTCAGCAGACAGCACTCTCAGCATGTCAGTTTCAAGGTAGGGTACTTCAGGAAGAAGGAAGAAGTGTGACTTAAGAATTGGCCGGGTGTGGTGGCTCACTCCTGTAATCCCAGCACTTTGGGAGGCTGAGGCAGGTGGATCACCTGAGGTCAGGAATTCGAGACCAGCCTGGCCAACATGGTGAAACTCCATCTCTACTAAAAATACAAAATTAGCCAGGTCTGGTGGCATATGCCTGTAATTCTAGCTGCTTGGGAGGCTGAAGCAGGAGAATCACTTGAACCTGGGAGGTGGAGGTTGCAGTGAGCCAAGATTGCACCACTGCACTCCAGCCTGGGCAACAAGAGCGAAACTCCATCTCAAAAAAAAAAAAAAATTATACTCTGCTGCTTTTATTTTTTACCAAAAGACATACCATCTTTTTACAAAGGATAATGTTACATGCCTCTTGATTAATGAACTAGCGTCACTTATACCTGGTTTAGTTTATCTATTACTGGTTTATTCAAAATATAACAACTCATTTAAACTTCAGCCTTATAATTAGTAAGAAATGTGAGCACACTGAGAGAGAGTTCATGCTCTTTTACAAATACAAATTATTAATGTCTCCTCATTAAATAAAATGTGTGAAATTTGGTAAAGTCTTTGGGGAGTTTTATAAATATTTTCTACTATTTGCTAGTTTATTTTATTATTTATTTATTTTGAGACAGGATCTTGCTGTATTGCCCAGGCTGGAGTGCTGTGGCGAGATCTTGGCTCACTGCAACCTCCGCCTCCTGGGTTCAAGCGATTATTGTGCCTCAGCCTCCCAAGTAGCTGGGATTTCAGCCACATGCCACCACACTCGGCTAATTTTTGTATTTTTAGTAGAGATAGGGTTTCACCATGTTGGCCAGGCTGGTCTCGAACTCTTGACCTCAGGTGATCCACTCGCCTTGGCATCCCAAAGTGCTGGGACTACAGGCATGAGCCACCACGCCTGGCCTATTTGCTAGTTTAATAACCTTGGGGAAAGTTACTTAAACTCCCTGAACTCAGTTCCCTCAATGATTCAGTGTGGTTAATAATGGTACCTACCTCACTGTCATGGCATTGTAAGGATTAATCTCTGCCTGCATGGAGCCTGGCACAGAGCAAGCAGTGACATGGTAGCTGTTGCTATTATGATGATGATTGCTGTATTTTTATTGAAAGCCTCCACCACCCTTGATGAAAATAGCCATGAATATAAAAAAAGAAATACATTATTGAAATGTGTAGATTTTGTATAAAGGTGTTTTTTTAATACTGTTATTTTTCTACATTTTTATTCAGAAGTCTTAAATACACAGAAATGAACCTCTATATAGTTATCACTCAGTTTAAACGATGATTCAATATTTTTGCCACTTTTGTATTTTCTACCCCCAGCATTATATGTCTGTAATATTATGTCTGGAAATTATGCCATTCTACCTATAAATACTTTAGTGTACATGTCTAATGGCAGGATTGTTTTTAAAACATAATCATCATGTAAAATTAAAAATAAATTCTTAAAATCATCTAATACCATATTTGAATTTCAATACTTCTTTCAGGAATGTCATTTTACAGTTAATTTGTTCAAATCAGGATCCAAACAATATCTACATATTGCATTTGTTATCTTTTGTCTTTTTTTTTTTTTTTTTTTGAGACAGGCTCTTGCTCTGTCACCCAGTCTGAAGTGCTGTGGCACAACCATGGCTCACTGCAACCTTGACCTCCTGAACTCAAGCAATTCTCCCACCTCAGCCTTCCCAGTTGCTAGGATCACAGGTGCGTGCCACCACATCTGGCTAATTTTTTCAGTTTTTGTAGAGATGGGGTCTCACTATGTTACCCAGGCTGGTCTTGAACTCCTAGATCAAGCAATTGTCCCGCTTCGACCTCTCAAAGTGTTGGGATTACAGGCGTGAGCTGCTGGGCCTGGCCCTTAAGTCTTTTAAATTCTCTTCATTTTCTTCTTATTTAATGCCATTGATTTGTTAGAGAAATCTGTTAGAGATTTTTGTCCTTCCTGATTTGCCTATTTGATTCCTTGTGGTGTTATTTAACTTGTGTCCTCCATGTTTCTTGTAATTTGGTTTTAGAGCTAGAAACTTTATTAGATTCTGGCTTAATTGTTTTCTTTTGTCAAAAATACATCACAGATGGTGCTATATGTCCCATTCCATCATAACAGGAGGCACATAATATCTGGATGTCCCAAATTTAGTGAAGCTAAGACTGATCAGTGGGCTCAGATAGTGTCAGCCTGACCCCTTCATTGCAAAGTTCCTCATCAATCCTCCACCTAATGATTTTAGCATCCATTAATGATTGTTTTCTTAGATCATTGCATTAGAGATGCCATGATAGTAATATTTCTATTTCTATCCCTTCTTCTGCGTTTATTAGCTGGAATTCTCCCATAAGGAAAAAATTTTCCCTCATTAAGTATTTTATAATCTTGAAAAAATAATTTATATAGAAAATACCAAAAATACTTGACTTTTCTCCTTTATTAATATTCAGAGTAATAAGTTTGTAAACTAGAAACCTTCAAGTGACCACTTTTGTTTAGAATTACTGTAAAGTTATAGATTTTTCGCATTCCCTGTGTTTCAATCCATTGCAGTTATTATTCTTTTTGCTACTCAAATTGCCCAATCTTAAGCCAATGGGAGTCCCTTTCAGGTTGGCTCTCATATCCTTTTGACAGGACTCCAACTGGCTCAAGATGAGCCTAGGACATCTTTCTTGATAACTTCGTTGTTTTCTGGCAAGAAAGATATCCCAGGCTCATTTGTTGAGTTCATACTCCAGACCTGGAATCTGGAATCCACCATTTCTCCACGGATATTTAGCTCTTTCTTGTTAGTGGAAAATGGTGTTAAGAGACCAAAATTGGAGCAGTAGGGCTGCTCATAGCTATTGAGTTGTCATTGCTTCTAGGTCTTTTTGGTTGACAGAGCTTTTTTTAAACAAATAAAAACCATAAGTTTTTATTTCCAAGTCAAATTTAAGATCACATAATTTTTACTTGATTTCTTTGATTTGATATTTATGTCTATTTTCTCTCATGCTGAAAAGTTTGGTTTCCAATGGCATTAACATAATTGCTCACTAGTTTTAACCTAAGATATGCCTATAATAATGATGGGGTTCAGAATATGCTACCCCCAAGTATGGCACGTTGATATTTGAGAAAACAGCAGAAGCAGGAAAGTCATTCTCATCTTCCCATCTTCCTCTCATCCCTTCTCCCTGAAAGCAGGTCATAAAATCTAGCTGACTTCCCACTACAGTAGGTCATAAGACCTCAACTCCAGAGATAAGTTTCCTATACCCCGTAAAAAGCAATATCATTATCCTTGAAGACACACAGACACCAAGAATAATCTGAACAAACAGGTCTTACTAAGTTCTCCCCAGTTTCTTACCATTAGATCAGACCCTTTTGTCCTCCAGTCATGTTTCTTCACAATTATCTACTTTTCTTCATCAAGCTTAGCATAAAAATACAGATTTCCCTATTTGTTTGGGTCTTCATTTCTGAAGGCTCCTGTGTTGTGTAAACTTGCATTAAATAAATTTGTGTGCTTTTCTCTTGTTAATCTGTCTATTGGTATATGGATGTCATCCATGAACCTAGAGATGGGTGAGAAATCTTTTTTCCTCTACAATAGATTTAAAATAATAGTAATAATATTGCTACTATTGGTAAGATTACTACTACACTTTTTTTATTTGTTATTTTTATTTTTTGGGATGGGGTCTCACCATGTTACCCAGGCTGATCTCCAACTCCTGGGCTCAAGCAATCCTCCCACCTTGGCCTCCCAGAATGTCGAGATTACAGGTGTGAGCCACCGTGCCTGACCCTGACTATACTTTATTTCCCTTCATTTCTTTGCCACCAAATATTGTTCTGCATTTTGCTTTTTTAACTTAACAATATATTTTGGTCATCACTCCATGTCATTATATATAGATCTCCTTTCTTTTAACAGCTGCATATTACTCCATTGTGTGGACATATATGAATTATTTTCAATGTTTATAACATAGATTTTACATTATTTTTCATATTATCTGTTGAATGCTGTGATAATCAACATATTCTAGAAATGTTATATTTGGCTAAATTTAATAAAGATAGAATGCAAAGATTGGAAAAAAATGGCAACTCTTAACTAAACATAGTAGTTTGAATTCACACCACTTGAGAAAGGAAAAAGAACTCCAAAAATGTGGTAGGTGGAGAAGCTAGCCTGAAATGATCAGTAACCTAAAATGTTTACTGCCAATTTAAAAAGTGGCTACCATTTTTGTCTTAACACAAATTCCCTGAAAACAGAGCCTGAAGCAAAAGGGTGCGGGGTGGGGGCGGGGTTGTAGGGGCAGTTTGTGCAATCCTAGGGAAGTAGAAGTGAGGAGAAGGAGAGAGCAAATATTAGGATTATTAGGTTGGTGCAAGAGTAATTGCAGTTTTTGCCCTTGAAAGTAATGGTAAAACTGTAATTACTTTAGGATCAACCTTATAAATGGAAGATTTTTTTTCCCTTTCTTTTTTGCTTTCTTTCATCTTTCATCTCTCTCTCTTTTTTTTTTTTGAGACAGGGTCTCACTCTTTTGCCCAGGATGAAGTGCGTGATGCAATCATAGCTCACTGCAACCTCAAACTCCCAGCCTCAAGTGACACTCCCCAAACGGAGCATGTTTCTGAGCTGATCTCAGCTCCACAACATCTCTGGTTTCCCAATGGTGGAAGCACGCTCCGTGGAACTTCCTGCAGTTCTGGATTGTATCACCTGGCCCTTGCAAGCAGTTGCGAGAGAAGCCTGAGCCTCTCTGGCTCTTGGTCTATTTAGGCTGGTGGGTAAGCACAAGGGTTTCTCCTGGTCAGTCAGCTTCATGTGTTGGGGCTCCTTGTCCTATGACGGGGGGAGGTGGCAGCAACAATGAGTGCGCTTCAAGACCCCAGAAATGGCCTCTGTTGCTATGATGGCGACCAGGCTGCTAAAGGAGGTGCAGCCAAGCCAATCTGGAGTGGTTCACAAGCTGAGCCTAATGCACAATGATAAATGAAATCATCTAAGTCTTGTCCTTCAGAAATCTTTCAGAACAAAAGCTATTTCTGACACAGCAAGAAAACATCTTAAGAAGTCATCAGATATTTTTCCTTGGCTTTAAACAAGACTATAAAGCCAGTGTGGTTGCACACACCTGTAGTTTCAGCTATTTGGGAGGCAGAGGTGGGAGGATGCTTGAGCCCAGGAGTTCTAGGCAGGTACACGGTGCATGCCTGTGAATAGCTTCTGCACTCCAGCCTGAGCAAGAAAGCAAGACCCTGTCTCTGGAAGAAAAAAAAAAAAGTAGCTAATTCTAGTATCTAAACATAGCAATTTACACCTTTAATAATCAGGCTATAGGCCAATGCTGTGGCTCACACGTGTATTCCCAGCACTTTGGGAGGCAGGAGTATCACTTGAGCCCAGGAGTTGGAGACAAGCCTACGCAACATAGTGAAACCTCTGTCTGTACAAATAATAAAAAAATTTTCCAAGCATGGTGGCGTGCACCCCCAGTTCCAGCTATTTGGGAGGCTGAGGTAGGAGGAATGCTTGAAGCCAGGAGTTGAAGACAAGCCTGGGCAACATAGTGAGACCCTGTGTCTATAAAAAATAATTAGCTGGTTGTCTTGGCACAGGCCTGCAGCTAGCTACTTGGAAGACTGAGGTGGGAGGATCACCGAGCCCAGGAGGCTGAGGCTGCAGTGAACGGTGATTGCCCAGCTGGACTCCAGCCTGGGAGACAGAGGGAGACCCTGTTTCCAAAAAAAAAATGCAAGAAAAGACATCATAAACTTGACCTGGGACATAACTTTTATGTGATGAAATTCACAATCTTTTAGGAAGAAATTAGCATTTCTGATAAAATGTATTATAATTATATTATTATAAATTCAAATGGAATTAAATATTCTGAGAAACTAGCTTCTCACTCTCTCAGTTGTCAGTCAAAACTAATGGTCTTTGGCCGGGTGCAGTGGCTAACGCCTGTAATCCCAGCACTTTGGGAGGCCAAGGCAGATGGATCACAAGGTCAGGAGATCGAGACCATCCTGGCTAACACGGTGAAACCTCATCTCTACTAAAAATACAAAAAATTAGCCAGGTGTGGTGCCAGACGCCTGTAGTCCCAGCTACTCAGGAGGCTGAGGCAGGAGAATGGCGTGAACCCGGGAGGCTGAGCTTGCAGTGAGCCGAGATCGTGCCACTGCACTCCAGCCTACTCAACAGTGCGAGACTCTGTCTCAAAAAAAAAAAAAAAAAAAAGTTGAATGGTCTTTGAGCCACGTAGTCTTCCTTTTCTTCTTCTTCTTTTTCTTTTTTTTCAAAAAATATCTCTAGATTGAATCTTGGAATTGGCTTAAGTCTCTTCTCTTGTGGCAATTTTGAAATGAAAAAATACATGCTCATAATTAAATTACCTGAACATTTTAAAAAACCATCATGAGGTTCAAATATCAAATATTCGTAAATATTGTTGTGATAATAGACATGACTCTTATTTTTTCCCTTAATAATGATTGAGTGTTTATACATCCTCCATTCTGTCTCACTCTATGATTAGTACATTATAGTGGCAATAATCTTAGGAATCTAACAGAGAAAAATGTTGCATTTGAAGACTACAGACTGCAAACCAATTTAAGCCAGATTCCTTGACATGTCATGCTATTAATATAGTACTTACATATAGTAAACATTAATTACATATATGTGGAAGGAAGCAAGCAAGAAAGGAAGAAAGTATTTCATTCAAACTCCTCTCTCTCCATCACCATTGGCTAATATCATCATTTGTATAGTTAAGAACAACATAGGTGCTCACCACATAGTTTTTGAATAAATGAATGAATGGCAACCCTTCTAAGACTATTGGATACACTATTGTTTGAAGGCAAAGAGATGGAGTAGATATCTTCAAGTTTCTTCCTGTTTTATGATTCTGTGGTTTCTTTGACTACTAAAAGTTAGCTAGGTAGCAAATTTGTTTTAAAGTCTGAAAACTAAAATGCTTTCAGATAAAAGGTAGGGAGAAAAATACTCCTCAACATGTCCACTTTAGCACCAGGAAAACCTAATATCAATATCACTATCAATTATATCATATAAATATCATTACATAGATAAGCAATGTCAATCCCTAAAAACTATGTATACCAATAGCACTAACTTGTGGCCAGAACAAGAACCTTAACTGTGCCAAATTTTATTCTGTTCAATAGCAGCTGCCTCGTTTTCAATTGTGCACATCTGAAGGCAAGCAATCCCTGTCTGATGTGGAGTTTCTTGCACTGATAAGGAAAAACTGCTGAAGTTGTGAGGCTGCTCCAGGCAGAGCCATCATGTGAGTCATATGAAAGCTCCACGCTGCTGACCTCTGGCAAAAAGGGAGAGAACGAGGATAGGAGAGGCAGTGGGGGAAAGGTTCAAGTGCGGGTTTTCTCCTTGAACCCGGAAGATTATGGGTCAAGAGCTGTGTGCAAAGACTGTACAGCCTGGATGCAGCTGCTATCGTTGTTCAGAGGGAGGCGAGGCACACAGCTGTCGGAGGAGTCAGCCTGAGACCATGGAGGCTGCGTTCAAGGTATTTGTATCCCAGGAGGAGAGCATCTTTCTCTATTGATAAACCAAGGAGTTCAGACACTCCCTTTTTGTAGCGGGGTCTGATTCTTCTGCGGTAGGTCTAAACCAATAAAATGAAAATTCTATTAAAGTCACAGAAAATTTATGGCTGTAGTTATCAAATTTGGGGAATTTCTTGTAAACCAAAAGGGAAAAATAATCCTTGGCTTTGGGCTGCACGAAACTCACTTGGCTTGAAGTAGAGAAAGTAGTTCTCTCAAAATCTCTAAGGTCCTAAATTACAGAGCTGAAACTTAAAAGGCAAGCTGCAGTATTAGTTGGTATGCTATGGATTCAAAACTTTAGTAATTAGTTCATGATTATTAGCAATGCCATAGATTATTCCCCTACAGCAATAAATTAAGTGGACATGGAAAAAAAAAAAAGCCAGACTCAAACAGAAAAAAGTTGGAAAACATCCATCAAAGAGATTTAGGTTAACCTAAATGTTAAAGACACATTTTTAGGTGAAGAAAGAATGTAGTATTTCAGGAGTTGATACCATTATGGTCTTTTTCAGGGATCTTTCAAGAAAAGTGCCTTTTGGGGGTACAGGAAGCTTAGAAAACATTTGAAGAGTGAAAATGAGGCAAATAAAGAAAAAATGGTTTTACCAGGCACTGAATCTTTACTTTGCATAAATTTTATTTCTGCTCTTTCTTTTTTCTCTAGCTAACAGACCTAAAAGAAGCATCATGTTCCATGACTTCATTTCACCCCAGGGGACTTCAAGCTGTCCGTGCCCAGAAGTTCAAGAGTAAAAGGCCACGGAGTAACAGTGATTCTTTTCAGGAAGAGGATCTGAGGCAGGGTTTTCAGTGGGTGAGTGAGCAGCCGATGTTGATCAAGAATAATTTAATGTGTGCTTGTCTAGGGAAGCCGGCCCTTACTTTCAGGGCAATTATTGAGCGAGCCTTCCCAAGTCTGCTCTGGCAATGCTCTCTAATTTCCCTGGGGAAAAAAAGTCAACACTAAAAAAAAGTGCTCTTTCTCTCTTCCCTTTCACCCACTCCTTTTCCCCATTCCCCTAGAGCAGAGGAAGAGCCTCCCTTTTGGGGCAGCCTCATCTTACTTGAACTTGGAGAAGCTGGGCGAAGGCTCTTATGCTACAGTTTACAAGGGGATTAGCAGGTGAGTGACACATAGCTGGGAGAGACTTTAGAGATGAGGGTCCTGCCCCCCCAGTTTCACATTATAAAGCCAGGTGAGACATCATAGAAGTTCATAGCACTCAGGACCTATGCAAGACACTATGGCCAATAGGGAGAGAGACATGATGACTTAAACAGCCTTGAAAGAAAAACAAACCTGCCCTGCCCTAATTAAAATCAGCCCACTTAAATGTTTATCAGCCTTTCCCTTCTTGCATTCAATTCAGAGAATTCAAAGAAAATAGACGTTCTCTACTACTGACCCAAAGAACAATTACCACTCTTCAGGCCGGTAGGAGGCACAGTTGGTAAAGCGTCTCTAACAGGTTTTTTATATCCCTCCCTAAATCACAATGACAGAAGTTTGTAATGGCAACCTGGAATTTGCTGCTTCATTCCTCCACCTGGCCTTTATAGAAGAAACTGAAGTTGGTTTCTGCAAATTATGGTACATGCAAAAGATAACAAATCCTAGATTTTTTTATACTTGCAAAATACACAAAATGTCTGGAGAATAAAAATACTGCTTATCCAAAAGCTAAGTACTAATTTTGGTAAACAACCAACTTTGTTAAATATATGTAAAAGATCCATCAATTCCCCTTTTAGTCAAGGTGGGAAAGTTGGAAGGTCGCTTTTTTCTTTATGTTACTCCAATAGAGAGAAAAGTAATGGCTCAATAGTGGTTAAATATTAATTTTAAAAATATAGCTGATCCGAGTGCAGCGGTGTTTACAACTACTTGATCACAACCAGTTACAGATTTCTTTGTTCCTTCTCCACTCCCACTGCTTCACTTAACTGGCCAAAAACAAAAAAAAGAAAAAAGAAAAATTTTATATAACTACTATAAGACTATTTATTATTTATCTTAGTATTTATGCTGTTATTATTATTTTTACATGTTAAAACAGGATTGTAGGGGACATACAATTTTATTTCATTTTATTATTTACCTATTTATTTATTTTGGAATGGAAACTCTGTCACCCAGGCTGGAGTGCAATGGTGCGATCTCAGATCACTGCAACCTCCACCTCCTGTGTTCAAGCAACTCTCCTGCCCCTGACCCTTTATACTTTCTTACTCTGTTTTAGTCATGGTGTACATTAATTTTTTTTAATGCTGAGAACATCTGCAATAAAGGACCACATTTTATTTTATTCTAACCTTCCTCATATCAATTTGGCCATGGTAACTGTTTCAAGGTGGCTCAGAATGGGGGCACCCTAGAACATACTTGGATACGTGGGCCCCATGGACACTCCTGATCTTCTGAGTTCTGACTTTGATTGTTCTGCACAGACCTTTCCAGCCCAAAGTTTACACAGAATTCACTTATCTTGTCTTCTAGTTACTGTATGTTTTCTTTTTCATTTAACTCTTTCATCTACTGGGAATTTATATTGTATATTCACAATTATCCCAGCTCCATTTATTAGATTTTCTTTTCTCTGATGGTTTGAAATGCTGCCATGATTATATATTAGATCTCACGAATACTTGAAATTCTTTCTGTTCTAATCTTTTAAAAATCATGTTTCCTTAATCTATCTTTTCTTATATTTGTGCTGCATGATTTTAATTATTGTTGCTTTAGACTATTTTTAGAATATATCAAAACTCTAAGTTAGAGAATTATTGACATCTTTGCATTATTAGATCTTCTAATACAAATATCCTGTAAATATCTAATACAACAGTCTCTGGAATGGTCATTGTACAAGACCCTATAGAATCCCTACCCTCCATTCCCCAGCACACACTCAGCTCCTCCTTGTCCTCATCTCCTTCCCCTCTTCTGCTTCAATGCCAGACTGCTCCTGCCTCAGTCAAGGACTTTTAACTTGCTGTTCCCTCTGCCTGGAGCTGCCTTCCACTGTTCATAAACACAGCTGACTCCTCCCCTCCATCAGATTCCTGGTTCAAGTGTTACTTATTTATAAAACTGTAGTCTCAGCTACCCAGGAGGCTGAGGCAGGAGAATCACTTGAGCTTTGGAGGCAGAGGTTGCAGTGAGCTGAGATTGGCACCACTGCACTCTAGCCTGGGTGAGAATGACACTGTCTCAAAAAAAAAAAAAAAAAGCATTTTCTCTTATAGACATTATTTGCCAAAAAACTTTTTGCAGGGTTTGGGGGAGAATTTCACAGAACCATGTTCTGAGGAAAATACTTACATCATAAAACTTTAAAACAAAATTTCAAAGACATGATAAGGCAAACAAAAGAAACTGGGGAAAAGTATATGCAAAATAGTTCAATAAAAAGGTGGGCAAATCGGCAAATCACAAGAAAAACAGAAAAGATCCATAAACTTATGAAAAGTCAGTTTCACATATGGTTAAATAAATATAAATTAAAATGTGATAAACTTTTTACCTTTCAAATAGGCCAAAAAAATGAAGATGAAAGCAAAAAGCCAACCCACATGATAGGGCTATGTCAGAGGGACGCAGGAGCCAAGTGAAAGAGCTTCTAAAGGACAAAGCAGCAAAAATTTGAGCAACCAAAAAAAGTGGTATTAAATTATAACCCAAAGTATAAAATAAATATCTATGAGTCCATACTGATATAAATAAATGATTCAATACATTAACAAATGGGAGAGAAGAAACAAATCTCTCATGCCAAATAAATACAAATAATTTATGTAGATAATATACCTTCAAAGAGGTACAGCATAACTCTCCACTCCTTAAGTGTGGGTCATTCATAGTGGCATTTCTCTAAAAGTACAGTATGAAAAAGGGGGAAAAAGAGTAACTTTAGGGTAGAGAAACCTGACCAACACTATCTCAGACAGGTGACTAAAGTCAGCATCAAAAGTCATAAATCATGATGATGGTATGCACTCTTTTTTTTTTTTTTTTCCAGATGGAATCTCACTCTGTTGCCCAGGCTGGGGTGCAGTGGCGCAACCTCGGCTCACTGCAACCTCCGGCTCCCGGGTTCAAGCGATTCTCCTCTCTCAGCCTCCAGAGTAGCTGGGATCACAGGCGTGTGCCACCATACCCGACTAATTTTTTGTATTTTAGTAGAGACGGGGTTTCACCATGTTGCCCAGGCTGGTCTCAAACTCCCCAGCTCAGGCAATCCACCCGCCTCAACCTCCCAAAGTGCTGGGATTACAGGCGTGAGCCACTGCGCCGGGCTGATGGTATGCACTCTTAATATGATATGATAAAGATGGTACTTTACCTCCCCCAAATCCATAACCCAGTCTAATCATAAGAGAAATATCAGAAAAGTTCCAAAAGAGGGGAGTCCTACCCAATACTTGACTAGTACTCCTCAAAACTGTCAAGGTCGTCAAAAACAAAGAAAGTCTGGGAAACTGTCATAGTCAAGAGGAGCCTAAGAAGACAGGACAGCTAAATATAATCCTGAATGAGATCCTGGACCAAAAAAAAGACATTAGGTAAAAACTAAAGAAATCTTAATAAACGATGGACTTTAGTTAGTAATAATGTGCCAATATTTTAAATTAATTATAACAAATGTATCATATTAATGTAAGATGTTAACAATAGAGGAAACTAAATGAGAGATAGATGGGAACTTTCTGTACTGCATTCTCAGTTTTTCTGTAAATCTAGAACTGTTTTAAAAAATGAAGCCCAAAAGCCCCCAAAACAAAACCTGCCCCATGTTGGTGAGGGAGCATGAGAATGGCCATTCGCATGACCAGGTAGTGTACTCCATGGGACAGTTTGGGAACATGAGTGCAAATCAATAAAAACATGTGCATTACGTACCCTTTGTTTCAGCAATTCTGCCACTGCTTTAAGGAAGTAATTGGGGTTTTGTGAAAAGATTTGTCAACAAGTACGATCATCACAGTATTTTTATAATAGCCCAAAGCTAGAAACAATGGAAAGGCATTTGAAATTGGCTAAATACAGTGTAGTACATTTATGTGATGAATTTTTTTTTTTTTTTTTTTTTTGAGACGGAGTCTTGCTCTGTCGCCCAAGCTGGAGTGCAGTGGCACGATCTTGGCTCACTGCAAGCTCCACTTCCCAGGTTCATGCCATTCTCCTGCCTCAGCCTCCCGAGTAGCTGGGACTACAGGTGCCCACCACCACACCCGGCTAATTTTTTGTATTTTTAGTAGAGACGGGGTTTCACCGTGTTAGGCAGGATGTTCTCAATCTCCTGACCTCGTGAACCACCAGCCTTGCCTTCCCAAAGTGCTGGGATTACAGGTGTGAGCCACCGCGCCCGGCCTGATGAAATGTTAAATCTTTATTAAATATCGGATTGTACAAGAATGAACTATAAGAGAAAAGTTACACGGAGGAGAAAAGGTTACTAACTATATGATTTTAATCCCACTGTATTAAGAACAATGGATTTATACCTGCATTAAAATCTCTTCTCTATTCTCAGCACTTAGCTGATATCATGAATAAAATGATGAATAAGGGGAGAGTAGGAGGAAATGAAGAGAGATAATGGTGTGGCCTGGGAAGATCAGGTAGCACTTAGAAGCCCGCTGCAAGAATTTGGCTTTTATTCTAAGTAACGCATGGAGATATGGTGGCTTTTGAACAGAAAAGTGACTTGTCCTGATTGTCATTTGAAAAGTATACCTCCAACTACTCTGCTGAGAGTAAATAGTAGGAGTGCAAGTGTCTCAGCAGGGAAACTGTTAGAAGACCACTACAAGGCTGGGCATGGTGGCTCACACCTGTAATCCCAGCACTTTGGGAGCCTGAGGTGGGCAGATCACCTGAGGTCAGGAGTTTGAGACCAGCCTGGCCAACATGGCGAAACCCCATCTCTGCTAAAAATACAAAAATTAGCCAGGTGTGGTGGGGGTCCCCTGTAATCCCAGCTACTCGGGAGGCTGAGGCAGGAGAATTGCCTGAACTCAGGAGGCGGAGGTTGCAATGAGCCGAGATCATGCCACTGTACTCCAGCCTGGGCAACAGAGCGAGATTCTGTCTCAAAAAAAAAAAAACAAAAAAACACTACAATAAGTCAGATGAAAAATAATAATAAGCTCCAAATTTTCTATAATGGACATATATATATCACTTTAGCAAAGAGGGAAAATGCTTTGCAATATATATGTTATGTATGTATTGATACATGTTAAACTTTTTATTTTGAGAAAATTATAGATTTATATGCTAGAATATATTTTGAAGCGAAAGTGCTTTTGTTAAGCCATCTTTGGTATAAATTGCTGCTTTGAACCAATAAGTGTGTGCCCCTCAATCCCTCTCTTCTAGAATAAATGGACAACTAGTGGCTTTAAAAGTCATCAGCATGAATGCAGAGGAAGGAGTCCCATTTACAGCTATCCGAGAAGGTAAGAACAGCAGAAATGGACCCAATAGATTTGTTTTGAGTCCTTGATTTGGTAAAAAATGTATTGCATTGATCCATTCAGCATCTAGTTTTGATTCTTCTGGAATACTATAATTACATTTTTATTTTTCATACAAGTTTTTCAAGAGCCTGTACACTGCTATTTTATTACTTAATTTTGAGGAAGTTGAGATTTAAAACTCTTATATCACTTGACCGAAACTATGAATTCACTGAGCAATTACTAATACTTTCCATGTGTTTGGCCTCATGCTAGGTGCTAAGGCTATACCTATATAACCTCAGAAAATTCCTATAAAAGAGAAAATATATAATCACACAAATTCTTCCTGGGAAATTTGCCTGAACATAGCATGTTGTTAGCTAGCACTTGGAGATTCTCCAGAAGGCATGCATTTTTAGTGTTCTGCCTGATTTTCTCTGTGGCCTGGACAGTACAGCAAATGGGTGAGGAACCTGGTGTCAAATGGACTTGGGTTTGCAGCACAGGTCCACCAATCACTAGTGGTATGATGTTGGGTAGGTTACTTTACCTATTTATTACTCAGTTTATTGCAGAAAGAGGATAATAGTAGTACCTATTTCATGGAGTTGTTATGAGGATTCAACAAGAATATGTATATAAAGCACTTATCACAGAGTCAATTTTTCAGAGTTCAACAAATGTTGACCATTATTATTCCATTCTTCTTTTCCTGGGTAATGTCTTATTTACCATCAAGATAACTAATACTTTATAATATAAACATCAAGAAACCAACATAGTGAAATGAATCATTAAAAATATAATTTATCAACTTTTATTGCATGAGCCATTTGAAATAAGATGATGATAGGATTGCTATGCATTTCAGCAAAATCCCAGAGAAATGGCACTTCCCCGGCCTTATTTTCTCCCACTTTTAACTACTTATCTTCTGTTCTTTACTGAGCACATGCTATATGCAGAGTATGCTGCTGGATGCTGTGATGGATAAGAAGAGAAACCCATATCTTTGTTCCATCATTTGCAGTCTTAGCAGAGCACATGATTCAAGTTACAAGTATATAAAAGACATAAATTAAGATGAGAGCAAGTTAGTCTCAGTGTGACTGATGGAGTCAGTAGATTTTGAACTGAGCTTGGAAGGATGGGTTATGGAAAAAGCAATTCAGAAAATGAGTTTATAACTGAATTTGATACCCTTTTCAAAAGTCTTTCAGAGCCCCTGGGAAATACATCATTTTGAATTTAATTGGAAGGGCCAAATGGGCTATTGGTTTAGCCAGAGATTCATCCTGGTAGGATCAGGTGCATTCTGGGAGAAGGCATGGTTTTAAGTGTTTAATATAATGGAAACTGCATTAACTAATGTACTTATTAATGGTCTCCATGAAAGGATGATCAGATTTGGAAAGAGATGTATGGATAAGTTAAAGAGTATTTGTGAACGTAATAGAAATTCCCAGGTCACCCGCATAAGAGGAAGGTTTCCTTTGTGAGCCTGAGTTTGCCAATTGCTTAAGACTGGCTTTGCTTAGATATTGCCCACAGCCAAGTTTTTCAGGTTGACATTTAACTGTAACAGTGAAACCTTTTGCCAGGTTTGCTAACAGATGGTTCTCAGCATGGTTCAGAAAAGCTGGATCTGTTTTGTTCTGTATGCTAAATGTTTCTTTCATTGCATATTTACGGAGGAATTGCCTCTCCATCACAGGTGTTTACAATTACATTTAGTAGTCAACTGTGGACTTTCTTGGTTTGTTTTATGGACTTACCTTACCGAATGCTTTGCTTGTGTAATATTAAAAACCACAAGAGGATTTCTGACACATTGGAGGTTGTTAGGAATCCAATTTCCAAAAATGAATGTTTCTTTTTACACCACTATAAAAGCTTGGAGCCCTTGTTAAAAGAGGCCTCTCCCCTCAAGAAGATATGAAACTTTGGCACTGTCCCATTTTTCCTGTAAGAACTTTAAGGATGTGAGACCAGGGAGACAGGAGGTTAAATGAGAAGGGCTGGAAGGCAAAATAAGAACAGCTGGAGTTCATTAGCTAAAATCCAGGGTCACTAGCTAAAAAGGCAACCGAAAGGCACGTGCAGGAAAACTGAACAAGTAATGCAGCCTTCTTTAAAAAGCCTTGAAGCAGGAATTGCTTTTCCTGAACAGTTTGGCTGCCCTGATGGTATAGCAGCCAAAGATTTATTAAGTATGATTTTACTACATATATGGTCTCTTTCTATACAGGTAGAATACATGTGGCAATTTACTAGTCTGGTCATTTGGAGTACTATTTTCATTTGACCTTAACATGTAATATTACGAAACTAGCAAAAGTATGAACAGCACTAAGGGAAATAATTTTTTTCTTTTCTTTTTTTTTTTTTTTTTTTTGAGATGAAGTTTTGCTCTTGTTGCCCAGGCTGGATTGCAATGGCAAGATCTCGGCTTACTGCAACCTCTGCCTTCGGGGTTCAAGCAATTCTCCTGCCTCAGCCTCCGGAGTAGCTGGAATTACAGGCATGCGCCACCACACCTGGCTAATTTTGTATTTTTAGTAGAGACAGGGTTTCACCATGTTGGCCAGGCTGGTCTTGAACTCCTGACCTCAGGTGATCCGCGTGTCTTGGCCTCCCAAGGGAAATATACCTTAATACATGTGTCAGGTGCTTTTCATACTTCTTTCAATCCTCTTAACAATCTTTAGAGATAGATATTATTAATATTATTCCACTATATGGTGGTGATTCAAACCGAATCTCTCTGATTCAAACATTCATATGCTTTCTATGCACCCACTCTAGAAATATTCATTTAGCACCTACTATGACCAGGCACTCTGCCGAACTGCTAGATACACAGCAATACACAAAATAGACGTGTTCCCTACCACCCTCGTTCCTTTGCTAATTAAGAAAAGCAGAGGCCTTCATAGTGCCTTAGAAATCTCTCATAATTGACTTTAGAATTGTAGTTTAAGTGTTTATTTTTACAACTAGGAGAAAATACTTTCATTTCAATAGGCTAATGTGTTATGTTTTTACATAGTACAACATTTCTTAGTTTTATGAAACTTTATAGCAATATCTTAATAATGTGCATTGTTTTAGATATTTTTGTTCAAGTGGTCAACTTTTGGTTTAAACTGAGGACTTTCAGCCTGTTAATAGCATTTTTCTTAGGAAGGAGTCATATAACTAATCTTTTTTGAGGACCAGGCATATGACATAATCTCCCCCCCATATAATATATATTTTTACAACCTTTATACCAACCCTAGGAAGTAAAATGTGCTATTTTTGTTGTAGAGATAAAGAAATTCCAGCCTCAGAGAGGTTAGGTAACTTGTCTGAGGT
Organism: Hylobates moloch; assembly: GCF_009828535.3. Classification (NCBI taxonomy): domain Eukaryota; kingdom Metazoa; phylum Chordata; class Mammalia; order Primates; family Hylobatidae; genus Hylobates; species Hylobates moloch. Next base: position 40,266,457 of record NW_026652276.1, on the reverse strand, counting down.
CACAGAGATAGTAATCAGAGTTGTTAGAATCCATATCTATTCTATTTAAAATCCTTTCTACTTTATTATGATGAATTTGGAAATGCTTAACTAAAGTATTTATTGTTTGGCAACAGTAAAAATAAAAATAGGAATCTGTTTTTTATTATACATTTTATATAAACATTAAGGAAAATGCAGAAGAAGTATTTTTTTAATCTTTAATTTTAGATTCAAGGGGTACATGTCCAGGTTTGTTACATGAGTATATTGCATGATGCTGAGGTATCCTGTCACCCAAATAGTGAATATAGTACCTGATAGGTAATTTTTCAACCCGTGTCCCTCTCCCTTCCTCTCCCCTTCTGGAGTCCCTGGTGTAGTGTCTATTATTCCCATCTTATGTCTGTGTGTACCCAATACCCCCAGTTATTAGCTTTCACTTGTAAGTGAGAACATGTGGTATTTGTTTTCTGTTCCCACGTTAATTCACTTAGGATAATGGCCTCCATCTGCATCCATGTTGCTGCTAAGGACTTGATTTTGTTCTTTTTTTTTTTTTTTTTGTGGCTGCATAGTATTTTATGGTGCCAGTGTACAAATTTTCTTTATCCCGTATGCCATTGCTGGGCACCTAGGTTGAGTCTATGTCTTTGCTATTGTGAATAGTGCTGTGACGAACATACAAGTCTAGGAGTGTTTTTGACAGAACAATTTATTTTCCTTTGGGTATATACCCAGGAATGGAATTGCTGGGTCAAATGGTAATTCTGTTTTTGGTTTTTTTGAGGCAGGAGATGGGACTCGACTCCAGAGATGGGGCTTGAACACTAAACCAAATTTAGGACTAGCCAAAACAGGGCCTGGGTGGAGGCAGCTTTCCAGAAGACACACCCACCAGTGTGCCATGTCAGTTTACCATTGCCATGGCAACATCTGAAAGTTACCACCCTTTCCCATGGCAACAACCTGACAACCTGGAATTACCACTCTTTTCCTAAAACTTTCTGCATAAACTGCCCCTTAATTTGCATATAACTAAAAGTGGGTATAAATATAACTGTAGAGCTACCTCTGAGCTGCTACTCTGGGCACACTGCCTATGTGGCAGCCCTGCTCTGCAAGGAGAGGTACACCTGCTGCTGCTGAACACTGCTGCTTCAATAAAAGCTGCTAACACCACAGGCTCACCCTTGAATTCTTTCCTGGGTGAAGCCAAGAACCCTCCCAGGCTAAGCCCCAGTTTGGGGGCTCGCCTGCCCTGCCTCACTTTGAGAAATTTCTAAACTGTTTTCCACAGTGGCTGAACTAATTAACATTCCCACCCACAGTGTATAAGCATTCCCTTTTCTTCTCAAGCTTACCAACATCCATTAATTTTTTACTTCTAAATAATAGCCTTTTTGACTGGTGTGAGATGGTATCTCATTGAGGTTTTGATTTGCATTTCTCTGATGATTTGTGACATTGAGCAATTTTTTCACGTTTGTTGGCCATTTGTGTGTCCAGAAGAAATATTTTAAAGAAAATAACATATCATGTTGTATATTCGTCAATTCTGATTCTATCATTGATTCTACAGTGCCAGTAATTGCAGTGTTTAAGTTAGAAACAGTCTCAGCTAAGAATCTTTTAAGATCATTCTCTAGTAAAAACATTATAAAGTAATGATTCCCAATCCATATATGAGAAAACTGAGCCGAAAATAGGCTAAGGGGCCTCCCTAAGGTCATACAATGAGGCAGGGGAGGAGGCTGATTAGAACCTCTGAATTGCCAATGACCACAAATAGTCTAGGGTAGGCCTGGTTGACAGAAAGTCTGCCATTGAACACAATCAAATCACATCACAAATATAGCAAATTCATTGTGCATAGTTACATCTTTATAAAACAAAATAATGCCAGGATAATGGTATGTGATCAGCACCACAATTCCAAAGATACCAAGACAACTACTTATCTGACACTTGTCTTAGTATTTCTCTAACATTTATCTAAAATTATTTCAATTATTTCTTTTCTTGGAATGCATAACTTGTGATTTGTGATTCTCAAGTCAGAGGAAATGTAACAACAGGGACTAGAAACACTTTTTTATTCAATGTCCAGGGAGGGTTGAGGAGGACTCCATCATTGACTCATTATATGATTCCTCATAAACTCATTACAAATGGCCTGGCTTTCATTAATTCATGAGCACTTATTGAGCACCACATGCCAGGCCTGTGCTAGTGCTGGAGATGCAAAGACAAGGGCAAGTTCAATCCATGCCCTCAATGAGTTTACAGCCTAAAGACAACTTTGACTACGAGGCCTTCATTGCATAGAGCCACATCCTAGGACTTGGAGAATCAGCTTTCCTCTGGAGCCTTAAAGACATCCCTATTTACTTTTGTGTCTTTTCTTTGAAGAAAAACAAAAATAAGTATACATAGGATACATTAATAATAAAAAACACTATTTTATGAGACTCAGAATGCTAATTTTAGGATCTTTGCCCTTCTCAGTTGACTTTTGTGTCCCTCAACTGTTTAGTCTGCAGGACAGATATCACATCCTGCTGTGCAGTTTATAAAATGTCCTAAAAAATTAGAAGAAAGAAAGACCTTTTCTTCCTGGGTTTAAGACCCACACATCTGAGGCTGTAGGCATTTCAGATCCCTCTGGTGGATGGACCAAAATGATAAACAATACTGTGAGATAAATGCTTTAAACGTCATCTGCTCTTTCATCTGAATTCCCTATTCATTATTCAGCAAAATTCACAGTTTTCATATAATGATTTCAGTAGTTCTAGGGCACTAGAAAAGCAGTAATAGGAATGGCCATAAAGCATACAACATTTATAATCTAATGAGGGAGACAACTAAAAGAAAGAAGGAATAAAAGCATCTTCAACAGAAACACCCTTTACCAACCAACTAGAGATATAGAAATGATATTAGGTAATTAGTGACCACTGATTTAAAGATAAATATTTATTGAGTGCCAGACATTGTTCTAGGCACTGAGTATATAGCAATAAGCAAAAAAAACAAAAGTGCCCACTCTTAATGGAGTTTATATTCTCAATTGTGGAGACAGACAATAAACAAATATTTATATATATAAAATGTCAGATGGTGGTGACAGGCACTATGGAAAAGAATAGAGCAGGGCCCAGAGAGAGAGGGTAGGATGGGGTAGAGGTGGGATGGGGTGGAGGGCTGCCGAGGTGGGATGAAGTAGAGGGCTGCTATTTCATCTAGAATGGTCAAGGAAGTCTGTACCTATATGTATCATTTGAGCGGAGGCTCTGAAGAAAGTGAGGGAGGATGAAGGCAGAGAGGTGAGAAGGGAGGATGAAGGCAGAGAGGTGAGAAGAGAGGATTACAGGAAAAGACACTGGCAACTGTAAAATCCTGGGGTGGAAATGTGTTTGCAAGTGTGTCTAAGGAACAGCCAGGAGGCCAATGAGGCTAAAGCCAAGTGAGCAAAGATGGGAGTGTGAGGAGATGACAGGTCACGATGGGCACAGCCAACAGTGGGGTGGGCAGGAAATCGCAAGTCCTTTGAATTTACTCTGCATGAGATGAGAGGCCACTGGAGGGTTTGGAACCAGGAGGCACATGCACTAACTCATTTGAGAAGGATAGCAGTGTCTGGCTGTCCTGTGCAGAAGTGGCCATAGGAGGGAAGCAGGGAAGCAGGCAGATGGGAGGCATTTGCAATAATTCAGCCAACATATGATAGTGGCTTGGTCCAGGGTGCTGGCAGAAGATATGAGAAGAAGGGAGGGGTTCTGGACAATTTGGAAGGTAATGCCAATAGATTTGTATGTGATAAAAAGTTGAGAGGACTTGACATGTACAAGTGGTTAATCTTCATAAAATGGATGAATGGTTAAAAAGATTTCTGCAAAGAAACTGTGGGTTGAAGGTAAAATTAGTAATTCCCATGTAAGTGAACAACAGAGAAATATAAAACAGACACTTTTCCTACTCCTACAAAAACTGTAATTATCAAGAAAATGACATGAAATTTATACCCAGTATTGTTAGCAGGAAGCCTCATTCCAAGTAGATATTGTTCCTTGGCCATTTTAGCAAATGAGAGCATGAGGCCATCATAATAAACAAATCATGCCATCATGATTTAAAAAGAGGCATCTGGAGTTTTAGTAATAGGTGAGACTAAAATTATACTAAACATACAATTAAAATATCTTGGATGGCCGAATAGGAACAGCTCCGGTCTCCAGCTCCCAGCCCCAGCGACACAGAAGACGGATGATTTCTGCATTTCTGCTTGAGGTACCGGTTTCATCTCACTAGGGAGTGCCTAACAGTGGGTGCAGGACAGTCGGTGAAGCGCACTGTGCGCGAGCTGAAGCAGGGCGAGGCATTACCTCACTCGGGAAGCGCAAGGGGTCAGGGAGTTCCCTTTCTTAGTCAAAGAAAGGGGAAACAGACGGCACCTGGAATATCGGGTCAGTCCCACCCCAATACTGCGCTTTTCCAACGGGCCTGGAAAACGGCACACTAGGAGATTGTGTCCCGCACCTGGCTCGGAGGGTCCTGTGCCCACGGAGTCTCACTGATTGCTAGCACAGCAGTCTGAGATCAAGCTGCAAGGCGGCAGCGAGGCTGGGGGAGGGGCGCCCGCCATTGCCCAGGCTTGCTTAGGTAAACAAAGCAGCCAGGAAGCTCGAACTGGGTGGAGCCCACCACAGCTCAAGGAGGCCTGCCTGCCTCTATAGGCTCCACCTCTGGGGGCAGGGCACAGACAAACAAAAACTCAGCAAGAACCTCCACAGACTAAAAGGTCCCTGTCTGACTGACAGCTTTGAAGAGAGTAGTGGTTCTCCCAGCACGCAGCTGGAGATCTGAGAACGGACAGACTGCCTCCTAAAGTGGGTCCCTCACCCCTGAGCAGCCTAACTGGGAGGCACCCCCCCAGTAGGGACAGACTGACACCTCATTCAACCGGGTACTCCTCTGAGACAAAACTTTCAGAGGAACTATCAGACAGCTGAATTTGTGGTCTCACGAAAATCCGCTGTTCTGCAGCCACCGCTGCTGACACCCAGCCAAACAGGGTCTGGAGTGGACCTCTAGTAAACTCCAACAGACCTGCAGCTGAGGGTCCTGTCTGGTAGAAGGAAAACTAACAAACAGAAAGGACATCCACACCAAAAACCCATCTGTACATCTCCATCATCAAAGACCAAAAGTAGATAAAACCACAAAGATGGGGAAAAAACAGAACAAAAAAACTGGAAACTCTAAAAAACAGAGCACCTCTCCTCCTCCAAAGGAACGCAGTTCCTCACCAGCAACGGAACAAAGCTGGATGGAGGATGACTTTGATGAGTTGAGAGAAGAAGGCTTCAGACGATCAAACTACTCTGAGCTACGAGAGGAAATTCAAAACAATAGCAAAGAAGTTAAAAACTTTGAAAAAATATTAGAAGAATGGATAACTAGAATAACCAATGGAGAGAAGGGCTTAAAGGAGCTGATGGAGCTGAAAGCCAAGTTTCGAGAACTACGCGAAGATTGCAGTAGCCTCAGTAGCAGATGCAATCAACTGGAAGAAAGGGTATCGCTGATGGAAGATGAAATGAATGAAATGAAGAGAGAAGGGAAGTTTAGAGAAAAAAGAATAAAAAGAAATGAACAAAGCCTCCGAGAAATTTGGGACTATGTGAAAAGACCAAACCTACGTCTGATTGGTGTACCTGAAAATGATGGGGAGAATGGAACCAAGTTGGAAAACACTCTGCAAGATATTATCCAGGAGAACTTCCCCAATCTAGCAAGGCAGGCCAGCATTCAGATTCAGGAAATACAGAGAACGCCACAAAGATACTCCTCGAGAAGGGCAACTCCAAGACACATAATTGTCAGATTCACCAAAGTTGAAATGAAGGAAAAAATGTTAAGGGCAGCCAGAGAGAAAGGTCGGGTTACCCACAAAGGGAAGCCCATCAGACTAACAGCTGATCTCTCAGCAGAAACTCTACAAGCCAGAAGAGAGTGGGGGCCGATATTCAACATTCTTAAAGAAAAGAATTTTCAACCCAGAATTTGCTATCCTGCCAAACTAAGCTTCATAAGTGAAGGAGAAATAAAATACTTTACAGACAAGCAAACGCTGAGTGATTTTGTCACCACCAGGCCTGCCCTAAAAGAGCTCCTGAAGGAAGCACTAAACATGGAAAGGAACAACCGGTACCAGCCACTGCAAAAACATGCCAAATTGTAAAGACCATCGAGGCTAGGAAGAAACAATAGCAACTAACGAGCAAAATAACCAACTAACATCATAATGACAGGATCAGATTCACACATAACAATATTAACTTTAAATGTAAATGGGCTAAATGCTCCAATCAAAAGACACAGACTGGCAAACTGGATAAGGAGTCAGGACCCATCAGTGTGCTGTATTCAGGAAACCCATCTCACGTGCAGAGACACACATAGACTCAAAATAAAGGGATGGAGGAAGATCTATCAAGCAACTGGAAAACAAAAAAAGGCAGGGGTTGCAATCCTAGTCTCTGATAAAATAGACTTTAAACCAACAAAGATCAAAAGAGACAAAGAAGGCCATTACATAATGGTAAAGGGATCAATTCAACAAGAAGAGCTAACTATCCTAAATATATATGCACCCAACACAGGAGCACCCAGATTCATAAAGCAAGTCCTCAGTGACCTACAAAGGGACTTAAACTCCCACACAATAATAATGGGAGATTTTAACACCCCACTGTCAACATTAGACAGATCAACGAGACAGAAAGTTAACAAGGATATCCAGGAATTGAACTCAGCTCTACATAAAGTGGACCTAATAGACATCTACAGAACTCTCCACCCCAAGTCAACAGAATATACATTTTTTTCAGCACCACACCACACCTATTCCAAAATTGACCACATAGTTGGAAGTAAAGCTCTCCTCAGCAAATGTAAAAGAACAGAAATTATAACAAACTGTCTCTCAGACCACAGTGCAATCAAACTAGAACTCAGGATTAAGAAATTCACTCAAAACCGCTCAACTACATGGAAACTGAACAACCTGCTCCTGAATGACTATTGGGTACATAATGAAATGAAGGCAGAAATAAAGATGTTCTTTGAAACCAACGAGAACAAAGATACAACATACCAGAATCTCTGGGACACATTCAAAGCAGTGTGTAGAGGGAAATTTATAGCACTAAATGCCCACAAGAGAAAGCAGGAAAGATCCAAAATTGACACCCTAACATCACCATTAAAAGAACTAGAAAAGCAAGAGCAAACACATTCAAAAGCTAGCAGAAGGCTAGAAATAACTAAAATCAGAGCAGAAATGAAGGAAATAGAGACACAAAAAACCCTTCAAAAAATTAATGAATCCAGGAGCTGGTTTTTTGAAAAGATCAACAAAATTGATAGACTGCTAGCAAGACTAATAAAGAAGAAAAGAGAGAAGAATCAAATAGATGCAATAAAAAACGAAAAAGGGGATATCACCACCGATCCCACAGAAATACAATCTACCATCAGAGAATACTACAAACACCTCTATGCAAATAAACTAGAAAATCTAGAAGAAATGGATAAATTCCTTGACAAATACACCCTCCCAAGACTAAACCAGGAAGAAGTTGAATCTCTGAATAGACCAATAACAGGTTCTGAAATTGTGGCAATAATCAATAGCTTACCAACCAAAAAGAGTCCAGGACCTGACGGATTCACAGCTGAATTCTACCAGAGGTACAAGGAGGAACTGGTACCATTCCTTCTGAAACTATTCCAATCGATAGAAAAAGAGGGAATCCTCCCTAACACATTTTATGAAGCCAGCATCGTCCTGATACCAAAACCTGGCAGAGACATAACCAAAAAAGAGAATTTCAGACCAATATCCTTGATGAACATTGATGCAAAAATCCTCAATAAAATACTGGCAAACCGAATCCAGCAGCACATCAAAAAGCTTATCCACCATGATCAAGTGGGCTTCATCCCTGGGATGCAAGGCTGGTTCAACATACGCAAATCAATAAATGTAATCCAGCATATAAACAGAACCAAAGACAAAAACCACATGATTATCTCAATAGATGCAGAAAAGGCCTTTGACAAAATTCAACAACCCTTCATGCTAAAAACTCTCAATAAGTTAGGTATTGATGGGACGTATCTCAAGATAATAAGAGCTATCTATGACAAACCCACAGCCAATATCATACTGAATGGGCAAAAACTGGAAGCATTCCCTCTGAAAACTGGCACAAGACAGGGATGCCCTCTCTCACCGCTCCTATTCAACATAGTGCTGGAAGTTCTGGCCAGAGCAATCAGGCAGGAGAAGGAAATAAAGGGTATTCAACTAGGAAAAGAGGAAGTCAAATTGTCCCTGTTTGCAGATGACATGATTGTATATCTAGAAAACCCCATTGTCTCAGCCCCAAATCTCCTTAAGCTGATTAGCAACTTCAGCAAAGTCTCAGGATACAAAATTAATGTACAAAAATCACAAGCATTCTTGTACACCAATAACAGACAAACAGAGAGCCAAATCATGAGTGAACTCCCATTCACAATTGCTTCAAAGAGAATAAAATACCTAGGAATCCAACTTACAAGGGATGTGAAGGACCTCTTCAAGGAGAACTACAAACCACTGCTCAATGAAATCAAAGAGGATACAAACAAATGGAAGAACATTCCATGCTCATGGGTTGGAAGAATCAATATCGTGAAAATGGCCATACTGCCCAAGGTCATTTATAGATTCAATGCCATCCCCATCAAGCTACCAATGACTTTCTTCACAGAATTGGAAAAAACTACTTTAAAGTTCATATGGAACCAAAAAAGAGCCCGCATCGCCAAGTCAATCCTAAGCCAAAAGAACAAAGCTGGAGGCATCACGCTACCTGACTTTAAACTATACTACAAGGCTACAGTAACCAAAACAGCATGGTACTGGTACCACAACAGAGACATAGATCAATGGAACAGAACAGAGCCCTCAGAAATGACGCCGCATAGCTACAACTATCTGATCTTTGACAAACCTGACAAAAACAAGAAATGGGGAAAGGATTCCCTATTTAATAAATGGTGCTGGGAAAACTGGCTAGCCATATGTAGAAAGCTGAAACTGGATCCCTTCCTTACACCTTATACAAAAATTAATTCAAGATGGATTAAAGACTTATATGTTAGACCTAAAACCATTAAAATCCTACAAGAAAACCTAGGCAATACCATTCAGGACATAGGCGTGGGCAAGGACTTCATGTCTAAAACACCAAAAGCAATGGCAACAAAAGCAAAAATCGACAAATGGGATCTCATTAAACTAAAGAGCTTCTGCACAGCAAAAGAAACTATCATCAGAGTGAACAGGCAACCTACAGAATGGGAGAAAATTTTTGCAACCTACTCATCTGACAAAGGGCTAATATCCAGAATCTACAATGAACTCAAACAAATTTACAAGAAAAAAACAAACAACCCCATCAAAAAGTGGGCAGAGGACATGAACAGACACTTCTCAAAAGAAGACATTTATGCAGCCAAAAAACATATGAAGAAATGCTCATCATCACTGGCCATCAGAGAAATGCAAATCAAAACCACAGTGAGATACCATCTCACACCAGTTAGAATGGCCATCATTAAAAAATCAGGAAACAATAGGTGCTGGAGAGGATGTGGAGAAATAGGAACACTTTTACACTGTTGGTGGGACTGTAAACTAGTTCAACCATTGTGGAAGTCAGTGTGGCGATTCCTCAGGGATCTTGAACTAGAAATACCATTTGACCCAGCCATCCCATTACTGGGTATATACCCAAAGGACTATAAATCATGCTGCTATAAAGACACATGCACACGTATGTTTATTGCAGCACTATTCACAATAGCAAAGACTTGGAACCAACCCAAATGTCCAACAACGATAGACTGGATTAAGAAAATGTGGCACACATACACCATGGAATACTATGCAGCCATAAAAAATGATGAGTTCGTGTCCTTTGTAGGGACATGGATGAAACTGGAAAACATCATTCTCAGTAAACTATCGCAAGGACAAAAAACCAAACACCGCATGTTCTCACTCATAGGTGGGAATTGAACAATGAGAACTCATGGACACAGGAAGGGGAACATCACACTCCGGGGACTGTTGTGGGGTGGGGGGAGGGGGGAGGGACAGCATTAGGAGATACACCTAATGCTAAATGACGAGTTAATGGGTGCAGGAAATCAACATGGCACATGGATACATATGTAACAAACCTGCACATTCTGCACATGTACCCTAAAACCCTAAAGTTTAAAAAAAAAAAAAAAAAAATCACTCACTAAAAAAATAAAATAAAATAAAATAAAATAAAATAAAATATCTTAACAATATTCTTAGCAATTTCAGCTTTACCATATCCTTTTGAAATCTAATTTTGCTATATGCTTTGTAACATAGGGGTGGGGGAAAGAGAGAAATTTATGAGATAATTTATAAATAAAAATATACCTAAAGTATAAGCATTCTTAACTGATGGTCAGAAAATATGGAAGGTATTTAAAACTCTAGCAGAAACATACCATAAACAAGATTTTAAGACTGAGAGTAAAGGTTTAGTGGGGTTCAGGGTGAAAGACAGGGGCAAGAAGCTGGCAAGAAGAGGGAAGGGATAATAATTCTAATTTGCCTCTGTAATGCTTTACATTTACCAAGGTTCCACAAATGGTATCTGATTCCATCCTCATATCAACCCTATGAAGTAAGTCAGAAAAGACGATGTCTCTTTTCCTAAGGAATGAACTGAGACTTAGGTTGAGATACTCTCCAGAGCTTACTCAGGAAGTGACAGGGCCGGGATTCATATTAGGGCTTCTGGCTCCACAGACAGTTCTCCTTAAGACATTCAATAAATATGTTTGACAAATTAAGTGCTTACTCTTGGCTGAGTGTGGTACTAGGTGGTGTGGCAGCATCTCAAAAAGGGGGAAAGTCACTCCCTCAATTCCCATGTGGCCTTCAGTCTGAGACTAGGGAGATTAAACAGATGCCTGAGAAGCTGTTTATTACATTTACAAAGCAACACATTTGTCAAAGTGAAATAATAAATTTAGCCCATAAGGACTCTGGGGGCAAAAAGTAAAAATTAAAGCATTAGTCATTACAGCAAATAGGGTTAACAGGTGTGATGGAGGTCCTTCAGCGTAAGTCAGCTTAAACTGACAAGTAAAGAGAGAAATTCACTGGCTCACAGATCTGATAACTACAGGCTGGTAGGGCATAAGCAATGTCATCAGGAAGCCGTGTCTCTCATTACCCAACACTGGTTTGCTGTGCATTCATTTTATTCCCAGGCATGTTGTCACCAGGTGTTGGTAATCTGACCCCAGCAACTCTTGGCTAAATCCCACAGGTTTAGCTCTCACAATAGAAAGCACTTCTTTTCTAATGGCACCAGCAAAACAGGGCTCTGCCAAACTTGGGTTTTGTGCCTGTCTCTGAACCAATCACTAGGGATAGGAGAGAGCCGTGCTCTGATTGGTCAGCCCTGGGTCACATGCCCACTCTTGGGTAGACGCAGGGTCAGCTCCACCGGATGAGTATGGTCTGAGGAAGAAGATGGTTGTTTTTCCAGGGGAAAATAGAAGTGCCTCCACTAGAAGGGAGAATGGCTGTCAGGAGGGCAAAACGACAGATTCACTAAAATAGGTTGATGCCTAAAGAAAATAATTTTGTTCCTAAATTTAAGGGAGTATTTCAGTTGTTTTTAATCTTATGGAATTCTACACTGGGAGGGAGTTGGTGCAGGAGATTCATCATATGCAGGCATAGGCTACAGAATGCTGCTTTGAGTTTTTATCCTTTACTTTTCCTTTCCTTTAAGCTTTAAAGACACGATTTCTTCATGCAGGGATGCCCTGAGGTGAGCCTCATCATCTGTCTCTCTCTTTTTTTTTTTTTTTTTTTTTTGAGATGGAGTCTCGCTCTGTCATCCCTGCTGGAGTGCAGTGGCGCAATCTTGGCTCATTGCAACCTCCGCCTCCCAGGTTCAAGCGATTCTCCTGCCTCAGCTTCCCGAGTAGCTGGGATTACAGGTATGCACCACCATGCCCCACCATGCCCGGCTAATTTTTGTATTTTTAGTAGAGACGGGGTTTCACCATGTTGGCCAGGCTGGTCTCAAACTCCTGACCTCAGGTGATCCACCCACCTCGGCCTCCCCTGAGTGCTGGGATCACAGGCATGAGCTACCACGCCCGGCCTCATGGTCTCTTTATTGTACATTTTCTAGTCTTTGCTTTCCTGAAGCCAGAGGTCTTCCTAACTCCGGAAACTCCAAAGACAGACTTTCAAACCCCTCCCTGTCACTTGGCCTTTTGTGATAACTTCTTTCCTTCAAGGCTGCCTTTAGTAACCTATTATTGAAGAGGCAAGAGAAAGCCCTCAACCTTCTCCACTTTCACCTCCCTGGGCTCCCCAAGTTTGGCCGACTCCTCTTTTCAAGTTCACATTTTCTCCTTTCCACAGAGGTTTGCAACATTACCTTTAAGAAATCATCTCCAGTCTCTATCATGTTTCAACAGTTCTTTACCCCATGCTCTTATCTCTGTCTCCCACCAATCATATCCACCGGCCCTATTGACCGCTTGTGGGAGTTAGAATTTTGGAGACTGGTCATATGTCGCAAAGTCCTGCTCTAGAAGGCAGAACACTCCATTTCCTACTCCTCCAAAGCCCTTTATCTCTCCAGGCCTCTCCTCCTGTAGCTCTGAAGCCGGGTTGATGAGATTCCCAGAGGGGAGCATTTAGTGCTCTGAGTGCTTTGATGAAATTGATTAGGTAAATGGAAACATATTTTTTGCAACCACTCTAGCCTGTAGGAACAATAAGTTGTGTAAATACAATGATTTGCCATTTTTGAAATAATGAAGGTTCTTTGTAATTTTAAATATTCTTTTGCCACAAGAGATTGTTTTTCAGCAGTAAAATAACCAGAATGTTTGATTTGAAATGTTTAAAAAATATATACTGTCTGATATCTTTAGAGCAGCACTTTCATTATCAATGATGGATTTAACATTTTGTTTAATTTTTCTAGCTTCTCTCCTGAAGGGTTTGAAACATGCCAATATTGTGCTCCTGCATGACATAATCCACACCAAAGAGACACTGACATTCGTTTTTGAATACATGGTGAGTTGTTCGAGCATTTTACAACACTTGAGAAAAATAGCCTGGTACTTGTATAATGAATCTGTTAATATTTTATGGCATGATAAAACTTTTATTACAATGTGGAAAGTATCATGGAAATTTTCATTACTGTGATTAGTAGAACCTTATTGTTCCCACATCCGTCTTTGGTCCTGCTTCCTTACCCATAACTTTTGCTGTCCCTTTTCCCCTCATCAGCAATAATAAATGAGGATCTTGAGTTTACCTTCTAAATAAAGCTTTTGCACTTATTTTTAATCTAGTTTTAATCACTATCTGAGCAGAATCCAACATTTTTTCATTGACAAGGTAAAAATCACAAGATATTTAAAAATTGTATGCAAGCTTGCTAAAGAATAACTCATGTTGTATTTTTGGAAGAAAACATATTTAAATAAGCAGAAAGAACTTATAAGGTATGTGTACTTGACTTGCCTCCAAGGACACTTGGAGAGTGAAAAATTCCTGCGTCATTGTGTTCAGTGCCAGTCATTTAAAATGAGCATCTCTGTGCTGAGAAACAGGCTTTGTTCTAAGAGCAGCCAGTTAGAAAGACACACTGTGTTTGACCTTAACAATGGGTTCTCAGAAAACCTGGTTATATTCCTCTTGCACCTTATTCTTAAAATTCTGTATTTTTTAATACCTTCTGACAGTCAAGTCAATATTCTGCTTTAGGACGCTATCCAAGCACCACTGACTTCACTCTCTTCTCTTTCTCCGCTGTTTTATTTAGCACACAGACCTGGCCCAGTATATGTCTCAGCATCCAGGAGGGCTTCATCCTCACAATGTCAGAGTGAGTACGTTAAGGGTCAGGACCCTCTCCTGGCTTGCCCACAGAAGGAGAATTCTGAAACAGACTGCCTCACAAAGCAAAGTCCTATGATACTAAATAAGAGGATGGACATCACTGATATTCCACAGAAAAGTTTTGTTTTTTGTTTTTGTTTTTTTTAAAAAAAGGAAAGAAAAAAGAAAAAGAGTTGCTGAGTTGCTTCTTAAGATATGGAGCAATGTTTTCTGAGCAACCTGATGCTGTCAGTCATGGCCACATGCAAATGTGCCTTTAGATGAATAAACGATTGAAGGAGAATTATACTAAAAGGAAAAAAGTAAAGCTAGGCCATCAAAAAATAAATACCTTCTTCATATCAGATTACTGTGGTCTATGATGAAGTCTGCAATACTTGTACTAGCAGATCCTATTATATATGTGGCCCTAACTCCCATTTTTCCAGTCATTAGAATAGAAATAATAAACTCTTAATTAGCTATAATTCTACATCTGTTATACATTTTAGAAACCATTTATATTTCATACTTTTTATTCCCTAAGGTTTTATTGGCATTAATTAATTGATTGGCTCTTAAAATAACCATATGAAATTTGTATATGATGTATTTATTCATTTAACTAATATTTATTTATGTGTTCATTTATTCATTCATTTAAGAAATATTTATTGAGTACTTATTGCTGTAATAAGTTCTGGGGTTTCAATAATGAATAAGTTGTGTTTCTTATTTTCAATGAGCTTAAAGTCCACTAAGATATATGAACTTAAATAGGCAGCGAGGGCCAGTCTTCAAGCGACAGCAATGCAAGATGGCAGCCACCATGGGCTCGGGCAATTTATGAAAGCTGAATATACAGCCTTAAAATAGAATGTGGACCTAAATACCCAGAAGCACTCCCCTTTGTAAGATTTGTAACAAAAATTAATATGAATGGAGTTAATAGTTCTAATGGAATGGTGAACCCAAGAGCCATATCAGTGCTAGCAAAATGGCAGAATTCATATATCATCAAAGTTATCCTTCAAGAGCTTCAGCGCCTAATGATGTCTAAAGAAAATGTGAAACTCCCTCAGCCATCTGAAGGACAGTGTTACAGCAGTTGATCAAAAAGAAAAACCACAGGCCCTTCCTCTTCCCCCATACTCGATGTAAGCAGTCTTCATTTTCCATAGTAGTAAATTTTCTAGATACATCTTGTAGAGTTCAAAGTACTGGAAAGGAAGCTCCCATTCAAAGGAAATTTATCTTAAGATACTGTAAATGATACTAATTTTCGTACATTTGAAATATATAAGTTGTTAGCCTGGTGCGGTGGCTCACACCTGTAATCCCAGCCCTTTGGGAGGCCAGGGTGGGCAGATCATGAGGTCAGGAGTTTCAGATCAGCCTAGCCAATATGGTGAAACCCCGTCTCTACTAAAGACACAAAAAATTAGCCAGGTGTGGTGGTACACGCCTGTAACCCCAGCTGCTCGAGAGGGTGAGGCAAGAGAATTGCTTGAACCCAGGAGGCGGAGGTGCAGTGAGCAAAGATCACACCAATGCACTGTAGCCTGGGTGACAGGGCAAGACTCCATCTCAAAAAAAAAAAAAAAAAAAGAAACATGTAAGTTGTGCTATAACAAATAAATAAACAGGCGGTGAGAAGCAAAGTGCTAAAGCCTATGACCATGGTAACTAGGAATACTGTGGGAACACATAATAAGGGAACCTAACCCAGTCTTGGAAGTAAGGTTTTGGAAAGGAATGTTTGAGGACAAAGGGTTAAGGAGAGTGAAAAAAAAAAAAAAAAAAATTAAAATACCAGTTAGCTGTGTGGAGAATGGGATAGGGAGCTAACTAGGAAATCAAATAGGAATGTTTCATCGTGTGTTAAGGACCCTGGTAAGGGTGAAGACCATTACATTATCTGCACGATCACGGGATTTTTTTTTTTTATGGTAACGCTTGGCAATTTGAATAGAGGAGCAGAGAATGTAGACAGTTGGATTGAGTCAGAGTTGAAGTTCTGCCAGACATGTGAAAGGAAGAGACAGGTAGGCAAGAGAGTTGAAGAGATTATCAAGACAGAAGTTAATGTGCTGGCCAGTGGCATCTAGTCTGAGTCTAATCTGAGGGAAGGAAGTGAAGATAAGCAGCTTGCTGATAGTTACGAAGAGAGTGGAAGAGTTCAAGGACCTAGAGGTGTTGATTAAATAGAATGATTGGAGAAAGAATAACTGTGAGAGAGTGAGATTTTCAGGCCTGAGTGACTCTCACATACCAGACACTGTGCTAAATGCTTCGAAGGGTAACTAGATATAAAAGACATGATCTCTGCCCTCAAGGGACTTACAGCCAAAAACAAGAGATAAGAAATACACACCAATGCTATTATAGGACATTTGTGTAGAATGTCAAGAAAGAAATACGATCTAGTACTGTAGATGTGCAACGGCATCAAAGATATCTTCTAGTTTCAAGAAGTTTCAGATCAGCCGGGCGCGGTGGCTCACGCCTGTAATCCCAGCACTTTGGGAGGCCGAGGCGGGTGGATCACGAAGTCAGGAGATCAAGACCACCCTGGTTAACACGGTGAAACCCCGTCTCTACTAAAAATATAAAAAATTAGCCAGGCGTGGTGGCAGGTGCCTGTAGTCCCAGCTACTCAGGAGGCTGAGGCAGGAGAATGGTGTCAACCTGGGAGGTGGAGCTTGCAGTGAGCCAAGATCGCTGCACCACACTCTAGCCTGGGTGACAGAGTGAGACTCCGTCTCAAAAAAAAAAAAAAAAAAGTTTCAGATCTTAAACACACTGCATTTCAAGAGTCTGGAATACGAGAGCATGTTACAGGGAGAGAAAATGTTTTCAGCAAAGGTACAGAGTAGGGAAATACAGGATATGTTCAAGGAAGAGGACCCCAGCGTCATGGCTTGTTAGGTTTAGAGGAAACACAGTGTTTTGCAATCTCCAGGTTCCATTAGTGCGTTATGAAATCAATATGGTGGTTAGCAACCTGCATTTTAAAAAATGAAATAAATGGATGAGAAGAGAATAGAAAATATTAGCATGCATTACATTTTGAAAGAGCAAGTATTATTTTCTGCAACTTTTCCTCCAATTGTAACTGTACTTATATTTTTGTGTATGGATGTGAATACCGGATACATATATATTTCTTACTGTAGACTGCAGTCAAAAAATCTTTAAAGCACTGGCCTGGTCTAACTTCCTTATTTGCAGAGGAGAAATCCAAGATCTGAGAGGACAAACATTTTGCCTGAGGTTATAGAACCAGCTTATGCCATTGCAAAAAGTGATTCTTAGTTAAAATTCTTTCCCACTAGTGCCATACTGCATTTCTAGTTCTGTTGGCCTGAAATACAGAATATATTAGTGAAACAGCATACACAAGTCTGGGGAAGTAGATTGGGTAGGTGGCTGAGAGCCTCATTTTCTAAGAAATGTGGACCTTAGGCAGGGTATAGTGGCTTACACCTATAATTCCAGCACTTTGGAAGGCCAAGTCAGGAAGATCGCTTGAGCCCAAGAGTTCAAGACTAGCATGGGCAACATAGCAAGACCTCATCTCTACAAAAATTTTAAAAATCAGCTGAGCATGGTGGCATACGACTGTAGTCCCAGCTACCTGGGAGGCTAGGTGAGTGGATCGCTTGAGCCCAGGAGTTTGAGGCTGAGGTGAGCCATGATCACACAACTGCACTCCAGCTTGAGTGACAGAGGAAGACCCTGTCCCTAAAAAAGAAAGAAACGTGGATTTTATTCCTTAGACAGTACAGTCATTAGTCATTAAGTTTGAGTTGAGAGAAAATAATTGATCAGAAGAAATTTATATCACTGTGGTCTGTAGGATGTATGAAAGGAAATAAGAGACTAGAGTCAAGGATTCCACTTAAGAGTTTGTTTGTTTGTTTTGAGACAGGGTCTCCTTTTGTTACCCAGGCTAGAGTGCAATGGTGCAGTCATGGCTCACCGCAGCCTCAAACTCCCAGCCTCAAATTATCTTCCCACCTCGGCCTTCCAAAGTGCTGGAATTACAGGGGTGAGCCAAAGAGTTTATTGATGTGGCCTGGCCTAGTGCTTCTCAAACTTCAGTGAGCAGACAAGTGACCGGGAACCTGACTCAACAAGTCTGGGTTTAAGCCTGAGCCTCTGCATTCTAACATGAGCCAAGCTGATGCAGATGGTGCTGGTCAAGAGCCAAGCACCGAGCAGCAAGGATCTAGTTAGCAATTAGTAATCAAGGCTGATATTATGGTAGTGACGATAAGAATGGAGAGGAACGTGAAAATCAGTAACAAAGAAGAGTTCACCTCCTGGTAATGTGAGCATGAGGAGGGAAAGGATGGGGCCAAACATAACTGGTTTTGAGT
Organism: Hylobates moloch; assembly: GCF_009828535.3. NCBI lineage: Eukaryota > Metazoa > Chordata > Mammalia > Primates > Hylobatidae > Hylobates > Hylobates moloch. The sequence goes on along the minus strand of NW_026652276.1, from coordinate 40,248,064 downwards.
TTGACTGACGAGGAGAATTGTAGCTCTATTAACAGAAATAGGAGAAGAAGTTGGTTTGGAGAGAAAGAGGAGGAGTCCTGTTTCAGACGTGTTGAGGTCCCAGGTGAAACAGGATCTCCAAAGGGAACTGAGCAGTAGGCAACCTAAAAGGAAATCTGTGCTCAGAAGGGAGCTGTGAGCTCGACGTGTAGATCTGAGGGTCATCAGCACATAGAGTTTAGAAGACCAAGGAGTAGGCAACCAAAAGAGCAAACACACAAAGAGAGGAGGACTGATGATGAGACTTTTGCCTTTTGGGATGAGAAGAGGAACAGGAAATTAAGGAACGAAGGGAAGCAGCTTGTAGGAATGTAGAGCATCTGGAAAAAAATACACACTGTCATGGAAGTCAAGGGAAGAAGCAATTTCAAGAAGGAAGGTATGGTGGACAGTATTACAAGCATCAGGAATACAGCTAAAAGTCATACTCTTGACTGCATTGACCTTGTGGATTTGTGAGGGACACACTAATAAATAAAGGAATTTATTGTGGGTATATGGAGGCACAAAGGAAGAGGTTATCCAAATCAAAGCAGGTGGGAATAGGGATGAGTTCTCCAAGGTGGAGGCATCAGTGAATGTGGGAAGGGGAACAGAGCATCCATGCCCATCCCAGGCAAGCCACCCTCCAGAAGCCTCCATGAGAGTTCAGCTATCCAGAAGGTCTCTGTACCCTAATCTTTCTGGGTTTTGCAGAGGCTTCATTGTGTAGGCATGATTTATTAAACTATTGGCCGCTGGTGATCAACTTAACCTTCAGCCCCTCTCCCCTCCCTAATCATGCCTTGGTCTTTCCAGTGACCAGTCCCTATCCTAAAACTACCCAACGGTCTGCCAGCTATCAGTCAACTCTACAAAAAGACATCACTTTGGAGATTCTAAGGATTTTAGGAGATGGCTGTCAGGAATTTAGTTGAAGATCAAATATATATTTCACAATATCACAGTCGTGCTATTTTATATCAGGCGCCATTAAATGGTTTTAAACAAAGAGGTGATAAATTCAGATTTTCTTTTTATAAAGCTTACACTGATGACAGTGTGGTGAATAGATTGGAATGAGGGCAATACTTTTTTTTTGAAATGTTATATTCCCCTGACCCTACTTTCTCCTTGTTTTCTTCTACCCCTCTCCCCCTACTCACACAGAAAACTTCTCTCCCTCTACTCATTCCCTGAATGCTGGTGTCTGTTAAGGTTCCAGCCTTGACAGTGAGGCTAATCAGAACCACATTGGTACAGATGTGAGATGATGGTGGGAGAAAGTGGACAGATATGAGACCAATTACTTAGCCGGAACTGATGGGAAAAACAAGAGTCAGCGATATTTTTTTCTGGATCCGAGTATTAAAATGGATGATGGTGCCATTCACTGTGATAGAGAATCAGAAAGAAAAATTTATTTTGGAGAGATAACATGAATTGTGTTTTAAACATGCTAAGTTTGAGGTGATTATGGGATGTACAGGCGAACTCCAGACTGTGTGGGCCTAAAGTAGAAAGGCAATCTGAGTTGGAGATAAAGATTTTGAAATCATCAGAATACAGTTGTTCATTAGAGCACTGTCAGTGGGTAAGATAGGTAAGGGAGCATGTGTAGAGTGATAACAGAAGATCAAAGATGGAACCCTAAGAATATCAGTATGTTATTATTTATTATTTTTTATTTTTTAATTTTATTTTTATTTATGTATTTATTTTTAGATGGGAGTCTCGCTCTGTTGCCCAGGCTGGAGTGCAGTGGCGCAATCTTAGCTCGCTGCAACCTCCACTTCCTGGGTTCAAGCGAGCCTCCTGCCTCAGCCTCTCAAGTAGCTGGGACTACAGGCACCCACCACCTCGCCTGACTAATTTTTGTATTTTTAGTAGAGACGGGGTTTCACCATGTTGGCCAGGCTGGTCTTGAACTTCTGACCTTAAGTGATCCCCCTGCCTTGGCCTTCCAAAGTGCCAAGGATTACAGGTATGAGCCACCGTGCCTGGCCTATTTTTATTTTTTATAGAGATGGGGTCTTGCTATGTTGCCCAGGCTGGTCTCAAACTCCTGGGCTCAAGCAATCCTCCTGCCTTGGCCTCCCAAAGTTCTGGGATTACACGTGTGAGTCCCTGCGCCTGGCCAGAATATCAATGTATTAGATATTAGTAGAAGTAGAACCTATAAAAAGAACAGCCAGAGGGGTAGAAGGAAAATTAGGAGATTGTGGAACCAAAAGAAGAGAGTGCCTCAGGAAGGAAGGCATGGTCTATGATGCCAAATGCTGCAAAGATAAGGAATAAGAGGTATCCATTGGGTTTCATAGGAAAAGTCATGGGAAACCATGGTAAAAACACATTATGAATGACACGATCATTGCAAAAGCATTTTTATAGGGGGATGAATTTTGTATTTCAGAGGACAAACAGTTCCATACAATGGCAAGATCTAGTGTGTGACCACGGGAGTTAGTGTCTGCAGTGGATTGGAGAAGCAGATCATTGGAGCTGAGGTTGGCTAGAGCTGTTCTCATGGGCACTAATGTCATGGAGTCAACAGCTGTGATCCAAGTGCCCACATCTTCAGTGAATGACAGAGAGTGATTGAGAGTTCAGTGAATGACCACTAAAAGAAGAGTAATGGAAGATGTGGCTGGATGGCATTAAAATCCAAGGGACAGGAGTTTTTACTTAAAAGTAGAGAAGTAATGGTTTTGAAGTGGTAGTGGGGAAAAGGGAGGCAGCTTATGACACTTCTCAGTAGTCAAAGGTATGAGGAAGTTATAGAAAAATTAACATCCACTTGAGAATATAGGGAAGCAGTGAGCTCAAGGTCTCATTTAAGGAAAGGAGCCAGAAGGAAATTCACCAGAGGTTAGCTTTTAGGTAGTTTTTAAAGCAGGATTGAAGAATGGAGAGTAAACAGTGAAAATGTTTGGGAGAGAGAGGAGCAATAGATATGAGGCTAAACAGAGGAAGCACAGAGCAGAATGGAGATGAGTATATTGGGAGGAAAAGGAATAGTCAGAGGCTTATATTTTGAGTTGTGACCAAGGAAGACAGGGTGGGAATCCTAGTGAGGCTATCTTGTTTCAGATTTCTAGTAGAATGAGTCCCAGGGATTCCAGGGGGGATGGAAGGACTCAGGCTTCCCTATAAGGAGTTGGCTAACGGATCTCATTGGTTTTTGAGTAACTCCTGGCCCAGATGGCACTAGTTCAATGGAATTATTTTGTTCCCCCAAAACTTATTGAGTTGGAAACAGGTCTAACTGCTGGGATCTGGGAAACCTTTCTGGAAAGAGTCACCCACAATCTGGCTGATGTTGAACTGTGCAGACATCATCATATTTGGTTATGTTAGGATGCAATAATTGGTGGAGCTTCTGCAGTGTTGAAGGAAGAATCCAGGTTGGAAGGGATGAAAGGGTGAGTGGGTGGTGAGGTTTGTCAGCACAGACTGCAGTTTTGAGAAATGTGGTTATAAAATACCATACCTTAATGCCGCAGTGCTTTACCACCTACAAATGCCTGTAGACGTATCTGGCAGAGAGGAAAGGGGTTGAATGGCAAGAAGGTGGGAAGGGACTGTGGCTAATTAGTGAAAACAATCTACACTTGGGACATAAAAGGCATTTCAAGCTGACCTACTAAGAAGCTCTGTCTCTGACTCAGCCAGCTGGCTCTCTCCTTCCCTGTCATGTTTTCATTTGCTGTCTTTTCTCTAGTTTCTCAGGATGGTATAGTGGAGTCAGACAAGTCTGAATTTGAGTCTTGGCTCTGACTTTTCCTAGACATGTTTTTTTTTTTTTTTTTTTTTGAGACGGAGTCTTGCTCTGTCGCCCAGGCTGGAGTGCAGTGGCGCAATCTCGGCTCACTGCAAGCTCCACCTTCCGGGTTCACGCCATTCTCCTGCCTCAGCCTCTCCGAGTATCTGGGACTACAGGCGCCCGCCACCATGCCCGGCTAATTTTTTTGTATTTTTAGTAGAGACGGGGTTTCACCGTGGTCTCGATCTGACCTCGTGATCTGCCCTCCTCGGCCTCCCAAAGTGCTGGGATTACAAGCGTGAGCCACCGCGCCCGGCCCCTAGACATGTTTTTAAAGTTACATTGAGCCCTGGTTTTCTCTGTAAACTGAGGATAAGCTTCCTATCCCAAAGGCTGTATCCCTCACTGGTCACCAGCTTTCTGTCTTCTATCTACCTGTCTTCATCTTCCTCTTTCCCTAGTCCTGCATATTGAAAAACATTTTTTTCTTTGAGATGGAATTCTTGCTCTGCCACCCAGGCTGGAGTGCAGTGGCGTGATCCTGGCTCACTGCAACCTCTGCCTTCCAGGTTCAAGCAATTCTCCTGCCTCAGCCTCCCGAGTAGCTGGGATTATAAGCATACGCCACCACACCTGGCTAATTTTTGTATTTTTAGTAGAGATGGAGTTTCACCACATTGGCCAGGCTGGTCTCGAACTCCTGACCTCAGATGATCCGCTCGCTTCGGCCTCCCGAAGTGCTGGGATTATAGGCGTGAGCCACTGGGCCAGTCTGCAAAACGTATTTTTAAGCACATACTATGGTATCTTCTTGTCTTTTACCTGGAATTTAAGCTGGTTGTTTGTATTATCTTTTCCATGAACATTTATATTTATAACCAATCAGAAGGCTTAAATGTCAGTGTAGGAATTTTGTGCTGTGGAAGCTTCGTGGCTTGGTGAATGGTAAAATGAATAGTGTGTGTATATTTGAAGCACCAGAAAGAGAAAATGCTGGGAAGATTCATAGAACCAGTTAACATTTGAACTAGGAGTCATAAGAAATTTTTAAAATTCTTAAATGGTTTATGAACCTGATGTGGTAGCTACATGAAACCTGCACAGCTGCAGGTATGCTATGGTAGGTAAACTCCCCATGCTCCTGCTTCCATCGGACCATTTGGCTCCAGTGTCTCCAGGTCTTTGTTAGGTCAATACTGGTCCTAGCATCTCTGAAGGTCCTAGCTTTCTAAGATGCTATTGAAAAAGAGGATTAATCCACATAACTCTGCATCTGCCATTTTGCCCATGTCCCAGGAATGCTGGGCCTGGCCCTTCCTTTCTGAACTGCCAGAACATGTTCTCAGTTGACATAGGTCTTTGTAAATACTGATGTTGGTGTTTGAATTCTCAATTGCCAATGGCACTGGAAAATAGCAAAAGATACTTGGAATACTAAGCATTCTTTTTTTCCCATAAGTTTCTGTAGTGATGGGAACCTAGTAATGGCTTTAGTTTCTGTGCCTCATAACCACATGAAACATTTTTAAATTGGGGCTCAGAATGTGTTTTTCCCTTTTATTTCTCCACCACTACCATTTACCCTTTCTCTCTTCTTCCCCCTACAATTTATTCCTTATTCTTTTTTGATTTTTTTGAGGGGGGGGTCTAACTTCTTTTGGTCTCTCTTCCCTTTTCATCTGTACTGTGTATTTCCCTTGTTTTCAACTTTGAATTTAAGACTTTAAAAATAGCTTTAAAAAGATACCAGATTTCTTTATTTTCTAATACCATCTAAAGATATATTTTTTAGTGTGATCTCCTTGTGTTGTGTTTTTAAAAGGGTTTCATATCAGAAAGCTTGGAAAACTTAAGCAGTTGTAAACTTTAGAATATCATTTCCAGGTCAACTTTGATCTTATATGCCAAGTTCATTGGTGGGGAAAAAAATTAAATCTTTCACATGTAAATCAGTAACTAGTGTTCCAAAGGAAACTTCAAAGTTTCACTTTAGATTTTTAAAGAAGGGTAATTCCTTCAGTATCAAAGAAATGAGATGTCAGGAAAAGCCAGAATCCCTTTGTTTAGGACACAGTCTAGTTACTTGACTTTCCTTGTCCTTTTTCTTCCCCCTCTGAATGTAAAAATCTTCTTCTTCTTCTTCTTTTTTTTTTTTTTTTGGTCTCTCAAGAGACACTTTTACTATATTCTTTGAGATGACTGTTTTTGATTTAGAGGTGAAATCAGCACGTGGTGGCTCAAATCTCCTTATGGATAGTGTTTCTTCCTTCTAGCTTTTCATGTTTCAACTTTTGCGGGGCCTGGCGTACATCCACCACCAACACGTTCTTCACAGGGACCTGAAACCTCAGAACTTACTCATCAGTCACCTGGGAGAGCTCAAACTGGCTGATTTTGGTAAGTCGCCCCTCGGGTCTCATTCTGGGCTGTGAAAAATGACGCTTTTGTGTGCACTTGTTTAAGCGTTGACTGGGCCTGGCCTTTGAAAACTGGAGGCCCGAGAACATGATGCTTTGTGAGGATATTAAACTACCACAAAGGAAGTGTGAGGCACGAAACAGGGAGGGATTGGTAGCTTTCTAGGATTCCACCAAGTCCCAGTTTAGTCAGATGGCCAAAAGCTGGGCACCCCTGCTGCCCCACTGCCAGTTTTGATATAGAGACATTGGTAAACTGTATTTAGTAAGTTTTCCTAAATCTAAGTGAATATACAAATTATATTGGAATAGATTGAGATTATCCTAAGATGATAAAGAGGCTAACCCCAGATTGTAGCATGGACTCCTGTCAGGATGGAGACTCCAGGACACTTGTTCATGCTCTCCTACCTTCTTTATATAAGTGTGAGATGCAAAGTTTTATTCCCATTAAAGTGAAGCAGATTTCCTCTAAGTATCACTGTATCTTTCCATTTTAGCACTTATCACAGTTTATAATTATATTCACACACATAAATACATATATGCATACGTACAAATAAATACACATGTGTGAGCACACCCACATGCACAAATATATATAGATTTGCATGATGATTTTGTCTCAACTGGATTGTAAGCATAATGAGGGCAGCCTGGGTTTGTTTTTGCTTATCATTTTATCCCTAGTGCCTGGTACCATAGTAGGTGCTTAATAAATACTTGTTGAAAAACTGGCTCTATGTGAACTAAGGAACCACTCTTCTCTGTTTGGCAGATGCCAAATGGTGATACTGTCACTGCAGTATTTATTCTGAGATGGCAGCTTTTATCCTGACATGTAAGCATTTAACAGGTATTTGTTTATCAGTTCTCCACAATAACAAACTCATCTATTGAAGTTTTTCCCAACAATAGATCATGCAATTCTGTGAGATAAACAGCTGACTGACAGAAAGACTAATTTTGCAGAACAGTACTTAGAAATTCATCTAAGGTCCTACCAAACTAATTAATTTTGGATGAGCAGTCCCTACCGTTTATCTACTAAACTGGGCTTTCCTGGAGTGCCAAAACGGAAGGTGGCCATGTTAGTCATGAACAGCTCAGTTTCTGTTACAGAGACCCAAAATTACAGAGGTATAACATGCTAGAAACTTAACTTTCTCTCGCATCACAGTTCTGACCTAAGCACGCAGAGCATGTATGGTGGCCCCATGTGATCTTGGCCCAGGCTGCTTCTGTCACGTGGCTCCACCATCCCCAATTGTATGTTTCAAGATGGCTGCCACCTCCTGCTCATCACAGCCCAGAGGAAGGAGAAAAGGGAAGCAGAATCCTTAACCCCTCCACTAAGGCATGATCTGGAAGTTCACACATCACCTCTGTTCATGTCATATAGGCAAGAACTTAGTCACTTGACCACACTCAGCTGCCAAGGCCACATCTAGCTGCAATGCAGGCCAAAATTTGAGAAATTCACTTGATGAAGTGATAAAGAGTCAAGATAGCGATTAGTTCTACTAAAAGCACCTAAAGTTTGTGTGTGTGTGTTTTTTTTAATGGTGTTTACCCTGGTCCAGTGCATCATGGTGCAAGCCAAGGTCCAGAACAATGGATTTTATGCTTTTCCCTTTTGGACAGGTCTTGCCCGGGCCAAGTCCATTCCCAGCCAGACATACTCTTCAGAAGTCGTGACCCTCTGGTACCGGCCCCCCGATGCTTTGCTGGGAGCCACTGAATATTCCTCTGAGCTGGACATATGGTAAGAGTGGTGCCAAGAAAATGGAGAAAATGTGAGTCATCCTACTCACAAGGGTTGCTTTATCATCTACATTATATTTTAATAATTCTAAAAATGGCAATCATGTGTGTATATATATATATTTTTTGTTGTTGTTGTTTGTTTGTTTGTTTTTTGAAATGGAGTCTCGCTGTATTGCCCAGGCTGGAGTGCAGTGGTGCGATCTCGGCTCACTGCAACCTCCGCCTCCCAGATTCAAGCAATTCTCCTGCCTCAGCCTCCTGAGTAGCTCTACTAAAAAAATACTAATATTTATATAAGATTCTTACAATTATTCTATAACCTTTTACTGTTGAACTGAGACCCACAGAGTTCTTGCCCAAGGCATCTTCTGAATCCAACACTCTTTCTGTTTATTTTATTTTATTTTTTGAGATTGGGGTCTCACTATATTGTCCAGGCTGGTCTTGAGCTCCCAGGCTGAAGCAGTCCTCCCACTTCAGCCTCTTGAGTAGCTGGGACTATAGGGTTGCACCACTGCACCCTGGCAATCTCATGCTCTTTCTTTCATGCGTTTCTTCCTAGCTCCTCTCTTTAATCCTTTGCTTTGTCTCCTCCTTGACACCTTATCCTCAGAGAAACAAACATACATCCCCAAACCACAGACACACAGATGTGTGTGCACGTGCATGTGCATGCACACACATCTGCATGAACATACTCACACATGCCCAAAAGTAGTTCAGAGCCTGGTTTAGGGAAAAAAAAAAGCATAAAGACCAAACTTCAAGACACCTGATTTTCATGCCAGTTCGATTTCTAATTAATTAACTTTGGATTCCGTTATCTTGAAAAAGTCATGTATCCTCTCTATGTTTCTCCATTTTAAAAAATGAAGGTAATAAACTCTCTCCATCTGAGTTAAATGGAACTGTAGTACAAATATAAGAACCAAATAGGTGGCTGGGCTTGCCGGCTCATGCCTGTAATCACAGTGCTTTGGGAGACCAAGGCTGGAAGATCAATTGCTTCAGCCCAGTTGTTTAAGACCAGCCTGGGTAGCACAGTGAGATGCTGTCTCTACATTTAAAAAGAAATTTGTCAGGTGTGATGGCTAATTAAACACTTCAGGAGGCTGAAGTAGGAGGATCTCCTGAGCCTGAGAAATTGAGGCTGCAGTGAGTCTTGATGGTATCCCTGCAATCCAGCCTGGGTTACAGAGCGAGACCTCGTCTGAAAGAGAGAGAGAGAGAGAGAGAGAGGGAGAGAGGAAAAGAGAAGGAGAGGGAGAGGGGGGAGAGGTGGGGAGGGAGGGAGGAAGGAAGGAAGGAAGGAAGGAAGGAAGGAAGGAAGGAAGGAAGGAAGGAAGGAAGGAATCCAGATAGGTGCTATCAAGTAAAGCCACAGAGCTGGGGAGGCTCTAAAGTTAATGGGGTACAATAGTGAGCATAGGCTCTCAGACACTCATCATCCTAGAACGGCAGTGTTATTTTCTCTGGATCATATTCCTGGAGACCTCCCAGTCATTTGGGGGCCACTGTTATATATATGATGATTTTACAGACACAGACAACTCCCCAAAGGTAATGAAATATATGAATCTCTTTCAGTACCTTGGAAGAAAGGGTTTATATAAAAACACAAAGCCCCGTTTTCAAAAATCCATAATTGATTTTAAAAAATTAAATGGTGTCCTAAAAGGCTAAACTAAGCTTTTAGATCTCCCAAAGAATTAAGAAAGGTTGCAGACATTTTTCTCCAGTGTAGAGTCATTGATTTCTGATACCCGGTACAATTTATAGAAATATCATCTGCTAGTCAAAACCCTCCTGAAACTGTCAGCTCACACCGCTCAGCACTGTCACTTCAAAGGACTCTGGCAGGCTCTGGCTTACTCAGCTCTTAATGACATCTTCCTGATTATGTTTCACAGAGAGAGTGAAACTTCTACCCATCAATTTTAAACTATATTTTATTATGGAATATTTACAACATTCAAGAGTATATATAACATATATGTAGATCAGTGATTCTCAACGAGGGAGCAATTTTGCTCTGCAGGGGACATTTGGCAATGTCTGGAAACATTTTTTGTTTTCACAGCTGGGGGTGGGGTAGTGGGGGGTAGCACTGGCATCTAGTGGGTAGAGACCAGGGATGCTGCTAAACATCCTACAGTGCAGAGGACAGCCCCCTGCAACAAAGATTTATCCAACCCAAAACGTCTGTAGTATCAAGATTAAGAAAGCCGATGTAGATTAAGAAGCTTAATTTACTTTTAGAGACAGGGTCTCCCTTGGTTGCCCAGGCTGGAGTACAGAGGTGAGATTGTCTCACTGCAGCCTCCAACTCCTGGGCTTAAGTGATCCTCCTGCCTCAGCCTCCTGAGTAGCTAGGAATACAGGTGTGTGCCACCACACCTGGCTAATTAAAAAAAAAAAAATGTAGAGACAGAGTCTCACTTTGTTGCCCATGCTGGTCTCAAACTCCTGGTTTCAAGAGATCCTCCTGCCTTGGCCTCCCAAAGTGCTGGGATTACAGGTATAAGCCACCATGCCCAACCAATTAAGAAGCTTAATAACGTGAGCTTCATAACCTGCTACCCAGTGTAACAACTAGAACATAATCCATACTCTCCTATCAACTGTGTCCCTTTCCCATCAACCTGCCCCTCCACTAGAAGGCCTTCTACCTGATTTTTTTTCTTTTTTTCATCAGTATTCTCTTATATCTTTTTAAAAATAATCCTTTTACATTTTAGAGGTATTCTAAAGAATATTTTTTTGTTTTACTTGATTTTAAGGGTTTTTATTTTTGAGACGGAGTCTCACTCTGTCGCCCAGGCTGGAGTGCGGTGGCGCCATCTCGGCTTACTGCAAGGTCCGCCTCCTAGGTTCACACCATTCTCCTGCCTCAGCCGTGATGTAATATTGCTTTTAGTCTTCTGTGACTTGGCTTTGTTTCATTCAATATGTTACATGTTTCTAAGATTCATCCATGTTGATCTGTTTAGCTATACTTTATTTTCTGTTAGTGAATATTTCAGTTTTTTTTTAATGTCTGTAGCTTTGCAATAATACTTGATATCTTGTAGGCCAAGTCTCCCAGCCTATTCATCTTCTTCATGAAGATACATCAGATAAACCTAGTTTAAGGGACATTCTACAGAGTAACTGACCTGTACTTATTAGAAGTGTCAAGATTTTAAAAGATAAAGACTGAGGAACTGTTCCAGATTAAAGGAGACTCCAGAAACCTGCCAACTAAATGTAATGCATGGTCCTAGATTGGATCTTGGGGGAGATGGTGCTCTAAAGAATACTGTAGGGACTATAGGTGAAATTTCAGTAGGGACTGTGGATTAGATAGGGGTATTGGATGAATGTTAAATTTCCTGATTTTGATAATTGCACTGTTGTTATGTAAGAGGATACTTTGGTTCTCAGAAAATACCAACATAATTATTTAGGGATGGAGAGTCATGATATCTACAATTTACTCCCCAATGCTTCAGAAAAGATATAGACAGACAGACAGACAGACAGATAAAATAATGAAACAAAAGTGACAAAATACTGGCAATGGATGAACCTGTTTGGAGGATATAAGAGAGTTCTTTATACTGCTGCAACTTTTCTGTAAGTTTGAAATTATTTCAAGATTAAAAGTTGCCTCCAACTTGCGAAATCCTTACTGTTTCATCAAAGTTAGTGTAAGGCAGCACTAGCCTAATATGTAATCAGTGTTTGTAATTTCTTCATGTGTGTTTGAGAAGAATGCGTGTGTCTGCCCAATTGTTGAGTGCTGGTTTTTTTTTTTTTTTTTTTTTGAGACAGAGTCTTACTCTGTCTCCATGGCTGGAATGCAGTGGCTCAATCTCAGCACACTGCAACCTCCACCTCCTGGGTTCAAGCGATTCTCCTTCCTTAACCTCCCAAGTAGCTGGGATTACAGGCGCACACCATCATGCCCGGCTAATTTTTGTAGTTTTAGTAGAGACGGGGTTTCGCCATGTTGGCCAGGCTGGTCTCGAACTTTAGATGTCAGGTGATCCGCCCACATTGGCCTCCCAAAGTGCTGGGATTACAGGCGTGAGCCACCGCGCCTGGCCAAGTACCCATTTTTACATATGTCCAAAAATTCAAGGTTGCTAATTGTATTATCCAAATCTTCTTTATATTATTTTCGTCTTTTTAACCTACCAATGAAAGGTGTGTTGAACTCATTCACTATATTTTTGATTTGTCAGAATTCTATCCACTATTGCTTTATATGCTTTGAAGCTATTTTCATTAAGTGCAAATAAATGTAAGACTGCTCATTATTCCTTTGTACACTTTAGTTACCACTTTCAGAATAATTTTCCTTTCTCCTGAAACACATCTTTTAGAGTGTTTTGTTTTGTGTGTGTGTGTGTGTATGTGTGTGTGTAGGCCTGCTGGTGGCAAATTCTCTGTTTTTATTTTCAGACGATAAACCCTAATTATTGAAAGGTAGTTTTGTTGGGGATGTGATTCTAGACTGACAGTTATTTTCTCTCAGAACTTTGAAGATGTCATTCCCCTTCTTTGTCTTCCATTGTTGCTGTCGAGGAGTTTGCTTTTAGCCTTATTATCTTCCTTTTGCAGGTGATCTCATTTTCTCTGGATGTTTTAAAGACTTTTTTCTTTGCCTTTATAATTATGCAGTTTTCTCTAGGAGGTGTCTAGTGTGGATTTCTTTTTACTTGGCCTGCTTGGTATATCTTGTGTTTCTTCCATTTATGAATTCATGTCTTTCATCAGCCATTTTCTTTTTGAATATTGACTCTATTCTATTCTCTCTCTGTAGAGCTCCAATGAAAGACTATTAGACCACATTCTTCTGTTATCCATTTCTCTTCTCTCCTTCATATTTTCCATTTCCTTAACTTTCTGTGATGCATTCTGGGTAATTTCTTCAGCTCATCTACCAGTTCTTTAAGTCTCTCTTAAACTATGTATTAGGTTGGTGAAAAAGTAATCGCAGTTTTTGCCATTCAAAGTAATGGCAAAACCATAATTGCTTTTGCACCAACCTATATCTCTTACCTTTTTACCGCATATACAAAAATGTATGTTATTCCATGGATAAATGTTTCATGAATTTAACCATGAACAACAATGACACTTACAATATAAAAATGCAGTTATAAGTTAAAATTATTGTTATTACTCTTATTCATTCCATTTGATTGTTGTTTGCCTGGTAAAACTAAAAATGCAATGTAGAAATAGAACAATATGCATCTTCCATTGAGCTCACTATATTTGTTTACCCTCAAAGTAATTGCTAGACCTTGGGTGTTTACACTGAGATCCCTCTCCTCCCATTTTTTTCTTTTTCTTTTCAGAGTGATAAGAGGGGAAGTGAGAAGGGAGAAGATTTCCAGCTGACAAAGAATGAAAAAGAAAGAATAATCCTATTCTGCTAGGCCATGCAACCCCATAGGGTCCAAAGTGAATGCCTTTGTAGGAGGTAGATGACACTGGGTGAGCATTAGTGCCTTTGTCTTAAAGAAACCAATTATAACCCGTAGTGCAGAGCCTCTCCTTCACAATGAGGCCTGGTGGCAGCAGTGTCAGTAGGGGGCCAGGGCAAATAAACAGGGGCTCTAGTTAATTATGGAAAACTTGCAACCAGGACATATTGGTTATTCCCAAAGCTCCCAACCAACATTCTCTCATCTTCCGACGTCTTTTCTTCTCTCTCTTTCTGCTACCTTTTCAGACCTTAAAAGATTCCATTAGTGACTTTAGTGAGAAAAATGCAATATTTTAGGATTATTAAATGGTGTGGTTTTTAGTTTTTTGTATTGTGTTAAAGTATACATAAAATTTACCATTCATCACCATTTTCAGGTATACAATTCGGTGACATTCAGTACATTCACATTGTTGTGTAACCGTCACCACTGTCCATCTCCAGAACTTTTCATCATCCCAAACTCGAACTCTGCATGTATTAAATGATAATTTCCCATTACCCTCTCTCCTCAGCCCCTGGTAACCACGATTCTACTTTTTATCTTGATGAATTTGACTATTCTTGGTGCCTCATGTAAGTGGAATCCTACGATACCTCTTCTGTGTCCAGCTTGTTTTGCTTAGCATAACATTTTCAAGGTTCATCCATGTCGTAGTACACTGAGTTTTCAAGAAGCATTTATTTCAGTGCACAAGTTTCAGGCAGCTATTCAGTATCAGTTTCAGGCAGCTGCTGGTGTTAGGACTAGAGAAAGTTGTCTCCGCCTAACAGATCCTTCACTGTCACATTTCTCGCTGCAAACTTCCAAATATAAAAAGAGTGGTCTAGGGAAAAGCAAGTGAGAATGTCATGTCACTGCCATATGTTACGTTATTCTGAATTAACTTCAACAGTAAAAAATGAAATACTGATTCATTTCTCCCAACAACATTTTGATATTCTCCTTGCACCTCCAAAAAGCCTAAAACTCCTGAGATGGATTTTTTTTCTCCAGGGATTGCCTAAGGAATCTAAGGAATCTTTCCCCCTCTTATGGAAGAATTTGTTCATGCTCAGAATAGAGAAAAAGTAGGAGGAGAACCAGAAAGAGGAGAAAACATGTAAGCAGTTTCCTCTAACTTGACTGAAGAACCACAGTTGCAACAATAAAATGACCCAGCGCATCTCTCCCTTCTGGAAGGGTTTAATGTTTGATGTCACCGGGTCTTTTCTCCCCTGCATATGAATTTCCCCTTCATCTACATGGGCTGCCCCAGGGGTATCTCCACAGAGCAGAAATCCAGGAGAAGCTTAAAGATATGTGGGGTAAGAGGAGCCCCAGGAATGAAGATTTAAAGACAAAACAGAAAAATAAATGGAAATAGAAGCTGGTTCCCTATCTGGACTTGAATGTTCAGAATATTTAAAATGTTTGCTTTAAGAATAGTCTGTGGTGGGCAAAATAGATGATAGCCACATAACTTGTATTCTTAAGGGTAAGAAGCAAATTTAAAAAAAAAAACAGTTCTGAACAGAAATGAAAAAATAAGATAAATTGCATAGTTTTTTTTTGTTTTTGTTTTTTGTTTTTTGTTTTTTGTTTATTAGATGGAGTCTGGCTCTGTCACCCAGGCTGGAGTGCAGTGGTGCGATGTCGGCTCACTACAACCTCCAACTCCCCGATTCAAGTGATTCTCCTGCCTCAGCCTCCTGAGTAGCTGGGATTACAGGAACACACCACCACACCCAACTAATTTTTGTATTTTTAGCAGAGACGGAGTTTCACCACGTTGGCCAGGCTGGTCTCAAACTGACCTCGTGATCTGCCCGCCTCGGCCTCCTGAAGTGCTGGGATTACAAGCTTACACCTAGAACAGATCTGTCACCTTTCAAATTTACAGTGTGGGCTTATTTTGTTATCAATGCATTGATATTTACAGTACCTATGGATAGTCCATGTACTGAAATAAAATTGATTTAGGAATTTTGTTTTATAAGTGTTCTAAAGGCTTGCACAAGTGCACACATACACACACACACTATATACATAGTGTGTGTGTATGTGTGTGTGTATAAATGAGTAACCTTAGACTTAGATTTGTTAGATGAGGAAGGTTTCAACCTTCCCCAAAACGCAAATGGAGAATTTCAACCATATAAACCAAATATTGGCATTTTATCTCTGGAACACAAACATCTTGTGTTACTTTATGGTACTTACGTAATGGCTTGAATGCTCTAGTTTTTGCTAATATATTTTACATAATTTTGTATACAAGTTTAGTGGTATAGAAGATAAAGGACACTAAGGAATTGTGTAACAAAATGACTTCTTGGTTCCCTACAGCTGTAAGTATGAAAACACACCATGAAAAGGCAACAAGCTTCTTCCAGGCAATGGAAGGCTTTTTGGGGGAGAAAAGAAAGTGAATTACAGGCTTAAACCTAGGAATGTCATTTTTTGAAACTTGTTTAAAATGTTTTCAATCCTTCTAGTGGTTTGTGAGCTCCTGGGGTTTCTGGAAGGTGTTTGGGAACTGGATAGAGGGTTAGTTCGTGCCTTTAAAAGCCAGTACATTTCCATTTCTATTTTATAAGCAAGTAATAACCCAATTATGTATGTATTTTATATACACAGACACATACTTATTTTTACTTCAAAACAAAATGGTCTGAGGCCTTTCAAGAAAGTCCATGTGGAGAAGTCATGGGGGGCAGGGTGGAGACCGTTTGGTGGTGCCCACTAACTAGGTTTCTCAGTTGACTTATCTCTTAGTGGACCATTGCTAGCAACCAGGGTGTTTTTAAGCATTTGAGAGTTTTCCATCACTTTTATTTGCCTTCATCTATTGTTTCATTTATACCCTTAGTATCTCTTGTTTTAAAGACAGGAGACAAAAAGAACATGGATATTTAAATACAAGTTAATGAGGAACTTTAAAATAACAATAATTCTACAAATTTACCTCAAGATACTTTACCAAATTCATGTTACATTTATCTGATCAAAATTCTTGTGTCCCATATCAAGATGTTTCTTATACAGCAAAAATCAGTAGAAAAGAAAAAATAGGCCAAGTGTGTGGTGGCTCACACCTGTAATCCCAGTACTTTGGGAGGCCAAGGCAGGAGGATTGCTTGAGGCTTGGAGCTCAAGACCAGCCTGGGCAACATAGTGAGATCCCATCTCTATAAAAAAATTAGAAAATAAAAAAGAAAAAGAATAAAATGGGGCTGTTATATCCAAATTGGCTTTTTAAAAATCAGCAATAAGGCTGGGTATGGTGGCTCACGCCTGTAATTCCAGCACTTTGGAAGGCTGGGGCAGGTGGATCAATTGAGGCCAAGAGTTTGAGACCAGCCTGGCCAACATGGTGAAACCCTGTCTGTACTAAAAATACAAAAATCAGCCAGGCATGGTGGTGCATGCCTGTAATCCCAGTTACTCGGGAGGCTGAGGCAGGAGAATCACTTGAACCTGGGAGGTGGAGGTTGCAGTGAGCTGAGATTGCACCACTGCACTCCAGCCTGAGTGACAGAGTGAGATCCTGTCTCAAAAAAAAGGAAAAAAAAAAATTGGCAATAAAAACAACCTGTTGCTTGATGGAGGAAAAACCTGCTTGCAAAACTCAGTCTGATATCATTTTTTAAACAAAACGCTAAGAACAAGCCAGTCAGTTAAGCTAAAACCAAATATTTGGTTATGAAAAGGGTTTTTGTATATTTTTACAGGATAAGATACAAATAAATTTCAGTCTTTCTTTTAATAGGTATTCTGTTCCCAAACCAGACACAAAGCAATTTTTAAACTTGATTGTCAAGAAATCTGTTTTCTCCTACACAATCAATGAAAAGTAATCTAAACAGTGTTTTTCAGGCCAGGCACAGTGGCTCACATCTGTAGTCCTAGCATTTTGGGAGGCCTAGGCAGGTAGATTGCTTGAGCCCAGAATTTCAAGACCAGCCTGGACAACATAGCGAAACCCCATCTGTATTAAAAAAAAAAAAAAAAAAAAAAAAAAGACCATATGTCTGCAGTCAGATGGAGAAAGTAAAAATATGTAATAAACACATATGAATAATATTAAGGACCATATTTTAAAATAAACTTGATAATAAATTTTTAATAATATTATCTACGATAAAATGTTTTACTTAAATTTCGTTCTTTATCATGCCACACAAAAATGGCAAAATGATTAAGAGAGTTTGCAAAATTATGTGGTATAGTGAAAGAGGTTTGCAGTAAAAAAAAAAAAAAAAAGAGAGAGAGAGAAGTATGGGACCATGGGGATAGTCTCTGTAATCAGTCACCTGAACCACTTTTAACACTCAAAAGACTTATGAGAATAAAAATCTGATTTTTGCTAAGATTTATTAGCAAAATAAATCTTACTCCTTCCTGTCCCTCTGTAATTATCCTTCAGCTTGACCATGTATGAAAGAAAATTTACATTTCACTGTTTATCTATTTAATGATGAACATTTCCCATTAAATCAGGATGCACCTTATAATCAGTAGCATCTAACAGTATAAGTCCACCAGGCTGCAGTTGTGACTGTAGTTAGAATTGCACATGTGTGAACATCAAATGAGCCAGCATCAAAACTTGCAGAATGGCCAGGCACAGTGGTTCACACCTGTGATCCCAGCACTTTGGGAAGCTGAGGTGGGTGGATCACTTGAGGTCAGGAATTCAAGACCAGCCTGGCCAAGATGGTGAAATCCCATTTCTACTAAAAATACAAAAATTATCCAGACATGGTGGCAGGTGCCTGTAATCCCAGCTACTTAGCCTACCAAGTAGCTGGGATTTTTTGAACCCGGGACGCAAAGGTGGCAGGCAGCAGAGACCCACCCCCGGCACTCCAGCCTGGGCGACAGACCAAGATTCCACCAAAAAAAAAAAAAAAAAATTGCAGAATTGGTGTCAGCGACTTGGAAGAAAATTCTGCAAAGAAAAGTCCTTTTTTTTTTTTTTTTTTTTTTTTTTTAAACTCCTAGGAACCAAATGGTTGTGGAGAAGCAGTAAATCAGACATGTTTAGCAACATTCAGCTTAGCAGCTGCAACATTCATGTTTAGCAGGAGTCAAAAGTAAGCTAACACTACATAACTGCAAGGCCAGCTTAGGAGCCCAGGGCCAATGACTCTGTTCTGTTCTTTTATGGATTATTTTAAGAAATGCTGCATCATCAAATTCTTAATATAGAGGATGATACATGGGTAAGTGTAGACATCAAAGAGTCTGAGTCAAATGCTGAATGTGAAAAAGTTTTAGGAATACCGAAACCAATTTATTTTGCTTAATGTTTCTCTTTTTCATGTACAAGTATGCTATATGAGAAAATAATCTCTATTTAATTAAATTTATAACAGCCCTTTCAATAAGTATAAAATGAACATTCTGATCATGTCATAGTTTAACTTGCATTTTTTTTTCTTAATGGCAAAAAACCAATGATGCTTCTTACAATGATAGCATCTTAGACTCAATGAAAAGTGGGGATGAAATGAAATTTGGGGATACAGTACTTTCCCCTCTTCTCCTAAAACAGATAATGAGCTTGAATGATCTACAATGTTTGCTAACTCTACTGCTTTCCTAACTGCTGCTCGTGGTGTTCCATTTTAATAAAAAGCTGTGGGCTGTTCTTATTTTTGTTTGACATAGGGACTTTTTTTTGGCCCAAGACTTTTACTATCATGCGGTCCGTATTTAACTCTCCCTAAAATATTTCTTGGGAAGAGAAATTCTAGTAGTTCAGTTTCGCTTGTATGATTTCTTTCAAAGTGTCAATTTACTCTTGTTTCCTTTGCTAGGGGTGCAGGCTGCATCTTTATTGAAATGTTCCAGGGTCAACCTTTGTTTCCTGGGGTTTCCAACATCCTTGAACAGCTGGAGAAAATCTGGGAGGTAGGAGAAGAATTCTTCTAAAGAAAATGAAATATCTGCATTTTAAGTTTTGAACCAAATTTGCCTTACAGACAAATGAAGCAGTCCATCTCCTTTGAGATATTAAGCCGTATATTAAGATTGTAGAAACTGTAGCATTTGCCACAGCTATAAGCACCCTGGGAATGTGTGGTCAGGAAACTCCCTGTTGCCGCATAGCAGCCCATGAATCCAGCTCACTGAATGATGTTCAGGTCTCCTGCTCCCTGTCATTATTATTGTCTTAACCTCCCAGGGCAATTTCTGCCATTACTACTCAGACATGCCCCTACCTTGCTACCTCCACTTCTAATGCTACCATATATTTGGCCCTGGATCTTTGTCAACTGAAAATAAGACACAGAATTTTCAGCTGGGTGCAGTGGCTCATGCCTGTAATCCCAGCACTTTGGGATTGCTTTGAGCTCAGGAGTTCGAGACCAGCCTGGGCAACATGGCGAAACCCCATCTCTATAAAAGCAAAAATGAGTGGGCTGTGTGGCGCACACCTTAGTCCCAGCTATTTGGGAGGCTGACATGGGAGGATCACTTGAGCCCAGGGAAGTTGAGGCTGCTGTTAGCTGTGACCATGCCACTGCACTCCAGGCTGGGCAACAAAAAAAAGACACAAAATTTTCATAGAACCCTGATAGAACAGAGGCTTTCCCTCTTAGTGTGAGAGAAGTGTACCATTTATCATGCTTATCCACAACCAAGTTCCTAAAGTGTCAAGGTGCCTTTGTGTATGCAGCTCCATTTCTTAATTCATTATTTATCCCTACCGCAATTGCCTATGATATGCTTTGTTTTTATGGCCCTTATATAATATTACAGTCATACTATAGTCATCTGTATATTTCCTTTTTTTGGTCATATTTTTATTGTGGTAAAATATACAAAACATAAAATTTACCATCCTAACCCTCCTTAAGTGTACAGCTTATCAGCATTAAATACATTCATATAGTTGCACCACCATCACCGCTATCCATTTCCAGAACTTCTCTATCATCCCTAAGGGAAGCTCTGGACCCGCTGAACAATAACTGCCCATCTTCCCTCCCCACACTCCCCTAGCCCCTAGTAACCTCTAATCTACTTTCTGTCTCCATGAATTGGCCTATTCTAGGTACTTCACATAAGTGGAATCATACAAATTTGTCTTTCTATATCTGGCTTATGTCACTTAGCATATTTTCAAGGTTCATCCATGTTGTAGAATGTGTCAAGCGGCTTTAAATCGGTGAGGTGCAGGGGGATACTTTATTACTTGGTATCCTGGATCCTGCTCCTTGTCTTCTGGCTAAAATAAAATGTACTTTGTGAAATTAAGACATTTCATAGAGATTAATTACTGACATTAAATTTTCTTCTAGAAACATGGGGACTATTATGAAGGAACATGGGGAAAACTGGGAAGCATTCATAACTTAAAAAAAAAAAATCCAAGACAAAAGGCTTTTTCTAAAACCTTTCTTGCAAGACAGAGAAATGCTATCTTCACATTATGTTATTGGGTGCTATAACATCATCTGAGCTGGAGACAGCCTGCTGTAATAGCTTTGGAGTCCAAAGACCTGGGCTTGAATTCTAACCATTTTCTAGCTAAATGAACATGGGCAATTATGTAGTCCCTCTGATTCGTTTCCTTGTCTGTAAAATGGGAACAGTGATAAGGACTTCCTAATTCTTTCTTTGAGAATTCCATAAAAACAAATGCATAACAAGCTCCATGCACCATAAATGCTCAATAGATGTTTGCTTTCTTCCTGTCTCACACAAATTGTTGTACAGATGTTTCAGTAACCTAACTGCTAGCAAGTATTACCTGAATTTTAACCCGATTGTTCTCTTCTTTCACTTAGCAGTATTATTTCTTGTCCACAATAGAGGAAGCACAATTGCAGTTCTGACACTGCAATGACCTTTTATACATTTGCAGAGTTTTTCCTGGTCATTTAATTAGGAAACAACACTTATTTACCATATATAAGGCGAGTAACTCTACAAGACTCTACAAGGTCTTGTAAGAAGCTATAAGCCAAGGGGGAAAAAAAAAGAAGAATAAGAAAAATACGTGATCTGTATTTTCAAGTGTTGTTCAGTCTAGGTAGGGCGATGGGTGAAGTATACGTAAATATATGTGAAACAAACATGAACTATGTATATATGTAAAAGGATGTATGTATTGATAGTTAATATAAATTGTAATACTGAAATAAGATGTGCTATTAGGATATTTGAAGAGTAGTTTATTTGAAAAGAATATAAGTATATCCTTGTGTGCCATTAGTATTTGAAGAGTTGTATATAAACTGATTTTTTTCTTTTTTCTTTTTTTTTTTTTTTTTGAGAAGGAGTCTTGCTCTGCTACCCAGGCTGGAGTGCAGTGGTGCCATCTCGGCTCACTGCAAGCTCCACCTCCCCGGTTCAAGCGATTCTCCTGCCTCAGCCTCCTGAATAGCTGGAATTACAGGTGCCCGCCACCACGCCTGGCTAATTTTTGTATTTTTAGTAGAGACGGGGTTTCACCATGTTGGTCAGGCTGGTCTCAAACTCCTGATCTCGTGATCTGCCTGCCTTGGCCTCCCAAAGTGCTGGGATTACAGGCATGAGTCAACGCGCCCAGCCTTGTAAACTGATTTTTAAAATACAATATACAGTTAGGCATAGTTGTGTGTGCCTATAGTCCCCACTGCTTGGGAGGCTGAGGCAGGAGGATCCTTTGATCCCAGGAGTTTGGGCAACATAGTGAGACCCCCATCTCTAATAATAATAAATATAAATTTAAAATAACATTTTAAAATATGACATACTATCTTTGAATGACCACACAATTTAAAAAACAATCATTTTCTGGTTCTTTAGTGTACAGTTAGCACAGCACTTAGAAATCATAGAATAAAGTGAACAAGATGCTTCTCAAGGCCTGATCACTCTTTAGGACTCACAATGGGCTAGGTACTATGCTGGAAAGAGAAAAAATAATAATTTTCTAACCTGCTGGAGACATAGTGGTATAAATGATAACACAGCTGCTGAACGTGATGACTTTCCCACTTTGTCTGCAGAGCAAGAAACTACAGATGCAATAACAAAACTGCATTCAATGAACATGGGACTGTAGATAACAAACTAACTTCATTTCTTTGGATACATGCCCTGTATTGGGATTGCTGGATCATATGGTAGTTCCATTTTTAATATTTTGAGGAACCTCCATAGCATCTTCCATAATGGCTGTACTATTTACATGCCCACCATCAGTGTGCAAATGTTCCCTTTCCTCTACATTCTTGCCGACACCTCTTTCATCTTTTTGATAATGGTTGTGAGGCGATATCTCACCATGGTCCTAGCCTTCATTTGTCTGATGATTGATGATATTGAGCATTTTTTCATATACCTCTTGGCCATTTGTAGGTCTTCTTTTGAGAAATGTGTATTGAGGTTCTTAGTCCATTCCTGCTACCATAACAAAATCCCATAGAGCGGGCATTTTATAAAGAACAGAAATTGGCCGGGTGCAGTGGCTCACGCCTGTAATCCCAGCACTTTGGGAGGCCAAGGTGGGTGGATCACCTGAGGTCAGGAGTTCAAGACCAGCCTGGTCAATATGGTGAAACCCCATCTCTACTAAAAATACAAAAACTAGCCGAGCGTGGTGATGTGCACCTGTAGTCCCAGCTACTTGGGAGGCTGAGACAGGAGAATTGCTTGAACCCGGGAGGAGGAGGTTGCAGTGAGCCAAGATCGTGCCACTGCACTCCAGCCTGAGCAACAGAGTGAGACTTCATCTCAAAAAAAAAGGAACAGAAATTTATTTCTCACTGTTCTAGAGGCTGGAAAGTCCAAGATCAAGGCACTGTAGTCTGTTGTCCAGTGAGAGATTTGGTCTCCAAGTTAGTGCCTTGTCGCTGCATCCTCCAGAGAGGACAAATGCTGTGTCCTTACATGGTGGAAGGGTAGAAGAGCAAACAGGCCTGACTGATTCCCTCTAACTCCTTTATAAGGGCATTCATCTCTGTTCTTGTGTCCTAATCACATGCTAAAGGCTGCACCTTTTAATACTGTTGCATTGGGGATAAAGTTTCAACATGAATTATGAAGAGAATACAAACATTTAAACCATAACAAGTCCTTTGCCCACTTTTTTTTTTGGAGACTGAGTCTCACTCTGTTGCCCAGGCTGGAATGCAGTGGCTTGATGCTGGCTCACTGCAACCTACGCCTCCTGGGTTCAAGCAATTCTCCTGCCTCAGCTTCCAGAGTAGCTGGGATTACAGGTGTGCACCACCATGCCCAGCTAATTTTGTATATTTAGTAGTAGAGACAGAGTTTCACCATGTTAGCCAGGCTGATCTCAAACTCTCGACTTCTGGTGATCTGCCTGCCTCGGCCTCCCGAAGTGCTGGGATTACAGTCGTGAGCCACCGTGCCCAGCCCTTTGCCTACTGTTTAATAGGGTTGTCTTCTTGCTATTGAGTTCCTTATATATTTTTGATATTAACCCCTTATCAAATGTATGGCTTGCAAATATTTTCTCCCATTGAAGGCTGTCTCTTCACTCTAATGATTGTTTCCTTTGCTGTGAAGACACTTTTCAGTTTTATTTATTCCCATTTGTCTATTTTCACATTTGTTGCCTATAAGCAGGTTAGAAAATTATGCAGATTATAAATAGTTCCTGAATTTGTGTTTTACTAAGCATAGCATAGCCTACACAGATGAAAACAGGAAAGCTACTTCAGAATCTGTGATATTTGATGTCAGAAGTGCATCTCTGAAAGCAATGGGTCCATTCTAAATCTCCTAACCTCTAACCATAATTTGTTCTATATTTATCCTGAGATCTCACTCTTAGGAATAAAAACACATTGAGAAGTCCTGAATCTTTATTTTACTATTTTTCTGAAGTGCCTGTAGTGTGTGTGTTTACATCTAAATAATAGCTGTCACCACTTTCTGATCAATTTTAGAAACTAATTTTAAATAAGTGTTTTTCACAAATAATCCTGGATTTAGTTCTAAAATCAGAATAAACTATGCAAACTTTGAATCCATTAATCAAAATGCTTTTAGTTTCCATTCCAACAAAGGCAGATAAACAGCCCCTTCAGACCACTGTGGTTTGAAACATAGCACTCACTGGCTGCCTTTTAAGAGCCTTCAGGGAGGGAGTAAAACAACAATTTTTGGTTTTCAGTTTCCCAGACAGTGAAGGAGAGATTTAGTAATTTTCTCAAGTGAAAAAGAATTCAATAACTTTCAAATAGAAACTGAGATCAAATTTCCAAATAAAGTATATTGAATTTTTGTTTAAACTTTTAAAATCTCAAGCTTAAAGCTTTGAACATAAGATTAAAAAAATTTTTTTTAGTATCCATTTTGTTGGCTTTAGTTAAATATCATGCAAAGTAACCAACCATCTGGTAACTTTCACCTTAGAGAAAACATGATAGTGGTTGTTACCTATTTCTTCTATTGTTTTCTCTTCATTATCTTTGCTTTCTTTTCACTGCACTTTGCCAGCCAACAGAGGATGTATGGGTACATGTGACTCACACCCACTTGTTTACACGTGCATCTGTGCAAATACATAAGATAGTAGGTTAAAAAAGAAGAATTAGCTTCCTGTCCCCTGGCCTTCTCCCACAAAAGAATTAGTCCAGTTGGTTTTTCAAAATGGATTCCAGGATTCTTAGTGTTCCCTCGGGCTCAAGGTGGTTGATAGGAAAAGCCTATAATCCTCTCAGTCACTTTTCAGTTTGTTTGGGGAATGGATCAAAGAAGGAAGATTTTACTGAGTGGCATGATTTTTTTTATTATATGAGGGAAAATAGCACTTCACTGTCTTTTTTAAAGACAAGCTTAACAGACGCCAAAAAGTACACCTCTCAGCCAGAGTCCTAGTCAACAAGCTGATAGATATTAAGATTCTGGATTCTTCATTGATTATATTCAGTCATTGTTGGGCAATTGACTCCCTGCCATAATAATTAGGCCAGTATCTATAACCAGCATTTTACAGATGGATTCGCTAGACTCTTTCTGTAAGAGGTGTTTCTAAAAAGAGTTATAGTGAGATATGCTTCTAAGAAAAGTTATACTGTAGTAGTGTAATGAAAGCTACTAGTGTTTTTATTAGTATTTCACAAGAACAATGTTACTCTGGCTCCCATATATAACTATCTATGGGCTTTTATGATTATTCTTAAAAAAAAAATACTAAGGTAATGCCTACCAGGGAACTCATGGTGCTGGCTTCATCCAAAGTCTGAGCTGTTTTGGCTTTGTACTCCAGAAGACTTTATTTTCATTCATCTTAACTAAAAACTGGGGCTTTAAATTGGTTATTCAGGGCCGGGCGTGGTTGCTCATGCCTGAAATCCCAGCACTTTGGGAGGCCGAGGTGGGCGGATCACGAGGTCAGGAGATTGAGACCATCCTGGCTAACACGGTGAAACTCCGTCTCTACTAAAAATACAGAAAAAAAAAAAAAAAAAAAATAGCCAGGCATGGTGGCGTGCATCTGTAGTCCCAGTCCCAGGAGGCTGAGGCAGGAGAATGGCGTGAACCTGGGAGGCAGAGCTTGCAGTGAGCCGAGATCGCACCACTGCACTCCAGCCTGGGCGACAGAGAGAGACTCCATCTCAAAAAAAAAAAAAAAAAAAAAAAAAAAATCGGTAATTCAAAGCATAGACCAGCCCTTTTTCAAGTGATGTTGTTTCCATGACAATCCATCAGTGAAAAACCAAATACCATATTCCAAGCTGCTAGTCACAGAGAAAACAAGCAGATGAGATGAATGTAATAGAAAAGACTAGAGTTAGTTTTGGGGTCATCTTTAGCCAACATTCAATTGCTTGAAGGTCAGTAATCTGAATCCTTTTTAATTTGAGCACATCGGGGAACAGCTGAATACCCATGTTGAGGCATAATTTAAGCTGTCAAGTGTCTCCTGTCAATATACATGTGGTCATCTGATGTAAGGCAAATAGACAGTCACTCCTGCTTCTTTATATCCCTAGCTCCCAACATGGTGTCCTAATGCATGATAATCATGCAGTAAATGTTCAGTGATAAGAACATGACTTGGAGCAAGGCTGTATGATCTGCCTCAGTACAAGTGAGTCAGTAAGAATGCAGGCCCAGGACCATAACAATGTATTACAGTTTTGCCCAAGAAACCACAAACTTTGGAAACATTCAAGTTTCTTTCTCGTATACATCAGCTGGTGTCATGCAATGGGACATACATCTGACTCTTCCCTGTTCTTCCCTGATCTGTCCTGCATGTCTCCATACCTCTTCCATCCACCTCATCTCCCCACCTCACCTTTCTTTTTCTTTGTTTGGCTTTATATAGGTGCTGGGAGTCCCTACAGAGGATACTTGGCCGGGAGTCTCCAAACTACCTAACTACAATCCAGGTAATATTGATCTGAGCTTCTGAATACTCTGAGAATTAGTAATGTAAGGAGAGCATTGACCACGCTAACAGGGAGTTCTTGTATTGTGAACTCAGCAGCAAAGATGGGTGTAGAGGAATTTCTACATTCATATATTCCCTGACTAATCTTTGTATGAGGAAGACCCTGAAAGAGTGTGAGGTTAGATCAGTTCCCCAGCTCTGTAAAACACAAGTAGTAAGCTGAATAGAATTTGAAATGACTATTACTGTGGATTCCACATCCACTATCAAATACCCAATGGCTCAAAAGAACAACTCAAAAGATGGGCTCACTTTTGGGCCCCCTGACTGTCGTAAGTTTATTGATTAGTGTTGAATTTCATACGTATAAAAAGAAAGCTAATGCAACAGAACAGAGGTAGAGGCTCGCTAGGCCTAGGACATGCCAAGTAAGCTGTCTCTAGGTTATACTTACTAAGAGTTCATTCGTTGCCTGTAAACCTGACACTTGGTCATTGTCTCTCACACATTTCGTCTTTCAAGACTGGCTTCTGGGATGGATTTAGAAGTGCTAGAAGTGTTATCCATGGGGGAATTCTTTGAGAAGTTGTCGCAAGGCCACATCAGAGGGATCAGATTAAGCAGTAGTCACTTCAAGGATGTTGAGACAGAAGGGAGGAGACAGGCACTGAACTACAGGATGAAGGATCGTATTAGAAGCTGAAGAAGCAAATAAAGACCATGCCAAAGCTGAGCTCTCACTGGCAGGGTTGAAGGGGAGGTAAAAGGTACAGATAATGACAAGATTAGGGTGGATATGCTCCAAGCCAGATTTTTCTAGTCTTTATGGTCTTACATTGTTCCATTACTAAAAATGAAACCTTCCCAAATTGTTGTCCTTACTAACTTTTTTTTTTTTTTTTTTGAGATGGAGTTTTGCTCTTATTGCCCAGGCTGGAGTGCAGTGGCACGATCTCGGCCCACTGCAACCTCCGCCTCCTGGGTTCAAGCAATTCTCCTGCCTCACCCTCCCCAAGAAGCTGGGACTACAGGCACCCGCCACCATGCCCAGCTAATTTTTTGTATTTTTAGTAGAGGTGAGGTTTCACCATGTTGGCCAGGCTGGTCTTGAACTCCTGACCTCAGGTGATCCACTTGCTTCAGCTTCCCAAAATGCTGGGATTACAGGCATGAGCCACCGTGCCTGGCCTGTTGTCCTTACTAACTTTGGTATGAGATTATCCTGGAAGGGTTTCCTGAGAGCAAGAAATTGTAGGTAGAGTTAAAATGTGATTAAAGAAGAAAATAAAATACATAGGGAGCTGGGGACTCTTTTTCTTCTTTTCTTTAGCATCCAATACTTTTGCTTAGAGCTATCCATAGGGATCAGGCATCTTGAAGCACCAGGATTATGGAAGCCCTACAGCAAGCTAAAGACTAACTGTAAAGTCCTTTCAGCTGCTTTGTGAATGGTTATATCCATTGCTAAAAGGCCTTAAAATCATTTGCAAATGGTTTATGATTTCTAACTATTTTTCTAGAGTTTAACACCTGAGAAAAATGCCACTCTGTGGTCACAGGGCTTAGAATAGTGCCTATTTCCAATGGTCTGAGATAGAGAAAAAAGGACAAGTTTCTTGTGGAGCCGTGGTCCAGTCTGCAAATTGCTCCTATCTCCAGTTGCCATGGTTTCCAGGAGAACGTGGCTCTCATCTTTTCCTGCCCTGCTTGTACTTCTCCCTGTCTACTCTGTTCTCTATTTTCCCTCAGCTTCCTAACTGAGGATGCCAGCAGAAGTTTAGAGTCACAGATGGATTGTAGGAAACAATTTGGATGATGCCAATACAAAGCTACTGTGGTGGGCATATGCTGCTCCCCCAAACTTGAGACATTTGGGTTTCAGTTTGGTCCAGGCCATCAACAATGATCCTTAATACAAAATGTCTTGGTGAGAGCAATAATCAAGAAACTTGGCCAAAGTGCTTCCCTGCCAGATTGTGTGCTTAATAAGATAACTGGGTTCCAATAAAACAGAGGAAATATGTTGCATTTTTAAAAATTTTCTGTTGTTTCAAAACAATGTGCAGTTTTTCTGTATAAGAAGAGAAGTCTCCAGGCCCAACATCCATAGGGCTCATCATCCATTGTTTTTCTTTTAAGTTTTCAGTTTAATTCAAATAAGTCAAAAATTTTCAGGCACCTACTATCTGCCAGGTGCTGTGCCGTGCGCTAGGGCTACACAGATGGAGAGGGTGCATTCTTGGATCTCTAGTGTTTGGGTTTGGATTCATTCACCCACATTCTTTCACCAGTTCTCTTTGTTACTGGGGTGCTCATTTGTGAGCCCTGCTTCCATGGCTTGGAGAGTTTGTGGCTGTGGGCCAAGCTGAGCTTATGGAGCAAAGGGAGTCGGAACCTTAGCCATAGCCAAGATGTCTAAACCTGGATTTGGAAATCTTAAAAGTCCAGCCTATCTTGGGCCATGGGGTCAGTATTATTGATAACTCAGTCCCAAGGACTGTGTTTTAAAAGGGTCTTCAACATCTGCATTTCAGGAACATCCTCTTACGTGAGTCAGTAAGTTCCTTTTGAGCCACCCCCTACCCATCCCCATCCCTGAGCTGCTGTGGCTTCTACACACTTGAATGTCAATGATTAAGGGGAGCAGAAGACAAGCTGGGAGCCAGGAAAGTGTCACAGATGAGCACTGTGTCAGCAGCAATCTGAATGAGCTTCCCATTCCTTTCCTTTTCATTCTAAGTAGTCCTAGGAGCCCCCAAACTTTGAATCAGCCAGTACAATTTTGAGGGAGTCCAATTGTCCGGAACTTGGGAGAAACATCCAGTGTCCATCTACACCCATGCCACCATTTCTAGGCCTTATCCGGACACCTCTAGGAGGACAGCAAAGTTTCCGTTTGTACAGTTTTTAAAAAGTCACCTGATGCTGACCCAGCCAGATTTCTCTGACAGTTAATTGTTTTCTTGGAGCTTTGATGAGCAGGGTTGTAAGTTTTCTAGCCATCAATTCAGATTCTAGTGCCTGATTAAACCTGGGCAAGGTAAGAGGGTTGTATAATTTTGGAAACTTGCTTTTCCTTCCCTCCCTCCGTTCCTTCCTTCCTTCCCTTTCTCCCTCCCTCCCTTCCTTCTCTCTCTCTCTTTCCCTCCCTTCTTTCCTTCCTTCTCTCTCTTTCACTCCCTCCCTCCCTTCCTTTCTTCCTTCCTTCCTTTCTGTCTCCCCCACTCCCCATTTTAAGCAAGCTGGCTGAGAACTCTGTGTCCTCCACTTCAAAGGGCCAGTTGTCTTATTTTGATGTGGGCAGATTGAAAAGTAGGCTTTGAAAAGTAGGCGCTTTTTTTGTTTAATCTTTTCTCTTGGGATAGCTTTCAGAGCAATATATCCAAGTGTCAGTGAGGGGGTTCTGACGAGCACGGATTCCCAGACTCTCAGCAGGATCATTCTCTAACAGAAATATAAAAGTGAAATATTAAAAACCCTGGAACGTGAACTCCATCTGCAGAGTACCCAGTGTCTTGCCTGCTTTCACCAAGGGAAAAAAAATAAATCTTGAAAAAAGAGGGAGGAGAAAAAAAGTGTTTTGAGTAAGAGGTTTACAGGTTTAGTAGAGCATAGTAACATCCCCTCAAAGAAGTGGGTGTTGCTCTGTGACCCCCCAAAACGCTCCTCCTTTGACTCAGCCGCCAGAACACTCACCCTCCTCAGGCAGCACACCCCCTTTTCACATGCTAACTGAGGCGCCCGTGATTGGCTGAACAATAAACTGGTCACACTTGCTAAAGGGCTGCCGTCTTTCACACAATTAGCCAAGACACATTAATCAAGCTGGCGGGATGGGGCTGCGTGGGCCTCCTGCAGTGGGGGAGGGGAGATGGTTTGGTGAGCCTTAATAATACTCCACAGGAAGCAATAAAGAACCGCAAGCTAGCGGGGATTCTGCTATCAGAAAGTTGGAAGAGTTTAAAGCCCCAATGGATGCCATAGCTAGAATGGACAGGAGTTGTGGCGCTGAAGATCCCAGAAACTTAGAGCAAATTGAACGTTGGTCTTGGCTAAAATCTGCTAGTAGAAAACAGTACTGTGCATTCAAATGGTGAACCTCTAGAGACATTTTTACAAAGTTCCTTTAGCCTTCTTAGCTCTCCCTACCACTCCCACGACAATGCACTCAGGAGCCACTCCCCTTTGGAGACTCAAGCACTGGGCAGTGGCTATGACAAACCCTACAGTGTAGGTTTCACCATCAGAACCAATAGAAATGAAGACTATACAAGAAGCAGAGAATACCATTCTAGATGAGATTTCCATTCCTTTCCATTTTATTCAAAGTAGTCATAAGCACCCCCAAACTTTGAATTCAGCCAGTACAATTTGAGGGAGCCCAGCTGGGAGCCCAATCGAGGGTTCTCTCAATTTAGAACCAGTTAAGAGAAAGTAGTAGCTGAAAAGGTGTTGGTCCTAAACTAAGCATCTGAAGGGTATTAAAAATAGTTAATTTTGAGAGAGAAAAAGTTAACATTTGTATTTTTAATAATATTTTCAGATTTTTCTTTTTCAAATTCCCTTTAAATAGATGTTCCAATGGCAATACAGAGCTGATAAGATCGTACCTTAGAAATCAGTTTGCTACAGAATCATGTAGGGCTTTTAAGAGAATCAACTAAATATTTAGACATTTCTCAACTAAAGTAAACGGAGGCCTTACTCCTCTGGAGGTTGTCCAGTCACCATCTCATTAGATGCAAAGATCCTGTGATAAAGAGAAACTTTTTTTCCTGCCTACATGATTGCAGCCCAGTTGTGGTTTTTAATGTGTCATTGATTGTTTCATCCAACTCCTTTTGCTCCATTGAAAGGGTCTGTCATAGCTCTGTTTGCTTCCTTAAACACGGTTTTTGAAAGCGCTCATGCTGTGTGAGCTCAAATCCTAGCATTAATGTACTGCTGGGTTCATTTCACCACACTCAAAAGCGCTGAGTTTAAATCCCTCTCAATTCCATTTGAGGCACCAGAAGACTTTATCCTTCTCCACTAATGGTTCCAAGTTTACATCTAGATACTGGGGGTCAAGGACAGGAGAGGATTTAGAAATAACAGTGCATGACATTAGTCAATGCATTTGCCAAATTGGCAATTAGTTCCTGATGTGCGTGCAAAGCATTTTATTCCTGTCTCTTTGATGCTTGTTCCCATAGAGAAGGGAATAGAGTCCACAGAGGCCTTCAAACTTTTAAAGAAATATCTGCTGAAAATCATGCCTGATTTGTGACATGAGTTCAGCCGCAGGGAAGCATCCGGGATTATCCTGGTTTTTTTAGTCCCAGGAAAGAACACTGCACGTGGGAAGTTTTTCCACTAAAAGGACGTAATGAAAATCAAAAGTCAGGAAAGAGGTACTAAAAGCCCTGCAGGGACCAGAATCAGATGTACCATAAGCAACAGGCCAAGGGACGCCCACTTGTTTTTCAGTACACTTGCTTTATCAACTTCTGACCACCAGGTGGAAGCAAGAAACAGCATGGATGGCATACTGACATCGGACAGCATTGTACTGCAGCAATGCAGCCTTGTTCTAGGAATGTCTTATTTTGACCTTAAATCCAGTGTGAGAGCTTCACTGCATCTGAAACCACTATGAGACAGAAGATGATTAAAATGATCCTTGTCCCCACTGGGATGATAAAGAGCTATTCTGCTTTGGGCTCAGAAGAGTTCTGAGCAAGTCTCTGTGTTTGCTGTGAGCACAAGCTAAGGTCTGCATCTGGGTCGGCATCAGCTTGGTTGCATGAGCTATTAGCCAAGGGAGTTATTCAGTGGGTTGAACTAAGGGGAAAGATATTGATAAAAGAGGCTTTAACTGCAGGCATCAATTCATATGGAACTGTAAGTCCAAGCTCCCCCTTTTACTGTCTGGGGTAACTTGAGGAAGTTACTTATTTCCTAGTTCCCTAATCTACAAAAATGAGAGAAATCCTATCATTGTAAAAGTGTTTCCTATGTGCCAGACACAGAACATACACAATTGCTAATCCTATTACTGCCTGCCAAGATCGATGCTGGGTGGAGTAGCCCGATTCTACAGATGAGGAAACAGAGGCTTTCTCCTAGGCTCACACAGAGGCGTATACTTATTGGAAATCGGTGAAATCTGCATCCAAACCTTGTTCTCCTTTCATTAATCATGTTGTATCCCTCTGTCTCATTTTGCAGGATGAGTCTGAAAAATAAATGATATTGAATTGCATCTGCTATAGTACCTAACTTTTAGTAGGTGCTCAATAAAAGTTCCCATTCAATTTTTTTTTTTTTTTTTTTTGTTTTTTTTTTTTTTTTTTTTTTTTTTTGAGATGAAGTCTCACTTGTCACCCAGGCTGGAGTGCAGTGGCATGATCTCGGCTCACCGCAACCTCCGCCTCCTGGATTAAAGCGGTTCTCCTGCTTCAGCCTCCCGAGTAGGTAGGAATACAGGTGCACGCCACTGAACCCAGCTAATTTTTGTATTTTTAGTAGAGACAGGGTTTCACCATGCTGGCCAGGCTGGTCTCAAACTCCTGGCCTCAAGTGGTCTACCTGCCTCAGCCTCCCAAAGTGCTGGGATTACAGGTGTGAGCCACTGCCTCCATTTGGTTTTTTTACACAGTGTGGAAGTTCAGCTGCTCAGGGACTTGCCGTGGTTCAGACGTAGTGACAGGTGTGTGAGAACTGGTGCTATCTCTGCTCCCTTAGAAATCTTGGCTTCCTTCTACAGGTCAGAAATACCTCCAGGCACCAGAACTGACTTTTGTTTTTCCTTGCATGGCCTAAACCTTGCCTGAATCCGCACATCCTAAGAGCTGACTCTCAGTTTTCAAACGCCTACCTAAGTCAGTTGTGCGCCTGTTAAGGCTGTTCTTATTTGGTGATGGGTCCATTCTGCTCCCCGCACCTGGACTGCAGTGATATGTCTGCCCACTCTATGCCCACAGGGCCTTTCCCTGGGAGAATCCTTGTCATCTACATGCTACATAATGGGCATCCAGTAAGGGCTACTAAATCACAGACAACATTAGTGTTACCATTGTTAATTTCATCCAAACATGGTATAGTGGAAAGAGTGCTGAAGTTTTCTACAGAGCACAGCTGACCACTTCTAGTGCTTCTAGTATTTTACACAAGCTCCCTACCTGGCACATAATAAGTAGTCAGTAGATATTTGTGAAATGAAATCAATGACTAAGAGTTAGAAAACCTGAGTTCTAGTTCCAATTGCACCCTCTTGGGTTCTAAATAATTCTTATTGTCTGCTTTGCAAAGAAGAACATATAAGTTATTATTCACCTTATTAATGGTAATAATAATTACGATTATTGAGGACTAACTATGAGCTAGACACTTTACATATTTTACTTTACTTTGATTCACAACAGCCCTATCAGATAGAGACAATGTTGTAATCCCTACTTTATTGATGAGAGAGCTGAGGCTTTGAGAGAGGTATGTGACTTGCCTAGGGTCACCTAACCAGGAAGGGGGTGACCTAGAATATCCACACCTGTTGGACTCCAAGGGGGTCATAGCCGTATTCCACTTTACCTTAATTATCAAAGGGCAGATATAATGATTTGGTAATTAAAACAGTGCCCTGGACTGGGGACTGGCCATAAACTTTTGCAGGTTCATTTCCAAATGATTATGTCTTTCCACCCAGACCTGATTTTAGAATCTGTGAGCCTGGCGACATATTTCAGGAGTGTAATCTGAGTGGAGTTCCTACCCTGGGACTCCAGCAGCCTCCCTCGCTGCAGCTAATGAAGCCACTGGCGTTCACTGAATCTATGAACCTCGATTGGGCTCATTACTGTCTCACTTCTGGAGCGCTGCTGAAAGCTCCTGGGGAGTTACTATTAACATCTTTATTAACCCGTCCCCCAAATCAGTCAGTGAAATTAATTTAGATACACAGCCACTTTGATCTTCATTAATGGTTGCTTCTAGTTTCTACATTTATTTTTAGTTTTCTCATCTTTAATTTATTTGGTGTCAATTATTAGTTTTTATTGAGGGAGGAGTAGATGATCTTAAAGTAATTAAGATTAGGAAAAATTGCAAGTGAGTGAAAGCAGGTAAAAAGTATTTTTTCTAAAGTAAAGCCCCAAGAATATATACAATTTTAATTTATTAATTAAAAAATAATGAATAAATTTTCTTAATGTTAAGAAATAAAGTTCCTTCCAAGTTGAAGAATAAAAGAGGCCTCAAGGTGCCAAATAACATGTAAATGGCTCAAACCAGAGCCTCCTTCTCCATGTTTATGGCCAGTGCCTTGCACCATCAAGCTCTGTAAAACACAGAGCTGGGGCTGGGTGTGGTGGCTCACTCCTGTAATCCCAGCACTTTGGGAGGCCGAGGCGGGCGGATCACTTGAGGTCAGGAGTTCAAGATCAGCCTGGCCAACATGGTGAAACCCCATCTCTACTAAAAATACAAAAATTAGCCAAGTGTGGTGACAGGCACCTGTAATCCCAGCTACTCAGGAGATTGAGGCAGGAGAATCACTTGAACCCAGGAGGCAGAGGCTGCAGTGAGCCAAGATCATGCCACTGCACTCTAGCCTGGGCAACAGAGTGAGACTCCATCTCAGAAACAAAACAAAACAAAACACACATAAACAGAGCAGGTACACAAGTGGGCTCACCTGAGTTACTTTAACGTTTTAAAAGTAAGGTTTAATATATTTAGTTCATTTTTATTTTTCATCCAACCATCTACTTCTTATTTATTCAGCAAATATGTATTGAATGCTAGGTACTAGGGAATGAGAGAGTAAAAAATAAATATGACACTGGTACCTGCCTTCCGGGAATATAGTCTAGAGGGGAAAATAAATAAATAATACAATGTGGGAAGTATACTACAGCAGCATTGCCTGGGGATCTTTAAGAAGCTAGGGAAATCTTGGACTTGGCTGTCATATGACAAGAAAGAACAGGAAAATGAAAGAAAAGAAGGAACTAGGGAAACGGCCCTCTTAATTTGGGGAATTTAGGGATAGTTTTATTTATTTATTTTTTGATATGAAGTCTCACTCCGTCACCCAGGCTGGGGTACAGTGGCGCAATCTTGGCTCACTGCAACCTCCACCTCCAGGGTTCACGTGATTCTTGTGCCTCAGCTTCCCAAGTAGCTGGGATAACAGGCGTGCGGCCCCGTGCCCAGCTAATTTTTGTATTTTTAGTAGAGACGGGGGTTTCACCAGGTTGGTCAGGCTGGTCTCGAACTCCTGGCCTCAAGTGATCCACCCACCTCAGCCTTCCAAAGTGCTGGGATTACAGGCATAAGCCACCATGCCTGCCCTAGGGATGGTTTTTAAAGAAAGAGACGTGGGCTTGGCCTCCCAAAGTGCCAGGATTACAGGCATGAGCCACTGTGCCCACCACCCCTGCTATTTTATTCAAAGGAAACAAAAGGGGGAAGGAACAGATTTATAGAGAACGTAATGAGTATAAGGTTTTAACATTTTGAGATTAAGATATCTGTGGAACCACAAAATGGAGATATCTAAAAAGCAAGTAGAAATATAAACTGTGAGTACAAAAGTCCAGCCTAGAAATACAGGAGAAGTCACGTGCTTAAATCGGTATTTAAAGCCTCAGGTGTGAATTTAGTTGCCCAAAGGAGAGTGTGTAGAGAAAGAAGAAAGGACAATGAGGGAACCCTGTGGGGCCAGTACTGCAGGACTAGGTAGAGGGAAGGAAGTCTTTAGAAGCTGAGAAGAAACAGCCAGAGGAGCTAAAGGAGACCAGTAGGTAATCCTAGCAATACCATGGAAATCATATGGCCAGCACTCACTGGAGGAGGGCTGGGTTCCATGCCTGTGTATGCTCAATGCTGAGCTCAATGGCTGCATGTGGTGGTCCTTCAATATTTGTGGAGACTACAAGGAGTGGTCAATGTCAAATGATGCATCATTAAATACAACACTCACTTAGAAGCATGATCAAGCCATAGGTCAAAAATCATTTGTTGGGGTAGACAGAGTTCAGTCATGGCCCTGCCCCTGAGAGAGGGGAGAGTCCTGACTATGCCCATTCCCTCCACCTTCTCCATCCACCAGGAGCAAGGCCTGGTCTCTCCTTCCCTTACAGAGACCTCAGGAATAGGCTTTAGCGGATGGGATATTTTCTCAGAATCCACAGAAAGTTTTGATTCACAATTAGAAAAGTGATACGCTACAAATATGAGTTGGAGGAACAAGGTTGAACAATGCCAAGAAGCACCCTCAGGGAGGACACTGGCTTTTAGAGCATCCCGATGATGCTCAAAGGGGACTGTAAAGCTTGGGAAGGGCCAGGTGCGGTGGCTCACGCCTTTAATCTCAGCATTTTGGGAGGCCGAGGCGGGTGGATCACCTGAGGCCAGGAGTTCAAGACCAGCCTGGCCAACATGATGAAACCCCGTCTCTACTAAAAATACAAAAATTAGCCAGGCGTGGTGGTGTGTGCCTATAGTCCCAGCTACTTGGGAGGCTGAGGCAGGAGAATCTCTTGAACCCAGGAGGCAGAGGTTGCAGTGAGCCAAGATCGTGCCACTGCACTCCAGCCTGGGCGACAGAGCAAGATTCCATCTAAAAAAAAAAAGATTGGGAAGCCTTCAGCCAAATGCTAGAGAAACTTCCAAGCCAGCTACCTGAGGAAGAGTGAAGCAAACGGTTGTGAGGGCATGAGTGAGTGTGTGTGTGTGTGTGTGTGTGTGTGTGTGTGTGTGTGTTTGGGGTGAGGGTGAAGGGCAGGTAGGAGAAAAAGAGTTACAGATTTTGGCAGTGCAGTTTTCAAGTTACTGCTTAAGATAGTGAAATAAGGCTAACAACATTATCAACTATTTAAATATACGGTATCTCAAGAATGTGTTGTATTCAGGAAATTCCAGAGGTGTAGTTCAGTAGACAGCACTATAAGATAACCTTAGGGTGATTGTGGCAAGACTATAGTAACTAGAAAATGTTTTACCTTGAGCTAAGACTCAAAATGGTGCAGTGATGTTTTACCAATCAGTCAACAAATCTCTGTTGACTAAGGTTACCAGACTGGAAATCCGTTGTGAAATGAGCTTTATTAAATATTTATGAAAAATGGACTATTTTTACTATGGTAGCAACAGTTCTGCCCTCATTTTGATTTCACTCCACTTAGTTTGGAAATTTAAATGCTCTGCTTTATTACTTTCCTTTTGCAACTTTGCTTTTCCTGCCTCGGATTCCAATTGAACTCAAATGAGAACTCTTTTTAGAGAGAACTGCAGAGGGATGAGAAGGAGAAAAATCAGGCCTAATGATTTACTCTTGTCTTTGGAAGGAGAAGGGAAACAAGCTACCTCCAGGCCTATTATTTTTAGAGGCTATTGAAGCCGGAGAAACCAGACTCCTCTTGAAATGGTGCTGTGTGAAATGCCTATCTGTTTGTGGATCATTCTCTCACTGATCGCTCACAGCTTACCTACTGGGAAAAATCAATGGGAGAGAGGCAGGTCATTCAGCCTCAGGTTATCTGCCTGAGTGGGAGGGCAGGCCACAAATAGGCGACGGGCTTTGCTTCTGCTTAATAGCAGCTCCCTGACTGACCCGGACATATCCATTCCTGTCTCAGCTAATGTAGCTACAAAATAGAGGTGGGAGGGGCGTCAGCACAATCCTTCTACCCCAAACATGGACTCAAGTACAAAATGTTGTTACTCCTGGGGTCCTGGGGCAACTATTACAGGTCATCCTTTTCTGGCAGAATTTATGAGAACTGAATTTTCCCTTGTCATGCTTCCTCTCTCACATCCCTGAACAAACATATTAAGTATGTGTCAGACCCTATGTTCTGCAACGTTTATATACATTGATTAATTAAATTCTTACAACAACCTCATTTGAGTTGTTACAGATGAGGAAATGAGCCTCAGAGAAGTGTTTGTTGAGTTGCTGGTGAGTGATAGACCCTGCCCTCTTTGCTAGACCAAAGGTCCTCTGCCTTAGCTCCTCACTGGAAAATTCTGGAGACCACTGAAGACATAATAACAGGCCAGGCATGGTGGCTCATGCCTGTAATCCTAACACTTTGGGAGGCTGGGGCTGGAGGATTGCTGGATACCAGAGTTTGAGACCATCCTGGACAACATAGGGAGACCCCATCTCTACAAAAAATTTTAAAAATTAGCCAGAAGTGGTGGTATGCACTTATGATCCCAGCTACTCAGGAGGCTGAGGCAGGAGAATGGCTTGAGACCGGGAGGTCAAGGATGCAGTGAGCCGTGATCATGCTCATGCCATTGCACTCCAGCCTGGGCAACAGAATGGGAACCTCTTTCAAAAACCAAAAGAAACTCATAATAACAGTACAATAAGTAACCAATGTCTGGACCCTTCCCAGGCTAGTTGAATCAAACCTCAGGGCCTCCTTTCTCGTAAAGGTTTCCAGGCGATGCCAGTGTGCAACTCCCTTTGAGAACCTACCTCTCCAAAATGAGAGGTCAGAACCAAAAGAAGAAAAGGAATGAGATTAACACTTACTGAGCCCCTGCTACAGGCTGCGTGCTTAATCTTTTGTAATTCTCCCGGCAACTGGAAAATGATTCCCATTTTACAGATTTGGAAACTTCTCAATTATTTAACCAGAGAGGCTAAGCAATTTCCCTAAAGTCTCAAAGCTTGTAAGTGGCAAAAAGGAGACTTGAGCCTGGGGTTGTGTTCATGTTACCATACTACCAAGCTAAGAAACACACCACTGACCCACACTGAGGACTCAGAAGAAATCAAGTCAGACTTAGAGGAACCGGGGCTTGGAGCAAGTTAGAATTTTGGTAGAAGACATTTAGAGAAGGTTTCCAAGGAGAACTAACAATAAGGCAGAAACACCTGAGTGGGAGAGAGAGGGATGTTATGTCAGAAAGGGAGAGAAGCAGGAAAAAAGAGACAAAGAGTGACGAAATATTTATATTACATTTACTATCCTAGTTTCACAACCCTATGCAGTAGAAACTATTACTATCCCTCTTCTGCAGGTGGAAAAACTGAGGCCCAGTGAGGTTAACCAATATCTTTAGGTCACACAGCTGGTAAGAGGCATAGTGTGGGTTCACTCGGGTCCTGGGTCCAAGTGCCTGGCCGCGCATTGTTTATACTGCCCATAACTTTTCAAAGGAAGGGAAAGAGGAAGGAAAAGCACATAGGATTTATTTTGTTTAATGGTCCAGAGCAGGCATTTTGCACTCATTATTTCATTGTTTCACTTCAGGATCCTTGCGAGGTGAATACCGCCTTCAATTTGCATTGAGAAAACTGAGGGTTGCCCCTACAGAATGGGAGAAAATTTTTGCCATCTACCCATCTGACAAAGGGTTAATATCCAGAATCTACAAATAACTTAAATAAATTTAAAAAAAAAAAAACCCATCAAAAAGTAGGCAAAGGATATGAACAGACACTTCTCAAAAGAAGACATTTATGCAGCCAACAGACACATGAAAAAATGTTCGTCATCACTGGTCATCAGAGAAATGCAAATCAAAACCACAATGAGATACCATCTCACACCAGTTAGAATGGCGATCATTAAAAAGTCAGGAAACAAAAAATGCTGGAGAGGATGTGGAGAAATAGGAATGCTTTTACACTGTTGGTGGGAGTGTAAACTAGTTCAACCATTGTGGAAGACAGTGTGGCAATTCCTCAAGGATCTAGAACTAGAAATACCATTTGACCCAGCAATCCCATTACTGGGCATATACCCAAAGGATTATAAATCATGCTACTATAAAGACACATGCACATGTATGTTTATTGTGACACTATTCACAATAGCAAAGACTTGGAACCAACCCAAATGTCCATCAATGATAGACTGAATTAAGAAAATGTGGCACATATACACCATGGAATACTATGCAGTCGTAAAAAAGGATGACTTCATGTCCTTTGCAGAGACATGGATGCAGCCGGAAACCATCATTCTGAGCAAACTATCGCAAGGACAGAAAACCAAGCACTGCATGTTCTCACTCATAGGTGGTAACTGAACAATGAGAACACTTGAACACAGGGCAGGGAACATCACACACTGGGGCCTGTCATGGGGTGGGGGCAGGGGGAGGGATACCATTAGGAGAAATGCCTAATGTAAATGATGAGTTAATGGGTGCAGCAAAACAACATGGCGCATGTATACCTATGTAACAAACCTGCATGTTGTGCACATGTACCCTAGAACTTTAAGTACAATAATAAAAAAAATTACATTTAAAAAATCAGAAAATAAAGAAAGAAAACTGAGGGTTGCCATGGATGGTCAAAGTATCTTACATGAGGTCTCAGCAAAACTGAAGCAGCAGAATCCATATTGAAACCCTAAGTCAGCTAACCCCCAACCCACATGCCACAAGAACCCCACTCAAGTTAGAAAGAGTATTAAAATATTGAAGGCCAAAAACACAGCACATAGACCTCTCAGAAGGGAAAAATAGAAAATGGGGAAGGATGGAAATGGATTTCATTTTGTTGATTGAAATTGGGAGATGACTGAATGAGGAAATATTTTGATTTTGCTTGGCCAGGGAAGAGCTGTAAATAGGCAGCAGAAAGTGGTTTGAAGAGAAATATACTAAGCAAATGCCAGATATTCTTATCTTTACTGGTTATTTTGAATTTAGGCAAAATCATACTGAACAGAGAGTAAATAACCTGTATAGACAAGTGCTTCCCTTAGTGCCCACCTGGGACTATAAAATGCCAGCAGAGAGGTCCACATTTGATTGCATCTGACCTTGAAAACTCAGCTGAAGTCACTTTCTTTGATCACTCCTTTCACTCTACAACTCTTAGCACTATAAATTCAAATTTTCATTGAACTTCCTTTTGAAATTACAAAATAATATTGTATATGCTTTATTTCAAAAATGTTTGAGAAAATGGGCAAAGAAGGAAAAAGGGTAAGCCCCTGTAACCACCACCACTATGTAGTGAGTAGTCCTCCAGATCTATGTGCATACAAACATGAACACATGAGTATTATCAAATTAATTTTTGCCCAACCATGATTAAATTCTTTGTTGTGATGAACAGCCTTGGTTTATTCCATTTATATAGGAACTGGAGGAAGAGATTTTTAAAACCAAAATAATGGTTGGGAATGTTGGCTGATGCCTGTAATCCGAGCACTTTGGGAGGCTAAGGTGGGAGGAACACTTGAGGCCAGGAGTTCGAGACCAGCCTGGACAAAAAAAAAAGTGAGACTCCCATCTCTAGATAAAAACAAAAAACAAAAAACAGATGTGGTGGTGCATGCCTGTCATCCTAGCTACTCCAGAGGCTGAGGTGGGCGGATCACTTGAGGCCAGGAGTTCCAGGCTGCAATGAGCCATGATCATGCCAGTGTACTCACCAGCCTGGGTGAGATCCTGTCTCTAAACAAACTAACAAACAAAATAATTATATTTCAGGCCTAAGAAAAATAT
Source organism: Hylobates moloch (assembly GCF_009828535.3). Classification (NCBI taxonomy): domain Eukaryota; kingdom Metazoa; phylum Chordata; class Mammalia; order Primates; family Hylobatidae; genus Hylobates; species Hylobates moloch. Next base: position 40,205,800 of record NW_026652276.1, on the reverse strand, counting down.
AAGGCAGAAATACCATTTTGAATGAGAGTTGAAATATTATTTTCTCAATTTGGAGTGGACAATATAGGAAATTTGATGAAGAACATCCATCAGCTTGCCTCCCCCGCAGCTCCTCTTATAGCCCTTACATAGAAGAAGCATTCAGTTAGTATTTCTTGAGTGAATGAAAAATCATTCCCTTTTAGGATGGTTTTTGTTTGGGTTAAATGGTATCAATACTAAGAATCACAGAAACACATACACCCAAATATAAATGTTATAGAGTGCTCCAATTTTTATTATCACCTATTTTGGAATATTCAAGCCAGAATTCACTTCCATTTTTACCACAAGTAACATATAGAATTAGCTCCCCTTACTTTTTTATTTTTTATTTTTATTTTTATTTTTTTGAGACAGGGTCTTGCTCTGTCTCCCAGGCTGGAGTGCAGTGGCACAATCACGGCTCACTGCAGCCTCAACCTCCCAGGCTCAGGTGATCCTCCCAGTTCACCCTTTCAAGTAGCTGGGACTATAAACACATGCCACCAGGCTCAGTTGTTGTTGTAGAGACAGGTCTCACTATGTTGTCCAAGTTGGTTTTGAACTCCTGGTCTCAACTAATCATCCAGCCTGGGCCTCCCAAAGTGCTGGGATTATAGGCAAGAGCCACTGCGCCTGGCTCCCCTGACTTTTTTTTTTTTTTAAACCACTTTTGAGTCTTTAAGACTGCCTCATTATTCATCACATTTCACGCACGTATACTTGTTCTCCCAAATGAACTGTAAGCTCTGCAGAGGTAGTGGGGTTTCTTTTGATCTGTTTTGTATTCTTCCCAGCACTTGGTACATGCTCTGCACACAGTGTACGTTAAACAAATGTTTGTTGACTTTACTGAATATGTTGACAGTATTAGTTTGCTAGAGTTGCTGTAACAAAGTCACAAACTGGGTGGCTTAAGCAACAGAAATTTATTGTCTTACAGTTCTGGAGACTGGGAAGTCTGAAATTGAGGTGCTGGCAGGGTTGGTTCCGTGGGAGGGATGTGAGGGAGAATTTGTTCCAACTCCCTCTCCTTGTCTTGTTGATGGTCATCTTCTCCTTGAGTCTCTTCACCTCACCTTCTCTGATGCACGTCTATTTGTGGGTCCACATTTTGCCTTTTTAGGAGGATGCAGTCAAATTGCATTAGGGCCCACCCTAATGCTTTCATCTTAACTAATTACATCTGCAATGACCCTATTTCCATATAAGATCATATTCTAAAATAGTTGGGGTTAGGACTTCAACATGTGAATTTTGGGAGCACATAATTCAACCCATAATAGTGACTTTTCACCAAATTATAAAAATTCAGCAGGAGATGAGGCTTTAAAAATCACATTAGCCTACCTGATACTTGAATCATTTTTTTATACCAAGCCAAGAAGAGCATTTAGAATTTTAACAGTATATTTGGCAACAGGGTTTTCGGGCTGATTTTATTTTTTAACGCCCTCTGTATGCTTCCCAGAATGGTTCCCGCTGCCTACGCCTCGAAGCCTTCACGTTGTCTGGAACAGGTGAGTACTGCCTCAGGAAGGGATCTTTAAGGGATCTTTAAGCAGGATTGGAGAGACATTTGCCTGGATCTCAGTCCACTGAACAGCAGCCCCCGAGCACTTCCATGTGGGGGATCTAAGCTGTAGGAAGATGCCTCTGGGAGCACCAGACCCCTGAGAGTCTGTTAGTTTTTCTCTATGAACCATTTTACTTTCAGTGAGTTTGGTCATTAAAATTGTTTTGTGTCCCTCAGCCATGCCCCAGGCCCTGAGAACGAGGGAGTGTGTTGGTCTGCAAGAAAACCTAGTGGGTTTATTATTCTCTGACACAGAGAAACCAAATAACATCATTGAGTGGCTATTGGAGGGGGGGCAACTTGATTCATGGGGGTCATGGTTTCCCAGGCCCTCTCTACGCAGTCTCGGCTCAGACCAGGGCAGACTTTTATTACCAGCTTTCAACAAATCCCTAGTTTCTTTTGCAAAGTAAAACAGATAATAGAGACATTCCGGGAATAGTTAGCTAACTAATCTGTGCCAGGCAACCTCCGGGCTAAGAAGAACTCAGTGTTTTCGGACAATGACCAATTACAATAACCAGTATTATTTGATCTGAGAGTAATTAGCTGAGGCTCTGTTCTTTTTGCTTCAGTGAGGAGGCAAAAAGGGCAGTGAGGAAAACATCAGAGACAGGGGAAACGAGCTCAAATGTCAAAGAAAAACACACTCTTGCAGGTGGGGAGAAGTGGAAGAGTTTCACTGGCCAAGATCCTGACTGAACATTCAAACATTGTTTTTCCCTGAAAATATGGTAGAAGTTAACTTAACCAAAAGTTGTTTGAATTCTTCACTCTTACTGTTCATTTCCTTTAAAAGGCCTCCACGTAGAATAAATATCAGGGTACAAAGAGTAAAATAGGTTAGGAACATAGAACTATGGACTACCAGAGATATTTCACTGGGAGGGACAAGTCTCTCCAGGACATCTGCACCCTCCACTCTTATTTTCAAAAGCACTGTATAACCTGAAACCTTTTGGAGACAGGTTCTAGGGAACTACTGTTTATCACTTCATTCAAGACGTGCAGTATAGTCAGTCTCCTTCCCCTTTACCTAGAGATATGTGGATTTTAGCACTGCCCCGTGGCTTTCTTTCATGTCCCTATCAGCTTCCAAAGTAAATGGCAACTCTCAACTTGAGAACCATCTTAATACTCCATGCTGCTGCTGCAGCTGCCCCTGTCCCATGGCAGAAGATAGTTCAGCCTCCTGCTATCACCCCACCAGCCTTTTTTCGAGGGCTGAGCAAGGCTTGAATTCTCTGAATATCTCTCTGGCTTTTCTGACGATACAGCACCCGTGGCCTCTGCGCCTTCCCTTGTCCCTTAGCAATATGTATTCACCTTTTCTCAGACTTCTGGCTTCTCTGCTCAGATCTTTAACACAGGAAGTAATGTCTAGGCTGGGCCCGGTGGCTCACACCTGTAATCCCAGCATTTTGGGAGGACGAGGTGGGCAGATCACCTGAGGTCAGGAGTTCAAGACCAGCCTGGCCAACATGGCAAAACCCCATCTCTACTAAAAATACAAACAATTAGCCGAGCGTGGTGGCATGTTCCTGTAGTCCCAGCTACTCTGGAGGCTGAGGCATGAGAATTGCTTGAACCTGGAAGGCGGAGTTGCAGTGAGCTGAGATCGTGCCACTGCATTCCAGCCTGGGAGACAGAGTGAGACTCTGTCTCAAAAAAAAAAAGTGGAGGGGGAAGTATGTTTAGAGGTATGTAGAGGTATGTTGTCTAATACAGCAACCACTAGCCATGTATGGCTATTTAACTTTTAATTTACTTAAATTAAGTTTAAAATTCCGTTCTGTTGCATTAGCTACATTCCAAGGACTCAGTAGCCACACTGGAGTAGTGACTATGATATTGGACAGAGCAAAAATAGAATATCTCCATCATCATGGAAAATTCCATTGGCAGCGTTAGCCTAGATTATCACATGGGAAAATTCTTGGCTCTGGGAAGGGCTCTGTGAAAGGGTTAACATTAGATGGGATATATACTATGTACCTAGCAGGGTGCTACATATAGTATTACATTTAATCCTTACAAATATCATTCCCAGGTCAAAGAGGAGGAAACTGAGGCTGAGAGAAGTTAAGTAACTTGGCCAAGGTAGTCCAACTAAGTAAGTGGTAGAACCAGGATTCGTCTGGTACCCAGGTCTCTGTGGATTTGGCTGTAGAATCAGGTTGCAGATGTGGCGAGTAACAAGCAGCCGAAGTGTCACTGGCTTTTCTACACAATCCCTTCAGAGGTGCGGTGGAACCATTCACAGGCCTGTAGATGAGTCCCTGGAGCTTGCTTGAGGTTTGATGGTATCTCCTTAATGTGGGCCTAGTAGGTATGCACTCACTTTTTAGATTGATTGGCAGATTGTAGGACAGCTTCTGCAATGTTTCTTTCTAGTATTGGATGTATTTCTTACTGTGGGCATCTACCACATCCCGAACTGAGAACATTTAAAAAGTGCCTACTCTATCCCTGCCCTGTTCCTCTTCCTGTAGGTCTAGGGGGAAAACCGAAGAATCCAGTTGAGCTCATACTGACCAGCCTGTCCTGCACCTCGGAGGTCAGTGGCAGTGCTGTGGGTGGGAGACTTTTATACTCAGAGCCAGGCTGTGCTAGGAAATCAAAACTGCTGTCCCAGATCGCTGAGAACAACCAGATTTTAGAAGTATGGAGTGATGGGTTAGTAGATGGTGTTTTACACAGTCACAAAACTCAATTTTCATTTTTTCTTATTGTTTGTGTTTCTATTCTGGACTTTTAAGATTACATGTAGCTGTCCTGGCCCTCAGCACATCTTTTAGGATTGATACACAATTTTAATTATTTTTATGACTTTTATAAGCAATGGGGCCTGTGGCAATTCAGGTGGGTTGGAATGAATTTATTATCCTTGCCCACAGGGCTGAGCACGCTCTTGGGCTACTGGCAGTAATGGAAGTTTGTGTAGCTCTTCTACCTGATAGTATGAATCTACAGCTCTTCTAGCTGATAGTATGAATCAAATACTTTAACATGTTGTATATATCCTTCAACTGAGGAACATCAATTCTAAGAATTTATCCTAAGGAAATATTACACAAACCCACAAAGATTTCTCTTTGAGAATATTTGTTACAGTGTGATTTTAATAGTACTACCTCCATCCCAACAATAAAGGAAACAATTCAGATAGGAGTCTAGCTCTGTAAATTATGGTATGCCTACATCATCGAACCATAACAGCCAGTAAAATAATGTCCTAGAAAGTGATTCAAAGTTATGGGAAGATGATCAACGTAGTTCAATGGAAAAAGTAAGTTATAAGAGCATGTATAGTATGATCCCATTTTTTTGTAAAACAAAAACTATACCTGTCTAAAAGCAAAGGACTGAAGAAAACAAAGACCTCAAGCAATGGTGATTATCTTTGAGTATCAGAGGATTATCTCAGAGTGATGGGCTAGTCATAATTTTCCTTCTCTGCATTTTCTAAGCGCTCCACAATAAGTATGAATTATTTTGGCATTGGAACACTTCTTACCCCTTGAAATGTTACTAGAAGGACTGATTTATCACAGGATTCTTTATCTTTAATAGCAGATTCTCATTAATTGGGTGGGGGGTTTTCCTACCTCTGCAAGATACTCCTGTCATGTTTGGTAGTTAACATCACAAACCCAAGAGTATGAATTCACATTTACCTTATATGGAAAGGTGCTGGTAGGCAAATTAACATTTGTGATGTTCTTTTTTTATGCCAATGTTTATTTTTAAAGTAGGTGTTGTAACCAGTGGATAATTGTTCCAGCGGGAGTTAGAGGTGGTGGCCATGTGTACAACTATGACAGTAAAGGCAATTGGTAGCAAGCAAGGCCATAGGTGACAGGAAAAAGTATAATGATACAAACACGGAAGATGTCAGTAAATCAACATTTGTGCCCAAAAAGCAACATTTGTTTTCCCGGGACTCTTTCCTCAGCCTCGCAAAAAGAGCTCAATGTGCAATAGCAAGGCGGCGATTACTGGGGCACTTGCCAAAGGCCCAGATCCTAATGGTCTTACTACCAGTGCTGCCAGTGAAGGTTTGTGTTCATGTGGGGTGGAGTTGGCTTGTATAGGGGAGACCGACACACACTTGGCTCCTAGGAGGAAGAGCCTTCACCTGCCCACTTTGCCCTGGTGACCACCTCTACCGGTGAAGGAGAAGGAGAAGCAAAGTGCAGCAGTCATAGTTCAGAGGCTGTGAGACTGGAACAAGTCCAGAAACTACCAGAAGCCCTGAAACAACCCTGTGGGGAGGGTGAGGGTAGGTTCTGTTGGTTGAAATGGAAAATCCTAAAAAAGAGGTCCTTGCACTGATTAGTACCTACTCTTCTTTTATTCATTCACCTGGTTTAAAAAAAAACGAAAACAAAAACCTGTTCTTATGTTATTTTTTTGAGGCAGGGTCTAGTTCTGTCACCCAGGCTAGAGTGCAGTGGCATGATCATGGCTCACTGCAGCCTCGACCTCCTGGGCTCAGGTGATTCTCCCGCCTCAGCTCCCTGAGTAGCTGGGACTACTACTACCCGGCTAATTTTTGTATTTTTTGGTAGAGATGGTTTTCACCATGTTGCCCAGGCTGGTCTCGAACTCCTGGGCTCAAGTGATCCTCCCACCTCAGTCTCCAAAAGTGTTGGGATAACAGACATGAGGCACAGCACTGGCCATATAACCTGTTCTTATAAGAAAAGGGGTGCCCCTAATACCCCTGTAAACTCCATTAGCCTTTCTTGGCTTCCCCAGACACTCTACATAAACACAGTCTAAGTAAAAACAATATGTCTGCCATGCTAAAACAAGTTTAAAACAGGTCTCCCAGCCTTCCATGTCCAATTAGACTGCAGCCCCTCAGCCCCCACTACAGGGCAGTTCAGGAGCCATCTGTTGTGGGTTAATGTTGGGGGAGTATGCGAGAGAACAAATCGCTGATTGGGGTGGGACTGTGGAGGTGGAAGTTGATAGATGCATTGTTCCCCACCACCTACCTGCCCTCCCCATGTCCAGAAGTTCATATTTAACCAGAAAGCATGAAGCCTGCAGAAAGTGGATTCAGGGCCCAATTTTGGCACAAACTTCACCTCACCACCCAATAGTGTGGGTGGACCAGCTTAATTTGTTCATGAGATTTCCCCCGAGTCTCCTTCCAGATGGATCCTAGGCTGTAGTGATTTGTACTAACATTCTTCTTCCAAACCTCCATTTCACGGGCCCTAAAAAACCTCTGCCTGGACAGGATACCCTGGATGAGGAATATATCTGCCAGTCCTTCTTCAGGCCACAGCAAATGAGTAGACTTCTACCCGATTCCTTTTTCTCCTAACTGGACTGGAAATTTGCAAGGATTTGGAAATTTGCAAATTTCTTCTCTGTCTTGCCTATGAAGCAATTGCTCCTGAGTCTGAATGTAGTTATCTGTTTGCAGAAACAGTTTCATGTCTTGGGAATCAAATAGCTCAAATTTTTTAATGCAAATCTTATGCAAAAATTAGGTAAATTACAATTCTGGGCCAAGACTTCCAGCATCTCTGCATCATGGCACCTGGAAGGGAAAGAATATCTGGTCTTTCTTGCTTTAAGTCAGTAGGTGTATTTGACATTAACTAAGCCCATCTATGTCTGCTTAATTGGGGATTTGCTGTGGTGTTTCGTGGCCATACAACTTAATTCTGAATGTCAGACATTGGTCCCATGATCAGCTGCCCTCTGGGATATGCACAGTTTTCCCTCTTGTGCCTTTCCAGTTATAAGCCTATGTGTGGGTTGTGGAGTTGGGTGTAAGTAAATGATTGGCATTACAGGAGCAAAGACTTTCAAGCACTGTAAGTAAATAGGAAACATGAAGACCCACAAGCCACCCTCCCCAGCTTCATGTCAGGCCTCTCTCCCCATTTTTGTCCTGGGCCAGCCAACTGGCCTTGATTCCCTTCTTAAAACTCTGGCTTCTCCCTCCCACTCTAGGGTCTGTGTAGGTGCCACAGATCCCTGTCAGGCAAGGTCTGCCTCTTGCCTGCCCTCCGTTCTTCAACTCTCAGCTCAAATGCCACTTCCTCAAGAAATCCTTTCCTGACCACCTCTTCCCATTCTAGGTCACGTATTGAGGCTATCTTAATCCTTAAAATAAGGTCAACTTGAGGATTTGTCCTTACTGTGATTTAGGTACTTAATTATCTCTCTGCCTCTGCTCCATCTCAGGGGAACCAAAATGTTATACCTGGGCTGCTATAACAAAATACCTTAACTGAGTGATTGCCAATTAATAGAAATGTATTTCTCACAGCTCTGGAGCCTGCGAAAACAAAGGCCAAGGTGCCAGCAGCTTAGGTGTTGGGCAAGGGCTCTCTGCTTCACAGATGGCACCTTCTCACTGTGTCTGCACAGGGCAGAAAGGGCAAAAGGGCTCTCTCAAGCCTCCTTTATAACCTAATTACCTCCTAAAGTTCCCACTTTCTAATACTATCACTTTGGTGATTAGGTTTCAACATAAATTTGAATTTTGGAGAGATACAAACAGTCAGACCATAAGATTCTTTTCTTCAAAGCTGTACTTAGACATCTGTGTGATAATTTGAAGAACATCTGACTCTTCTACCTGAGCTGCCAGAAGACAGTCTTTTCCTGTGTCTCCCAAAGCCAACCGCTTACTAGCACATAGTAGTTGCTCAATAAATGAATTTGCTCATCTCTAGATATATATTTCAACATAAGATGAACTCGAGGATTTGTCCTTACTGTGATTTAAGTACTTAACTATCTCTCTTTCTCTGCTCCATCTCAGGGGAACCAAGAGAGCTTCCTAACTAATAAGCCTGGCTGAGCTTCAGAAATGCTGCAAACAAGTGTATTTTCTACCCACGCTTCACCCTCCAGAATCACCTCTTTAGGATTTTGTGCTTTTCCCCCTCCAGATTTCTGTGCTTGCCACCCTTGGAGTCCAGAGCCTTGAACATGTTTTTTGTTTGTTTGTTTGTTTGAGACAGAGTCTTGTTCTGTCACCCAGGCTGGAGTGCTGTGGTACAATATTAGCTCACTGCAGCCTCTACCTCCCAGGCGCAAGTGATTGTCATGCCTCAGCCTCCTGAGTAGCTGGGATTACAGGTGCATGCCACCATGCCCAGCTAATTTTTATGTTTTTAGTAGAGACAGGGTTTCATCATGTTGGCCAGTCTGATCTCGAACTCCTGGCCTCAAGTGATCTGCCTACCTCAGCCTCTCAGAGTTCGATCATATTTTGAATCAGGCCTTTCTACTTGGTTGGGGCTGCAGTGTTCCTCCAAAAAGAATCCTTGATTATGTATTTCTGTTTATAATTATATTTCTGTGTCTTTTATGTGTACATGGTGCCCAGACACACGGTGGAGGGCAAGGGAGCTGAGTGATAGAATGAGGAGATTTTTCCCCTTCAACTTAGTAACAGGACAGTCAGTAAGAGTTTAGTATGGGGGTTACTTTTCCACTTGCCATCAACTTTAGCAATTCCAGGAAAATTCTACTTAAAATCTAAGTCTAGCCATCTCCTTTACTTTTTGTTTTTCTCCCTTCGTTTTTCAGAAGGGAGGCTGCTGGAGAAACTCTATTTTTCTCTCCCACTTTTCCAGGCTGGGCAGGGTTCCTGAAGCTGAAGACCTGGCCTCCCAGATGCTGAAAGGCTTTCCCAGAGACCGCGTCTCCGCCCAGGAAGCACTTGTTCATGATTATTTCAGTGCCCTGCCATCTCAGCTGTACCAGCTTCCTGATGGTGAGTGAGGGAGTGTGTGTGTGTGCGTGAGTGCGTGTGCGTGAGTGCATGTGCATGAGTGTAAGTCTTGGTGTCTTAAGTAGTTTGCCTCAGCACCAGAGAATCATAGCATTTACCCCCAGGAGTGAAGTTAGAGATCAATTTGCCTGGGAGAAGCAAGATAGGACCCAATCTTGTCTGAGTTTTGCATGAGCTTCTCTCAAACTTCGAAGCACTGGTGGGGAGAGGTTACAAGGACCTCTTTGTAAGGGTCCAGACATTTCACAGGTACACATTTACACTCAGAAACTGGATGAGATGGATGTTGTCTGTGAGTTGTTTGCCTTAGCTACCATCTGCCAGGAAGCCACACCTGTGTTTCTAACCAGACTCTTCTCCCTTTCTGCAGAGAGTAAGATGATAGGTGAAGTGGGTACGTCCTGAGAGGGAGCTGGGCCTTTCTTGATTCGTAATAGCAAGCTGCAGAAGGCAGTGCCGGGGTGGGGTGCTGGGGGAAGGGAGGCCTCCTCCCAGGCTGCCCGCCTCCTGTAAACACAAGTTACCCTGGAATCAGCCTTTGCTGCCTGGGCCTGAAGTCATCTTCCAAATCTGAAATCTGCTGAGGGATCATGTGGTTGGAACTCCCGTCATGTTTCTTGGACTGTGGCCAGGAAGGGCTACAGGAGGATGTGGGCACTGGTCATGGGGGACTATCCTTAGGTGAGGTTTCTTTGAAAAAATCCACCATTCAACTAAAAATAGTTTTAGGAACAAGGGACAAGTAGACAGGAAAAGCAAAGATACCAGGAAAGAAAAACAGAAGAGAGAGAAGCAGCCAGGGTTGGTTTTAGAAGTCCTAAGCCAGAGGAAAGAAAGCTTAGGAGGGAGGGCCTAAGGGCTGGAACTGGGATGAGGACACTGGAAGGGGTGTGGGGGAGTGGTGATGGGGTGCGGTGGGATAAGGATGGGGACAGGGTGAGGAGCTACTGCCCAAGAGGTGTGGAAACAGCCTGGTCCGCCTTGCCAGAGTTTGCAGACGCAGCTCCTCTGTGTCTAGGACATCGTCCTGCAGCAGTCCAAAGCGCTTAGTTTGGGACTTGTTGAGGCATTCTGTTTTATGACTAAAGTGAGTCATTTAGGATCTCCAAAAATAACCATAATCATACAAGTGGGGTTAATGTCTTACTTAACCCTGTAGAAAGAGTCAGTCATTAGTATTTATTAAATTGCCATTAAGTGTCAAGAACATATTAAGTGCTATAAAAAGTTGAGGAAAACAAGAGACTTGTCCTTGGCTTCCAGGTTCTTATGAAGTGGGAGGAAAAGAGGGCGAGGAAGAGGAAACAGGGCACCCTCGCACACATATCAGCACAAATCATATCTAAACAGCTAAAAGTCTGTGCATAATCAACTGCAGATGTGCAGAGACTATGTGTGTTGAAGGCAATTCTTTGGAGGAACAGGAATTCAAATGAGATGGATTAGACTGGAGGTGAATCTAAAGTGGAATTTGGAAGGAGGGGAGAGGCATATGGGTGGAACAAAAGACATTGCAGGCAGATCCACAATTCTCACTCCCTTCCTGGTACCTCTGCCCCCACTTCAGCCCCATTCCTCCCCAGCCACTCCCATCCCAATCCCCTCTTCCCAGTCCAAGCCTCTAGATGGTTCCTTTTCAGCTTTCTCCTCTCAGACTTGGGACTTATAACTCTACTACTTCATGCAAGTGTACACGCTTGGATGTACACACACACGCGTGCACACACACACACTCCCTTCTCTCCACTCAAAGAAACTTGCCCCGTTGGCCCTCCTTTAGGATCTGTTATTCCACATGCTGAGAATTGCTGGGGATCTTCAAAGTTTTCTAGGCTCCAGCTTTTGCCTGACGCAAGGTGATTAGGAAGAAACAATCACTGTCCAAACATGTGTTGTTAGAAACTTGGTTTTTTATTTTTCCTGGCTGACCCAAAAGCAAAGCCACCAACAGAGGGGCCCTGGTACATGGATGTCTAAGGTTGTGTGTGTGTGTGTGTGTGTGTGTGTGTGTGTGTGTGTGTGAAAGAGAGAGAGAGAACAATCTGTATTCCTTCCCTGTTCGCCCAGTCACAGAGCCCAAATCTACTTTGACACTTTTAGAAAAATGAAAAGATGGAATCTTGCAGGAGGCTGCCTGCACTAGCGGGGGAGACCAGGAGTGCTCACAGCAGGAGGGAAGTTGACTTTTCTTTATACATATAGGGGTTTTTCCATGCAGCGTTTAAATTATGCCTGATAAAAGGAGTTTCGTGGATGTTTCAGTTCTTTCAAATTCTCCTGGCTTCCTCCCAATTAAATGAGGTTTGTCAAAGCCACAGGGCTCTGCTGCTGCTGCCTCGGCGGACAAGCATTTCCTGCAGCGACATCTCGAATCCCCGAGGGAGAAGATGAAAGGGCTGGTGCCAAGAGACAGGGAAAGGCGGGGGCAAGATTGGGTGTGTGTGCCTCTGTGTGTGTGTGCTTGTGCACTCATGTGCACGAGCATGTGTGTGTGCTTGTGTATGTGTGTGGCAGGGTGGTGGGCTTGTAGAAATATGTATAGAGACAGATGGACAAGTAGATAGAAAAGGCAAAGCTACCAGGAAAGAAAAATAGAGAAAGAGACAGAAGCAGCCAGGGCTGGTTTGTGCACCTTCGTGAGAGTGGCCCTCACCACCAGCACATTATCTACTAAGAGATGCGGTCCTTAGCCTGGCAGTGCCAGCCTGCTTTTTCATTGCCCCTGGCAATGAGCCTTTATTAACAGCCTCCTTTGCAGACAGAGCACACCAGTGGGTAATCACAGTTCCCAATCTGCAGGGACATAGAAACTCCATCCCTGAGGAGGGCTGCCCCAGGCATGAGAATTGTGCAAAAATTGGCATGCTCTTGTGAGTGATTTGTAAGGAGAGTTTCTCTGCCATAATTATGCAAGAAATTTTGCTCTCTGGTGGCATTTCAGTATAAAATTATTTAGGGGCTTATATTTATATCATTTTATTATTCTGGTTTTATTCTGGTTGCAGGATAACAGAGTTGTCACTTTAAAATATATTCTGTTTCCCCTTTGATCTGGAAGATGCCAGCTCTTATTGTCTGCCCTCTAAAGAAGACAATTAAAGCATAAAGCCTGGGACTGGGAAATACATGGAGAGTGGAAGGACAGCCTAAATCCCAGTGTAGGAGCGGCATAGAAATTCCTCACAAAATGAAAGAATTGTTCCATCCATCTCTATTTTCATGACGCTGAGAAGTCCTGAACAATGCTTTCCCTAGGTTGTGGCAGTACGCTTAGAGCCAAAGGACATTTATCAGGGGGTTATTTGCCATGAAAACCAGGAATTCCAGGATTAGTTTCCTTTTGGACAGCACCTGAAGTGGAAAAGTGTGAATATTAGAATGGCAAGCATGTGGGAACTTCTGCCAAGTTCTGACATTTTCCCTTATTGATTCGTGAACACCTGAAGAAACACTTGTTGAAGGAGAAATTATTGGTAGTCCCTCTCAAAACACAGCCAACAGCAAGCTAATTGCTTTTGCAGATGGCCAGGGAGTCGCTCTTCCCACTCAGACACCGGCTTGCGGCCACACTTGTGGTCCTCGTGGCTGAGCCAGCAGGGCAGGACGTCAGCTGGAGCAGCTAGGACCTAAAATTAGGCCCTTGGCAACTCTCTAATCTTAGCTGCAGGTTCAGCTCCTTCATTTAATTCCCTTTGCCCTCAGCATGAACTTGGGCTCTGGAAAAGGAACACTGTTTAATGATTTGGGGGTGGGGGTAGTAGAAAATCATTAAGCTGCCCCTTCTTAAAACTGGCTCTGCTCTGTTCTTGCAGGAAACCTTCCAAATGTTACCCTTGGAAAGTTAAGACTGATTTTGGAACCTAGCCATTTTGAACTACAGACACTGATCCAGAAAAGTATTTTTTATCTGAGGCAGTAAATGACACGTGATTTAAGAGTCTGGTCCTTAAGCCATGGTCCTTGATCATCAGGACATCAAAGCCTGTCTCTCTTTCTGTCTCTCTCTCTCTCTGGGTTGGTCCCATTTTGCTTGCTAGCCAAGTCTCATACTTGAGTCTCCCATTCCTTCCTGGACTAAATCCCCTTCTCCTTTAAAATGGGTTTTAGCATCTTAGGGGGAAAAATCTTAAAAGCTTGCAATTGTTTCACAAGTAATTTTGCAAAAATGCTGTACCACAGGCCCCATTGTTAGTGTATACTTATATACACATAGGGATGGAAGAAAGCATGGCGTTTACCTCTACCTTTGATCACACCATCCCGATATCTATACTCCGAAAGTTCTTCAGCATGCCTCATTGCCCGGTTAAAATCTGAGTCTCATTTTGTTTTGGTTCAATAAAAGAACTTCAGGCCTTCTCTGAGTGTTATCTCCTTAATATATTGGAAGGTCCCTATGATATCACTTCCCAAGGCCACTTTAGGCTGAATTCCTTTAACCTTTGTTTCCACATACAAATTCCCTTTCTCCCACTTTTTAGTCATTTTGTTTTATTGTTCTCTTCTGAATCTGTTCCAATTATTTTGCTTATCTCTGAGAATATGGAGGGAGTATAGACTCAAATTTCTTGCATGGTGGGAAAATCATGTTCCATTCATTCACTGGAGGTTTACTGAGTGTCTGTGAGGTGTGATATTAAAGGATACAGAAATGAATTAGTCATAGACCCTGTCCTCAAAGAGCTTACAGTCCTTTAGGAAATAAGACAAATATATAAACAGCTGCAGATCAAGTAAACAAAGTGCTCTAAGTGTTTGAAGGAGGTGAGATTAACTCCAGCTGTGGGGATCCAGGATAATTTTGTGAGTGGGCCTTGAAAGATGATGGGTCTGGATGATTGGGGAGGAAGGGCATACGGGCAAAGGAGTGTCATGTTCCTTTCAATACCATCTAAGATCATTCTGAAGTTGTCTTCTTTTTAATCATAGTGGCTCAGTCTTAACTCATATACCATTGTAGTTTTTCTTATCATCGTATGCCTTTTTGCAACAATTTAAACATTCTTTAACATGTACTAATCAAGCTTAGTTTCACTCTAAATGCTTCCACATAATTTCAAACCTATTCTGTTTATTGGTTTTATTGTCTATTCCATTCAAAGTTGAACCAGAATGTTTTGTCGTCCTATGAGGCCAGGTTTCAGGGGCTGGGGATGTTGGAAAAGAGGGAAGGAAGATTCTCAGCCATTCTCTTGACTCTATGCTACTTCTAGGAGTTTGTAACATAACTCAGACCAATCTGTCCACCTTTTAAATCCTCCATTAATCAGCCCTTAAGAAGCAAATTTGGAGATGTCCTCCATAACACACTTCCTCACCTTCTATGCACAAAGTTGTTCTCAATCCATTTGAATACATTAGAGGAGATACTGGGTTGAGACATGGTTTATGGGGTTGCATAGCATTGTGTTGCTGGCAGAAGTCTGGGAAAACCAAGTCCCTCAGCCCTACCAAGCCCTTAAGTTGGTTAAATTTGTTACGTTCATGGCTGAGTCTCCAAGTGAAGATAAATAATTCAGAAAAGAGTTATTTATAAAGGATCTTAAAGACTACTTATTCCATACCTTCATTATATAGCTGAATCACTGATGCCCGGGGAAGAATAATCGTACCTGCCTTTTATTGGACATCTATATGCTTTATATAAATTATCAATCTATGTACTAATTGGTGAGGCTGGAATTGTTATCTTCATATTACAGATTAGACAGCTGGAAGTGAGGTAGGCTAATTGCTTGAAGTCACACAGCTAGAAAGTTGTAGAGCCAACATTTTACTTTAAATCCGACTCCTAAAAGCTACTCCTTTCCTACTATTCATTGTTCTTGCTAAAGATCACATAGGAACTTAGTTGCAAAATCAAGATTAGAACCAAAATCTTGATGCCCAGTTCTGTGCTCCTCCCACTCTCTCATGTACTGTGTTTATTTTAAAGCTTTTCTGGGAAAGATTCCACACGTCCCCAGGTAGCGTGTTTAATATCTCACAATTAAGAGGGCTCAATTTATGTTGAATAGAGATTTACGCCCCAGGACCAACTTCTTCCTCAATGCCATCTTATCTTAGTTTATTTTCTTTTCTTTTCTTATAATAATATATGCAATCAGCCTTGGGTTTTAAGATTTTTTTTTTTTTTTTTTTTTGAGATGGAGTTTTGCTCTTGTCGCCCAGGCTGGAGTGCAATGGCATGATCTTGGCTCACTGTAATCTCCATGTCCCAGGTTCAAGAGATTCTCCTGCCTCAGCCTCCTGAGTAGCTGGGATTACCTGCCTGTGCCACCACACTCGGCTAATTTTTGCGTTTTTTAGTGAGACAGGGTTTCACCATGTTGGCCAGGCTGGTCTCAAACTCCTGACCTCAGGTGATCCACCCGCCTTGGCCTCCCAAAGTGCTGGGATTACAGGCGTGAGTCACCTTGTCTGGCCAAGATTTCTTAATCGATGGTGGTAAATGTTTTTGTTTCACCTGTAACTCATTCAGTTTTATAAGAAAACATCAAGGAATCCAATGGAAAATGAGTTGAAGACATAAAATAGCAATTTATGCAAGAGGAAACAAAAAGAGCACAGCAACACATGGAATAAATCGACTGCTTTACTAGGGATTAAAAAAGTACAAATAACCGTTAAATTAGTTATTTTTTCCTGTAACCTAATAGCTCCCAGTGTTGATGAGACTGTAGTAAAATGATTCTCTGCTGATGGTATTGAAACTTTTGCAAAGTGTTATAGCATGCATATCGGGAGCCATAAAAATGATCATACCCTTATACCCTATGCCTTTGTTCCTGGAAATTATCCAAAGAAATAATTGAATAGGGGGAAAAACCCTAAAACCTAGATTAATGAAAATGTTCATTGCAGTGTTGTCTATAATGTTTTACAATTTTTTAAATAAAAAGAAGCAATGTAACTGTTAAACACCAGAGAAACAATTGGACAAATGTTGGTATACTGACTCCACCTACAGTACTATGTAACCATTTTAAATGATCATTAATAGAAGTGTGTGATATTATGAAAGTTTTTATGCTATAACATGAGCTATAAGAAACTAGAATACAAAATTGCATATTATAATGTACCTGTGAAAATTAATATGCACATGAACGAAACTGAGAGGTAGTGTACAAAATAAAAATGCTATTCTAGTTTAGGGGGGTCGTAGGTCATTTCTTTTCCTTTCTCAGAGCTTTCCTTATACTGGTGTTATATTGTCTTAGTTGTTTAAAAGAATAAGTTAAAACAAAATGGCACAGGCGGTCTAGGCTGTGGATTGAGAGTTAAAGGACCTGAGTTTTCTTTTTTGTTTCCCAACATAATGTGTTTTGGCTGTCATAAACCTCAGTTTCTCCATCTGCACGATGGGTTAACACTAGTTTTCTTTACCCCAGATTGACAGAATATTTATTTTTATAATGCTTCTAACTCACTAAATGCAAGGGTTCATATAAATTTGGTCCTGGGAGAATGAAGGGCAGGAGGGAAAGAAAAAAATAAATAGGCATAATTAATTTTAAAAGGAAAGATCATCTGCTTTAATCGGAAATGTATGTGTACTGTGCCCCTAGTCAGAGTTTTAAGTGCACTTCGTGTTAGTTAGCAACTTCAATTTAAAGTGCTGTGTGATCCTCTGGGCTTTGAAGATATGAATTCTCTATACATACACATGAGCTAAAATTACCGCATAATCACGAGGATGTGTGCACTTTGAATAATTAAATGCACTAAGCATCTCCAGCTGATGGATTGATGATGTGGGAGAGTAGTGCAAAACCCACGTGACACGGAAGATTACAAGACATTTTGAAATGATAGCTTAATTTTCAACCTTTTTTTTTTTTTTTTTTTTGCTTGTGCTTTCTCTTTTAGCCATTATGGGCAAGTAAAAGAGATTTGATTATCTTGTTTCCTGTGAAAGGTTATTTAGCCCCTCAATCCCATTAAGTCACTTTCTGCGCTCCAGTGCACTGAGCCTTCACCAGGTTATCAGCCCAGGAAGAGTAAATGGAGACACCAGGATCAGATTTCTAAAGGAAGGAAAGTTAAAGCAAAGTTTGAAAGGGGTGACAGCCAACAGCCATGAGCTTAGGAACTCAATTAGACTAAAAAGACAACTATCTCATTATCTCGTTCCGAAATGATCTAAATACATAAGAATCTAAAAGTTTTAAATAAACTTGTCCTGCCGACTGTCTAGATGACTGAATTTCCCTTCTCAAAAAATTTTTAAACACCCGCTTTCATATTTATTTATTCTAAGAGTGAAGCAGCTGCGATAATTATGCTGTCAGCCTCGGGAAGCTAATGAGGAGTCACCAGAGTGGAAGGTTTTGCATTTGTGAGATTGCTGAAGGAGAGCCGCGCTACAGCTTCTTTCGTTTTTTATTTCCCTTTCTTTCTTCCTTCCTCCTTTTTCTTTTTCTATGAGTTGGGAAGGAGAGTCTGGCAGTCCACGGCCAAATTGGAATCCTTTTGATTAACCGGTTGCCTTCCCAGCATGTTCTGCCAGATAGTGTCTCTTTCTCTCCCTCCCTCCCTGCTTTTGAGGAGCTGCTGCTTTTGAGGGGCAAGGAAGCCGAAGGGAAATCCCAGCTTTTCATGCCACTGTCCCCAAGGCAAGAGGATACTTCTCCCTGAGAGAAGTTCCCCAAATGGTTTGGATTTGAGTTGATTTGAGAATAATTGGTAAAGTATACGCACTGTTTATTTTAGCCATTTAACTGTCTATGCTATGACAAGATCTAAAAGAAAGTAGAATACAAAATTGCATATTACAGTGTCCTTGTGAAAATGTCTTATGCATATCAACAAATGGTATGATGGCTCCCCTTTCCAGCCTAGCCAATATGCGATTCCAAATACAAGAGGAAGAGACCCCAGATTACCCACAGCATTTCAGGGCAGAAGTTTAGGCCAGGTGAGGCAGAGCTGGCAAGTTTATTTCTTCCCTTTGGGTGTGAGCAGCTTCCAGCAAACAGTATTATTAAGGCATTTTATGCTTTTGGTGCACTAAGGACAGAAGCCTCTCTTTTTGTTAAATTGTGAGGTATTTTGAGCATCCCAGGTTTATGCAAATTGTGAACCTGGGAAAAGCAATGCCCAAGTGGAAAGGGGCCCTGAGCAAATTTTGCGGATGTGCTTTGGCGACAATGTGGCTGCTGCCTCTTGCTATTTTTCCCAGATATCTGTGCTAATACTTGTAACAATGGCTACCATTTATTAAAAACATATTGTGTATCAGAAACTAACACAAGGTGTTTTGCATATATTATCTTCTTTAAACTTACAGCAATCTGCCAGGAAGTTTTATTTTCCCTACTTTTCAGATAAGCCCCTTGCAATGTCAACTTTTGGAGGAATTGGCTTGTAGCTTTAGTGTAGTGAGTATTCAGGAGTAGCAAGCACTTAACCAACACAGTCACTAGGGAAAATGAGAACTGCCAGTATTCTGAGCTAACCAAATACCTGATTTGGACATCAAAGGTAGTATATATATTTTCAAATAGTTTTTTTTTTTTTAATTTGCAGAAGTTGCACCTTAGAGTCTATATAAACAGATTGCCAGCCAGGCACCGTGGCTCACGCCTATAATCCCAGCACTTTGGGAGGCTGAGGCAGGTGGATCACCTGAGGTCAGGAGTTCAAGACCAGCCTGGCCAACATGGTGAAACCTTGTCTCCATTAAAAATATAAAAATTAGCCGGATGTGTTGGTGCTTGCCTGTAATCCCAGCTACTGCGAGGCTGAGGCAGGAGAATCACTTGAACCCAGGAAGCGGAGGCTGCAGTGAGCCGAGATCACACCACTGCACTCCAGCCTGGGCCACAGAGGGAGACTCTGTCTCAAAAAAAAAAAAAAGATTGCCTAATGTAACTAACAAAATTGGAAACTTTCTAAAACATATCTAGCCCAACGTGATGCTCACTGCCTGTCACTCTTTAACATCACCCTCTAACTAACATCCGGACTCCTTGACATGATATTAGTTCCCTTCACCATCTGGTTCCAACTATTTTTCCAACTTTATCTCCCTGTCTGTCTTGTTCTAACCATGCAAGATGACTTGCAGTTCCCTCAAACACTTTTCTTCCTTCATATCTTTGCTCATGCTGATCCCTCAACTGGGAATATCCTCCTTGGCAGTCCTTCACTATTGATGGCATAGTAATCCTTCAGGTCTCAAAGGACACCTTGTCTGTGCTCTCTTTGTGCTCCATAGACTTGGAGGGAGAGGTTTTCATAATCCTTTGTTTGTGCCTCACTTTCGGTCCTTGTTTGTATGTGTATGTGTGTGTCCCTCCCAGTTTTATTTCTATTTTTATCATCTTCAACACATAGCATACTGCCTTGCACAAGTATTCACTTGGTAACTATGCATTAAATTGAATTAAATAGAAAGCACTTGCCAACTATTGGATTCAGTAAAGTGAGTCATCTATGAGTCAGTATGAATTATTAGTAAATAAGTCTGGTTCATGTTTTGACATTTCTTCAGGTGGCAAATATTACAACAGACAAAAATATACCACAAAAGATCCCAGGAAATAACATATTGGTGCTTCTCTCTTTTCATCCTACAGAGGAGTCTTTGTTTACAGTTTCAGGAGTGAGGCTAAAGCCAGAAATGTGTGACCTTTTGGCCTCCTACCAGACAGGTCATCACCCAGCCCAGTTTAGCAAATGCTGGTGAAAAGAAAGGGCGAGATCGCCAAGGTTCTTCCAGGTAAGTGGTTGCAACAGTGAGGTTCCTTATGGACCAAATTGAAAAGCAATTGGTGCCAGGCGGAGAGGACATTGCTCAGGGATTCAGAGCACCTCTGTGCTGTTTCTAGTTCTTCCTCGCCAGCTCTAGGACAGGTGGCCTTGCCTCCTCAGGCCTCCATTGCCTGGGCTGGGCAAAGAGAATAATTACATGCATTGCCTTTCTCTTCCACTCCCAGAGCAGGGATAAAGCTCCTAAGACAGAACTTCCACGCTTCCTCATCAGTGTGAGATCTTCAGCTGACACAGGTGGGATGAAGGGAGGCAGAGGTTGCAGTGAGCCAAGATCACACCACTGCACTCCTGGTGCGTCAGCCTCCCAAAGTGCTGGGATTATAGGCGTGAGGCACAGTGCCCAGCTGGAAATCTATTTGTATAGACTCTAAGGTGCAACTTTTGCAAACTGAAAACAACTGTTTTTCCTTAACTAGGGAATTCTCACTGTCAACTGACAGGGCAAAATTTTGTCCTGGTAAGGGTAACAAACTGTCAAAGTTTTCCCCAAAACCAAGGGGTTTCCTGGATGTAGGATGCTCAGTACTAGAATTGGCTCAGTCCTGGGTAAACCAGGATGGTTGGTCACTTTTGTGGCACAAATTACCTTCCAGGGTAATCTTGAGGAGGAAGGGGTGCTGTGAAGGATTTTCCCAAAGCCGCCATACCCTTAAATGAGTACTGCTAGCTGGCACAGGAAGCCAGGTGGGACAACTCCAAAAGTCACCATAATATAGACAACCCTATAGATGTCTCAAGAGCACTTCCCATACTGGGGCTTCCATGGCGGTAGATGGGACAGCAATCAAGATAGAGGAATCAAGGTAGAGCCCACATGCAGAGCCTGCCAGCCAGCCTGCCTGCCCTTTAGGTGACCCTGGCTATATCCCAAACCACAAGCATTATCCTATGATTTGGCCACCCATTTGACAACCACAGCTTGGCCGTGCTTCCCAGGGGCCTAGATGGTAACCACCAGCATCTCCCTACACACCCCCCAACAATATCACTCACATGGCTGGATTCACTCTTCGTTCTTTTGATCTCTATCTTTGGCTGTCACGATTTAAAGGCATATACACATCAAAGATATCAGCTTCCTGGCTCTTCTAAGATCATTGTCTTGTCTTCAAAGAGCAGGGAAGTTTAATATTATAGCTGATCCTCAGAGCATTGTATGAAATACCTAAGTTTGTATTTTGACAATATACATTTAGAATTACAATTGGTGATATAATGTGGTATTTCCCAAGCAAAATATTCTCTAGAGCAGAGCTTTTACTGTATAATTATTTTAAACCTGCTAGTTATAAGGACAGAATGAACTTTAGCTGCGTTCTGTGAAGTGGAGGGCTTACTCTTCATAAAATTATCAAAGACACTAATGGAAATGGGCTCAGATGGTGGTGCTCCATTAACATTATTGTTATTTCTATTGTTGTTATTTTATTTTCTTAAGCAGCTGGAAGGTAGGGAGATAACCTTGCCTTTCTGATCTACAGTGACCTTCCACAAAGAATGGTTACCTGTAGACATAAATCGGTCACAATAGAAAATCAATAAAATGCAGCGTGTCAAGCTTGTGGCCTGCACCAGCAATTGAAGAAGGGAGAAGGCAGATTTTGTCTCTGCTAGAGTAATCTCATGATGTCCCTAGGCCTTGGTACGAATGTAAGGAGATAAAACTGAGATGAGCCACAAGAGGGAAAAGCTAGAGCAATTAAACTGTTTAATAAATGGCTTGGGATCAGCAAAATCTAGAGTGCTAGAGTTAAAGAAACTAAAAGCAGTAATCACATGGACACTTGGGGCCTGTAAATCTTTTCCAGTGAATTGAATTTATGTTAAAATATTCACTTTTCAGGAGAGTCAAAATGTAAATTGGGGTATTAGGACTTCGTAACTGGCAGCAATGCCTCAAAATTAAGATTCTTGAAAGAGCTTCAAAATGTCAGTTTCAGGCAGGGAAAAAGTGTATACTGATGTCTACAACAGAGAAATAGAGGAGAACTAAAATTTACTGGATAGATACCACACACCAGGCACTACAGTAAGGGCTTTACACATATTCTTTCAAAGCTTGGCATGTTTTGAGCAGTTGGTGGTGGTGAGTTACAATGATAGCTTATAGAATCCATCTGGAGATAGATTTTGATTATTTGTAAAGCTTTCTTAGTTCTTATAACCAGGGTTAAGATGCTGCCTCTCTTATGCTTTATCATTACCTTTTCTATCAATATATATAATGCCATCAATAACTTTGCAATGTTTAACTGATTTCCTTCATCAATACTCTGTTGTTCATTATTTTAATTGTGTTTATTTTTCATTCACTTCCAGGGCTGTATTTCTGCAGTTTCGGTTTTCATTTGCTTCAGCTTACTAAGAAGCTTCAAATCTAACTCCATACTGAACAAGGGGTTTTATGCCCTCGCCTGTGACCTAGAATAGTTTAAATATGGTGTTCAAGGCGATAGTACATAATACTATCGCCTTGAAGAAGAAAATGCAAGGTTATTGCTATTGTCATTTGCATAGAATTTAAGTGATTGATTTTAAAAAACTAGACATAAACTAAGTCTAAGAAGAGGGCTTCTGAATAACTTCATTCATTTTGGCATTTGTTAAGAGATTCTTGGGCTAGAAGGTTGATTTCCCAAAAAGACAGATAAGAGACTGACAATTTAAAAGAATCTGGAGACAGAGCTGGTGCTTACAGAGACCTGCCACTCCTGTGTTCACTTACAATTTCTCCCAACAAAAGGATTTCTGTGGCAAGGAGAAAACTAAAGTTTAGAAAAAGATGGTTTCTTGGAGAACACTGTTAACAAAAGGACTTCCTGAGGACTATTTATTATTATTTTGTAGGGGGCACTTCCTCCCTCACTAAACTGGATTATCAGAACATATTACCACCCAACCCATATTTTAGAAGTTTGGATTTGGCTGCTGATTAGAATTGAATTTCAGGCTATCTCCTCCTACTGAATCTTAATTGCCTGTGATGATGGCAACAGTGATGGGGAATCTAAGCGCTGGTTTGATGGTGGAGATATTGAATAAGTAAATGGGAGCAGAGTTCCAAAGATGTAATTTAAGCCCTGTTGCACCACCACACACACACACACACACACACACCTCAAGTAAAATGAGAGATCTGTCTTAGCTAACACGTGTGCCGTTTTATACAATGACTCCTTCTAAAAGAAGCCAGGGAAACTCAAATCGCTTCTGTCTAGGGATCATCTCAGGAAATGTAGTAGCCTAGAAACCAGAGACCTCTGTATATCCTTTGGAAGAACAAGGAGGAACTAATTAAGAGAGAATTAAAAAATAGTAACTATCCCCCAATGTCTGAGATGGAAAAAGGAAAAAGACACATGGGTAGCCCAAATCAACCTGCCTGCGTAAGTATCTGATTTTAGTAAGGCATTTGACAAAGCCTGTCCAGCTATACCTGAAAGATGAAACAGTGTAGGCTGGGTGATGGAGCAGATATATGTACTCAAATCATGGTGTTTATTTAACCCAGAGAAAGGCCAGCCATGGTGTGCTACAAGGTTCAGTCTTGAGTCCTATTCTGGTCAAATATTTTTATTAATTACTTGAATAAATCAGAGTACATGGACAACTTATTCATACAACTCCTTGGAGTAAGTACTATTATTATTAATTTATGACTTCCATTTCACAAAAGAGGAGACTGAGGCTCAGTGAAGTTAAATAACTCCTTCATAGTAGCATGCCAGAGTTAAGATGCAAACCTCAGACCTGGCTCTCCAATGTTCTTGACACCTATCAAATTTAGAGAATATACAACTCTTGCAGAGGCAGCTGCTATTTAGTATTGGATCATGATTCAAAAGACACCTTGCTAGAAGCCAATGAACAGCAGGCCAAAACAACACTTATTTCCATCAAATTTCATCCGACTTAAATTCTTACACTTTGGGCTACAACTTAAAAAAGGCTGTGACTTAGTGGAAATTGGCACTTTCAAGTACAACATGAATTAATAGTATAATTTCGCGTCCCCCAAAGATAATGCTAGTACCAATCGAAAGCTCAGGGATGCTACTGTTGACGCATCAGCAAAAGTTCTTGAGCAGTTTCACCTGTCCATCAATACACTGAGTTCCCACAACAGTAGTGGGATTCCTCTGCCTCCCTGAAGATATGAGAGCTATAGGAGGGATTCCCATGTTGGAGGTTAGAAGAGCTGACCTCCAATGCCCCATCTAATTCCAAGATTCTCCAGTAATGACTTTGGAACAACTGTGGACAGACTATGCTTGGAATTATGGTTAGAAACTATTGCTGCAGGAATGAATAGACAAATTTTGTTATTAAAAAATTGATTTTATTAAGTGGAAGTTGACAGAATTATCCTCTCTATAATGGAAGAACATTATGCTTATGCATATGCATATACCTTATGCATATGATTATGCTTGTGCTTCCTTCTTTAATGGATTTACCTGTTCAAAAGCTTAATAAATATTATAAGACTAAAACATTTAAATTTTTCATTTCTCAATTTTATCAAATAAACATTCCTGGAATTTGTGCATATTTTTTCATCCCATGTTTTTGTTGTTTCTTCTGTATAGACCAACACCAGGCTTTAAAAAACATAATTTATTTTTGTTCAGTTTGAGGCACTAGTTATTTTAGTGATGCTTACTTAGCCGCTAGTGCTATTCACCTAATATTTCTGTCTTCCAGGCATCCATAATGGGGTCGCACTTCTTGGCTCTCTGATGGGTGGATATGGCCACGTGGTTAGTCCTGGCTAATGAATTGTGAGTAGACGTGATCTGTGTCACTTCTGGGCCAAGCATTCATTTGATTGCCAGTATAAGACCCTCCAAATTTCTTTCCTTTTTTTTTTTTGTTCTGTTTTTTGAGACAGGGTCTCACTATGTGGCCTAGGCTGGCGTGCAGTGACTATTCACAGGTTATGATCATCACACACTACAGACTCAAACTCCTGGGCTCACGCAATCCTCCTACCTCAGCCTCCCAAGTAGTCAGGACTACAGGTGTGCACCACCACATCCGACTCAAATTTCTTTTTACTTTCCCTCGGTTCCAGTGACCAGCAGTGTTTAAGATGATCCCAGAATGAGAAGATGTAGAACAGAGTTCCTGGATGACATATGATGAAGGTGTAGTGGAAGAGAGAAGTAAAACTTTATTGTTTTAAGCCACTAATATTTTGAGGTTATTTGTTACTATAGTATAACCTAGTCTATCCTGACTGCTACCAGGACACATAAAACACACACTTGCACTATCCAACGTGGTAGCTACTAGCTACATGTGACTATTTATATTTACATTTGAATTATTAAATGTAAAAATCAGTTTCTCATTCACACTGACCATATTTCAAATGTCAATAGCTCAGAGGCTGGTGGCTGCCATATTGCATGATGCAGACACAGAACATTTCTGTTATTGCAGAAAGTTCTGTTGAACAGTGCTGACATAGAGTGACAGGATTTATACGAGAGTTGATAGTGATGTCTTCTAACATTTCTTGATATTTTAAGTGTGCATTTAATACCACCTTGAAGTTAGTCTCTAAAGATTTTGCCTTTTAAAAATAAAATCTCTGAGAGCCTCCAGTGGATGCTGGAAGAAAATAAATCACTGAAAAGTTACACTTCTTAGAACCAAACAACTCAGAAGGTCTTTTCCTGAAGGTTACATTGACAGAGAAGATGAACACCTTTTGGTTAGTTTTGACACCTTTCATTAATAAATTCCAAGGGCAGTTTTATTTTAGTCCATCCTCCCTGATTTTCTGCACATTTTCTACTTCTAACTCTTCTCTATCCCTAAGTGGGTTGATGTGCACCTGATATAAGATCTCATGTGCTCAGTAATAAAATCATCCAAGTTTATTATCATCCTTATACACAATTGTTTCTATTATAAGAACTATTAATATCATTGGATATTACAAGAAAATCTTGTAAGTAGACCAAAATGGAACCAAGATATAAAATAATCCTTCTCATTAATTATTCAACAAACATCCAGGCAATAGAAATACAAAAATTCACAGTTTCCCCAAGGATCATATAGTCTAATGGAGAGTTAGCTGTAAATAAATATAAGATCCAATGACAACATATCAATCTGCCCTATCACAGAGGAGATGACGTAGGCTTTGTCATGAAGGGAGAGTGTGCCAGGCAGGCAACTGAAGGGATAAGAAGATCCCCGGGCCGGGTGCAGTGGCTCACGCCTGTAATCCCAGCACTTTGGGAGGCCAAGGCGGGCAGATCACGAGGTCAGAAGATTGAGACTGTCCTGGCTAACACGGTGAAACCCCGTCTCTACTAAAAATACAAAAAAAATTAGCCAGGCGTGGTGGCAAGCACCTGTGGTCCCAGCTACTTGGAGCTTGCAATGAACCGAGATCACACCATTGCACTCCAGCCTGGGCGACAGAGCAAGGCTGGGCGACAGAGTCTCAAAACAACAACAACAACAACAACAACAACAAAGATCCCCAATGTGAGGGTATTATAGAAAGAACAGGAGCTGGGAGAGATGACATGCACCTGTATTTCCAGCTACTCAGGAGACTGAGGTAGGAGGATCCCTTGAGCCTAGGAGTTTGAGGCTGCCTGGGCAATAGAGCAAGACTCCATCTCTAAAAAAAATAATAAAACTAATAAAAAAAGAAAGAACAGGATGTTTTGGGTTGTAATGAATTGAAAACCCCAATTCAATGGCTTAACCCACAAGGGTATTATTTTACATAAGAAGCCTAGAAGTAGGTGGCTCCAAGATTGATTCATCTGATGGGTCAATGACATCACAGGGACATAGGGTCTTTCTATCTTTCTTCACTGCATCTTCAGTGTCCTTCATTGCCTTAGTCCTCAGGCTGGTTCCTATCATGGTCACAAGATCCTGCCACAATTCCAAGCATCACATGCAGACATGTCTACATCCAGTTGAAGAAGAGACCATCTCTTCCTGTATGCTTCATTTTAAAAGAAAGCACAGGCTGGGCCCAGTGGCTCACGCCTGTAATCCCAGCACTTTGGGAGGCTGAGGCGGGTGGATCACGAGGTCAGGAGTTCAAGACCAGCCTGGCCAAGGTAGTAAAACCCCATCTCTACTAAAACTACAAAAATTAGCTGGGCGTGTTGGCAGGTGCCTGTAATCCCAGCTACTCAGGAGGCTGAGGCAGGAGAATCACTTGAACCTGGATGGCAGAGGTTGCAGTGAACCGAGGTTGTGCCACTGCACTCCAGCCTGGGTAACAGAGTGAGACTGTCTCAACAAAAAAAAAAAAAAAAAAAAAAAAAGGAAAGAAAGAAAGCACAGTTCTCTTTATATCTTCTGATAAGACTGTCACATACCTGCTTCTGAAATGGTAGCAAGGGGAATTCGATAGCTGCTTTAGAACATTCAGGATTTCCTCCTGATCTGAAGCTAGGACCACCTCTGCTAAGGGGCAAATTCCTAAATAGTCATGACAACCTATCAGTCTGCCCTATCACAGAGGAGATGACTGAGGAAGAAGTGGGGACAGACTATTGGGCAGACAACCAATAGAATCTGCCACAGCAACTAATTGATCATTGGGCCGTGTGGCGTTGGGGGCAGTGGGAGGTGAAGAATGGGCATAAGGTTTCCAATCTGGGGGCCTGGATGGCTTGTTACATCATTCACAGTTGGGTACTTCCTTTGAGAGAGACGGTTATGAGCTCACTTTTAGACATCTTGAGTTTGAGGTACTGGTGTGCATAAGATGATTAGAACCGCCGGCCTGGGAACAGGATGTGGAGATGGCTGTGAGTGAGTGTCATCTACACACTGATGGTCCTTGAAGTCCCCAGGATGTGACTGCCCAAGAGAACATATCTGGAGAAAGGAAGCACAAGAATTGTACCTTGGGAAAGCTCATATTTAGAGCTTGGAGATGGAAGAATCAACAAAGGAGACAAAGCATTAGTGGTTAGAAATTGGTGGAAAGGGGAGGTGTTGTGCGGAGAGGGGAGGGACTAGAACCATTCTGTGTGACAGAAGTTAACAAGAGCGTTCCAAGATTAAGTAGCCTGCAGAGAAAACCGCCAGGAAGGTGTGAACAAAGAAAGGCCGTGGATTTGGAAGGCTACCAGCCCTTGGTAACCTACAAGGGAGCAGCTTCCATGGCATGGTGGTCATAGAAAAGCACGATGTATTAAAGAGACAGTGACAGGTAAGAAAGCAGAATCAGGGAATATCTTCCAGAAATTCTTGCATAAAAGGATAGGAAAAATGGAGGACTCACTAGAGCATGGAAGGACTGACAGGTTTCGTGTTTTGTTTGGCATAGGAGAGATTATACATTTTTATGAGCTGAAGAAAAAAGAGAGAAGTTGAAGAATCAGTAGATAATCCAAAAATACCAGGCATGATCCCTTCTCGAGTTTTTGCCTGGCTCGTCCCTCTGCCTAGAACCCCTCTTCCAAATATCCACACAGCCAACTCCCTTGCCTACTTCAAGCCTTTGTCCAAATGTCACCGGTTGGTGAAGCCTATCCTGGCCACCCTATTTAATGGGCCACTAATTTGGAAGCCTCCTGTACACCAATCCCCCTTAACCTGCCCTATTTTTCTAAAGCATCTTATCACTTGATGTCGTGCTCCAGAATAGATTTACCAATTTATGATATTTATTGTTTGTCTCTCCCTCCAGCTGGAATGTAAGTTCCATGAGGATAGGAATCTGTTTTATTTTATTTTATTTACATTTTTTTGATATGTAGTTTTGCTCTTCTCACCCAGGCTGGAGTGCAATGGTGTGATCTCAGCTCACTGCAACCTCCGCCTCCCAGGTTCAAGTAATTCTCCTGCCTCAGCCTCCTAAGTAGGTGGGATTACAGATGCATGCCACCATGCCTGGCTAATTTTTGTATTTTTAGTAGAGATGTGGTTTCATCATGTTGGCCAAGCTGGTCTCGAACTCCTGACCTCAGGTGATCCGCCTGCCTTTGGGTAAGCCACCACCTCCGGCCTAGGAATCTGTTTTATTCACTAGTGTATCTCAAGCATCTTGAACACTGTCTTGCACGTATCAGAGTCTCAGCAAATGTCTTTTGAATGAATGAACTCTACCATGTTTCAACTGCAACCCAGCACACTTTTTCTCCCTTGTCCTGTTCTGTTTTGGCTTTGCTTTTTCATATACGATGTACTAATGTATTACATTTATTATGTTTTCTATCTCCCACAGTAGAAATCAAGCCCCACAGGAAAAACGATTTTGATATGTTCTGTTACTGATATATCCCAAGCACCCAGAATTGTGCATGACACATAGTTGGTGCTTAGGAAACACTTGTGGAATAAATGAATCAGTGAAGATTCAGAGATTGAAGGAAAGGAGATTAAGAGTCTATGTTTGCCTGGGAGAGGGTAAGAGATGCATGTCCTCTGAGACTGGAGAAGAGGAAAAGTACACAGATAAAATATAATTGAACCATTGAGCAGGTGTACAGAATCAGGAGCCAGGTGGTACACAATCAGGCATTTGTTCAAATCTGTCTCTGCCACTTACTAACTGTGTGATCTGGGGGCCAGTTACCTCCCTTCTCTGCTTTCACTTCCTCCTTTGTAAGATAGGAATGATAATAGTATCTGATTCATAGAGTTGGTGGTGAGGATTAAACGAATTAATACATTTAAAATATCTTAAAGAAGCTGGGCACGGTGGTTCATGCCTGTAATCCCAGCACCTTGAGAAGCCAAAGTGGGAGGATCACTTGAGGTCAGGAGTTTGAGACTAGCCTGGACAACATAGTGAGACCTCATCTCTACAAGAAATGAAAAAATTAGCTGGGCATGGTGGCACACGCTTGTAATCCCAGCTGCTTGGCAGGCTGAGGTGGGAGGATCGCTGGAGCCC
This sequence comes from Hylobates moloch, assembly GCF_009828535.3. NCBI lineage: Eukaryota > Metazoa > Chordata > Mammalia > Primates > Hylobatidae > Hylobates > Hylobates moloch. The sequence continues at coordinate 40,175,758 of NW_026652276.1, read as the reverse complement.
AGAAGTTCAGAGGTTGCTGTGAGCTGTGATGGTGCCATTGGACTCTAGCCTACGTGATAGAGCAAGACCCTGTCTCAAAATAAATAAATAAATTGGGCCGGGTGCTGTGGCTCACGCCTGTAAGCCAGCACTTTGGGAAGTCGAGGCAGGAGGATCATGTGAGGTCAGGAGTTAGAGACCAGCCTGGCCAACATGGTGAAACTTGGTCTCTACTAAAAATACAAAAATTAGCCAGGTGTGGTGGCACACGCCTGTAATCCCAGCTACTCGGGAGGCTGAGGCACAAAAATTGCTTGAACCCAGGAGGTGGAGGTGGCAGTGAGCCGACATCACACCACTGCACTCCAGCCTGGGTGACAGAGCAAGACTCCATCTCAAAAAATAATAATAATAAGTAATAAAATATTTTAAACAGTGCCTGGCACATAGTAAGCACTATAAAAATTAGGTGGTGGTGGTGATAGTAAATGAAAAAAAAAAGGAACAGGGGAATTAAATATGCTAATACCCATGGGGTTTGACCTGGAAGGGAAGGCAGGAGGACAATATGGAACCAACTTAGATTTAACAGTGAGTTTGGGTTTGGGGATGACGTTGGGAGGGAAAGTCGACAACACCTGATTCTGGTTCTGTTTGTGACTGTGGTTCCATTTGGTGAGCCTGGCTAGAGCTGCAGGAACCCTGGGTTTCACTAACCTCCTACTCTGAAGAACAGATTAAAAACTGAGGATCAGAGTTTTAAAATATAGATATTTTTCTCTGCAGACAAATTCCAATTCCTGAAAACTTGTATGAATAAAATAATGGCACTGATTTTTTCCGCTTTGAGATCTTTTTGGTTTTCGTTTTAGTTTTGTAGGTATTTTGTAATTTTTTATGTTTCGATGTTTAGAGAAAGATCTAGGGGATTCAAGGCAGGAAACACAAAAGGCCAGGCTAATCACACAAACAGCGCCCACTACAATGGCTGCAATGGGCCACGCATCTCTGGAAAAGACAATTCCCCAAAAGAGTGCCTGGGGAAGGCAGATAAAAGACCGAAGTTGGGTCATGTGACAGGTGTCACTTGAGTAACGATACTGGGGCCAGAGATAAAAGCCCACTCCTTCAGGTCACATGACCCAGCTTCATTACGCTCCCAGCAGGGGGTTAGAGAGTCTGGATGCCATTTTTACTTATTTATTTATTTGTGTTTTTTCCCCTTATTCTGTGATAATGAGAAAATGTTTAAACTCCCATCTCTGTGTTTAAACATTTCTTCCTGCTGACAGCAGCGGGATACCCCTTGATCAACTGTCAGATTGGAAAGTGCAATTTTTCTGGAAAGTAAACAGCATGTTAGCTGGTTGGAAATAATTTTCTGTTTATTGGTAGCTGTTACTCTAGGAGTGATGGAGCCCTGTGACAGCACTTGTCAAGTGAAGAATAAGAAACAAGTTTGGAAATACCTTTAAGACAGCTCTGACAATAGGGCCTGACTAGTTTTTGATAGAAATGAACTCTAAAAAAGTTAAATTAAAATGGGCAAAAAAACTTCCCAGTGTTACCAACTCTCGGAGATCTTTCTGGCAAAACTGACTGAGAATCAAAGGCAAATTCATGGAATGCTGGAAGTGGATGGGTCCTCGGCAGGCACAAAACCCAACCCCTGTGTTTTACCACTGGGGGAACCTTGGACTCTTCTCATTAATAAGAGGAAAGCGGCTGGGCGCGGTGGTGGCTCACGCCTGTAATCCCTGCACTTTGGGAGGCTGAGGCAGGCGGATCACGAGGTCAGGAGATCGAGACCATCCTGGCTAACACGGTGAAACCCTGCCTGTATTAAAAACACAAAAAAATTAGCCGGGCATGGTGACAAGCGCCTGTAATCCCAGCTACTCAGAAGGCGAGGCAGGAGAATGGCATGAACCCTGGAGGTGGAGCTGGCAGTCAGCTGAGATCACACCACTGCACTCCAACCTGGGCAACAGAACGAGACTCCGTCTCAAAAAAAAAATAAAATAAAATAAAATAAAAAATAAAAGTAAAATAAAATAAAAAGAGGAAAGCATAACAACTATCAATATAACAAATAAAAGTGTTATTTTCTTTTATGTTTGAAGATGAGTGCAAAAAGCTGGTGGAAGCAGTTTAAACATTTTGACCTAAGTATACTTAACAAGGTTTAATGGCACATATAGATATACACAGTTGACCTTGAACAACACAGGGATCAGGGGTGCCAAGCCCCCCACCCCCTACCCCCACTCCCCACCCCGTGTGCAGTAGAAAATCCGCATGTAACTTTTTTTTTTTCTTTTGAGACAGGATCTAGCTCTGTCACACAGGCTGGAGTGCAGTGGTACAATCGTAGCTCATTGCAACCTTAACCTCCTGGGCTTAAGCCATCCTCCCACCTCAGCCTCCCAAACAGTTAGGACTACAGGCACATGCAACTACACCTGGCTAATTCTTTAAATTTTTTGTAGAGACAGAATCTTGCTGTGTTGTCCAGGCTTGTCTTGAATTCCTGGTTTCAAGTGAGCCTCCCGCCTCGGTCTCCCAAAGTGCTGGGATTTCAGGAGTCAGCCACCACACCTGGCCCACATATAACTTTTGACTCTTCAAAAAAAACTTACCTAATAATCATCTACTGTTGACTAGAAGCCTTACCAATAAGATAAACAACCAATTAACACACATTTTATGTATGTATTTTATACTGTATTCTTACAATAAAGTAAGCTAGAGAAAAGAAAATGTTATTAAGAAAATCATAAGGAAGAGAAAATATATTTACTGTTCATTAAATGGAAGTGGATCATCATGAAGGTCTTCAACTTTCTGTCTTCATGTTGAAAGGGCTGAGAAGGAAGAGGAAGGGTTGGTCTTGCTGTCTCAGGGTGGAAGGGGCAGAAGAAAATCCACTTCTAAGTGGACCTATGCAGTTCAAACCCACGTTGTTCAAGGGTTACCTGTATATATATATACACAATCTTTTTTTTTTCCAGTGGCTAAAAGAACACCATTAGTCTTTTGTTAATCAAACATGCCATCAGGAAAAAAAAAAAAAAAAAGTGTTTTTCTTTTTCTTTTTTTTTTGTTTTTTGTTTTTTTGAGATGGTCTCCTCTGTCACCCAGGCTGGAGTGCAGAGGCACAATAATGGCTTACTGCAGCCTCAACCTCCCTAATAGCTGGGACTACAGGCTCACGCCACCATACTCAGCTAATTTTTTTTTTTTTTAATAGAGATGGAGTTTCACCATGTTGCCCAGGCTGGTCTCGAACTTCTGGGCTCAAGCAATCTGCCCACCTTGGCCTCCCAAAGTAGTGGGATTACAGGCATGAGCCACCACACATGGCCAAAGGTTTCTAATTATAAGTAATATATATTCTCAAGCTATATAAAGGTCCATATCTATCTTCAATTAGGGTAAGTTTAAGGTCCTAATTTGTCCCAGAATTCGCCTTTTTCCTGATGGTTAGAAAAGTAATTCCAGCTGCTTGATGAGGTGATTTCACCTAGATGTTTCTAACAAATATGTCAAATTCTGCATGTCCAAACTTCTCCCTACATCAAAAACAAAGCAAAAAAGATCTTCTCCATTCTCATTTTGGTTAATAGCATCACCATCCTCCCAATTGCCTGATTCCCCTCTCCCTGCCTCCTAAATACCTTTCAGTCCATTTTCTTCTATTGCCAGTGCCAGGCTATGTGGTTCTCGAAGTGAGGTCCCTGTACCAGCAACATCAGCATCCCCTGGGAAGTGGTTAGAAATGCAAAGACTGAATCTGGAACTGGGTAGGGTGGAGCCTGGTAAATCTGCATTCACTAAAGTGAGAACACTATCCTGGCTGTGTTCTGCAGGTCTTGCCCTGTAGTCTCCTAACTGGCCTTCCAGCCACCAATTTTTTCCCTGGAGTATTCCCCATACCAGTAGTTCTCAACCTTGATTGCACATTGGAATAGTCTTGAAAATACTGATGCCTGGGTCCCACTCCCGGGACTTCCTGTTTTATTGCTCCAGTCTGCAACATAGGCACAGGACTTTTTTAAGCTCCCCGTATTATTCTAATGTGTAGCCAGGGCTGATAATCACTGCTCCACCCGGAAGCCAGGGTTCTCTTGTTAAAAAAAAAATCAGATGATGTCACTATCCCCCCTAAAAAAATCTCTATCAGTCATAGGATAAATTCTGAACTGGCTCTTCAGCATGGCCCCAACCGAGTGCTCCAGCTGGCTCCATCAGCCTCCAGGCTCACTCGCTTCCTCTACACTCAGCCACGTGGAATTTCTCATTATTCCCTGAATGCAGTGTTCTGTTCACATCCCTAGCTTTTTGCACTTTCTCTTCCCTCTGCTTAGAATGTCCTCCTCCATCCTCTCTGCCTAGTGAACTCTTATCCTTCAATGCTCAGCTGAAAGGTCCTCCAGCCCAGGGTGAGTTGCTCTCTTCTCTGGGATCCCAGAGCACTCTGTTGCTATGTACATCATAGTATTGGTCCCATTTCATTGCAATTATTAGTTGACACTTCTTTCTTCTTCTTCTTCTTCTTTTTTTTTTTTTTTTTTTTTTGAGATGGAGTTTCACTCTTGTTGTCCAGGCTGGAGTGCAATGGCGCAATCTCAGCTCACTGCAATTTCTGCCTTCCGGGTTCAAGTGATTCCCCTGCCTCAGCCTCCTGAGTAGCTGAGATTACAGGCATGTGCCACCATGCCAGGCTAATTTTGTATTTTTAGTAGAGACAGGGTTTCTCCATGTTGGTCAGGCTGGTCTTGAACTCCCAACCTCAGGTGATCCGCCCGCCTCAGCCGCCCAAAGTGCTGGGATTACAGGCATGAGCCACCATGCCCGGCCTTCTTTATCCTTTTTAAAAACTGACAGCATTAGGAGATTAGAAGAATGCTTAGCTTTTTAATTTTATCCCCAGTGTCTAGTGTAAGTTGGACATTGAGAAGATGTTCAATCAATGTTGGTTAAGCGAATGAATTGGAAACACCACCACTTGCTGCCTTCCACTGAGATCAAATCATGGTGCCATTTTGCTTTTCTTTCCAGAATCAGTAAAGATCATATATCTCATATCATACACATATGACTCAGTAATCACATACCACAAACACGTGATTAGGAGCCAACCAGATCAAGTCTGTCACTTGCTGACCTTGGTTTTCTTTTCTTTTTTTTTTTTTTAATTTTATTTTTTGAGATGGAGTCTCGCTCTGTCGCCCAGGCTGGAGTGCAGTGGCGCAATCTCGGCTCACTGCAAGCTCCGCCTCCCGGGTTCACGACATTCTCCTGCCTCAGCCTCTCCGAGTAGCTGGGACTACAGGCGCCCGCCACCACGCCCAGCTAATTTTTTTTGTATTTTTAGTAGAGACGGGGTTTCACTGTGGTCTCGATCTCCTGACCTCATGATCCGCCCGCCTCGGCCTCCCAAAGTGCTGGGATTACAAGCGTGAGCCACTAAAATAAGGTCAATAATGCCTATTTTGTAGAGTGAGTGTGAAGATTCATTGTATAACACCCAGCAGCATGCCTGACACAGACTAGGCACTAAATAAATTAAAATGTTTATTATAATAAGTTAATAAAACTCACTGAAAAGAAAGTTAAACTGAGCAGCACTTCTGTTTATACATCTGTCTCTCTCTTCAGTGTGAGCTGCTGAAAGGCAGAAACTGTCTTATTTATCCGTGTGTTCCCTGGGCGGGGAACACAGTAGGCATTCATTAATTAATTCAGTCGCTCATTCACCAAGCATTTATTAAGCTAATGAATGAAATGAATAATATTTGGGTTAGAATGATGGCTTGCTGTTTGGGGCACAGAGAGACTCACACATTTGTCTTACAAAACAGAGAATCACAAGTTTGGCCGCTGGAAGGTGTCTCAGAAATCATTTTTAAAGGTTCTCATTTACAGGTGAGAAAAGGGAGATAACTAACCAGGAAAGCCATTTTAATTTCAATATTGAGGATAACATTTCTGGGTCGGGAATGGATGCTGACCAAGTAGGAAAGCAAGTTCACATTTGTAAAAGTTCTTGGGTGGGTGATACTTAACTAGGACAGTGCTTGGTTTTTCATGGGGTGAGAAACTGGGCAGTTGAGAAGAATTTTAGCAAAAGTCATCAGAGGCACCTTTGAACATTGTCAATTCCATATTATATACTTTCTCTGGTGGAAAATAAAGCACCTTCTACCGAACATGCATTTAAATTTATGTTGCTCTGTCCTTTTAAAGGGCAGGTAGAAGGCACAATTTAGGTCACTTAACAGGTGTCATTCCAGGCAACAACAAAGAACAGATAAAAAAGCACGTAGCGGATGTAGTCGTGTAAATAAGCCTCTTTTTAAAAATGAATCACCACATGTCCCCAAGATCAGAATCACTCCCGGGAACCTGGTGTGGAGTCTCTCAGATGCAGAAGAAAGAGGAATGAATGAATGAATGATCCAGACCAGCCAGAGACTAAACTGCAAGCAATGTTAGATTTCCCTGTGACTATTCAGACTTAATGTTACTCTATGAGAAAGCACTGTTGCGGGCCGGGGATTGGCAGGCAGCCCCGGCCCCCAGCCTCAGATAACAAGCTGCTCTCCAAGAACACGTGCTAGGAAAAGTGCTTGATCAGAGTGTCAGCTTGTGGACTGAGTAGGAACACTAAGTGGTTTTGTCTGTCACCTCCTCCACCCCAGCTGGAATTTGGCCATAATCTGATGGAAACACTTGCCCACTTTCAGGAGAATTTTCCACTATCAGTAAGGCTGCTTTTTCATACTTCGGCTATCACCAAAGGCTTTCAGAACACTCATACTACTATCGCCCAGGGGAGCTTATATGTCTCAAAGGTAGGGGATGGGGGACCAAAACCATTCTGAGCATGGAACGCTCAGTTGATTGAGGTTTCATCCATGTTGAATTTCAGTCCCTGTTTCCTGAGGACTAGACTGTACTAGATGCTGTCCTGGAATCATGTCTTCATTAGTCCCCTGGGCCACATGACAGGTGAGTGAGTAAGCTGGGCTTCAAACTCAAATCCAGCCCCTGAGGTTTCAGTGTCCATACTTGAACATCTACTCGTGATGTCTTCATGTCACTGTGAAGAGGACTGACAGGGCTTCAGAAGCTGCTGTGTGGGAAAGGGTTAAAAGTGTCAGAGTGCCTGGCTTCAGATCCTGACTCCACAGCTTTGTAGCTGAATGCCTTTCGGCAGTTTACTTAACCTCATTAAGCCTCAACTTCCTCATCTGTAAGAATGGGTCCAGCAATAGTACCTGCCTGTAAGGGGGTTACCATGAGGCTTGAAAGGGTTTGACTCACGACAACTGTATAATAAATGATAGTTACTAGTACTGTCATACACATCACAAATACAATCAACATATGGATTTACTCCCGTCTAGGCGTGAATAGTCATGTGTTTATGTGTACACAATGTGACAAAGAAGAAACACAATAGCCACAATTTATCGGGCACTTATTATATGTCAGGTAGTAGGATAGGGGTTCTGCATACATAACCTCATGCTTTTCATGTATATGACCTGATTTATTCCTCATAGCCATCTGTGAAGTAGTTAATATTATTTTTATTATTATTATATATTTTTGAGACAGTCTTGCTCTGTTGCCCAGGCTGCAGTGCAGAGGTGCGATCTCGGCACACCACAACCTCCGCCTCTTGGGTTCAAGCGATTCTCATGCCTCAGCCTCCCTAGTAGCTGGGACTACAGGCGTGCGCCACCACACCCAGCTAATTTTTTGGTATTTTTTAGTAGAGACAGGGTTTCACCATGTTGGCCAGGCTGGTCTTGAACTCCTGACCTCAGGTGATCCGCCCACCTCAGCCTCCCAAAGTGTTGGGATTACGGGTGTGAGCCACCATGCCCAGCCAGTAGTTAATATTATAATCCTCCCTTTCAGATGAAGAAAATGAAGCTCGCCAGGCACAGTGGCGCACACCTGTAATCCCAGCACTTTGGGAGGCCAAGGCGGGCAGATCACTTGAGGTCAGGAGTTCAAGACCATCCTGGCCAACATGGTGAAACCCCATCTCTACCAAAAATACAAAAGTTAGCTGGGCATGGTGGCACACACTTGTAGTCCTAGCTATTCCGGAGGTTGAGGCAGGAGAATCACTTGAACCTGGGAGGCAGAGGTTGCAGTGAGCTGTGACAGTGCCACTGCACTCCAGCCTGGGTGACAGAGTGAGGTTCCATCTCAAAAAAAAAAAAGAAAAGAAAAGAAAGAAAAAAGAAAATGAAGCTTACACAAGTTAAGTGACTTGCTTGAAGTCACACAGTTGATATTATATATGGTAATGCTGAGCTTAGATTCCAGGACTGCTTTGAGAGCCTATGCTTCTAATCACTATTCTACAGTGTCTCTCTGAGGCAATAGACTTAAAAAAATAGATTCCAAAAATTGCTGCTTTCAAATGTGTTGTCTTTTAAAGAAATCTCTTTGAAAAGTGCCAGCTTACCCCATCAATACTGCCATTGTTCAGGCTCTTTGGCCTTCAGAACCATACACAATCCTCATGAGAAAATGAGTCTCAATTTTATCATCCTCATCTTTTAATCTAAAATGGTATTAACTTGATCATGCACCTTATTCCTCGGACTTTGATCTAAATGAATTTTAGCTGTTAAAAATCAAATCCACCTTTAAAGGATAAATATTTGTCCTCATCAAGATACTCCATTCACTTCAGTGTTGAAAAAGAAACGATCCAGAGTGTTTTTAACAGCGTCTTTGGAATAAGTAATTCATCTTCCAGGGATATTGCTTTGAAGGAGAGCCTCATGTGGGATGCATAAGCTCTGGTATGTTTATTTAAAACATACCTTAAATTTCCTTACACATATTCACAAGTAACTTGCCTGGAAGCCCCAGACACTCAGCTCTACTAAGGCAGGAGAAATTGATGAGGTCATCAAGTCCTTTTGAATTGTATGTTCCTAGACTTTTAAACTTTTATTCAGTGAATTGTAAACATGAGCAAAAGGTTTCGTTGTGGAAAAGGACCCTGCCTAAGCAGAGACGCTCACACACATGCACCTCAACCCACCTCTCCATTCTGCAATGTGGAGCCTTAAGCCATCGCTGGCTCAGGGCTAGAGAGAGTATTTGGGGCTCTGAAGAGAAATCAGAATAGGCGGCTTTTTTGATAGGAAGTCAGCAACTTCCATTCTTGCAGCTCCCCTGAGCTTTACTTAAATGCCTTCCAGTTGCTAAAAACCTGCAGCTGCATCTGAGCCCAGACAGTCTTTTAACAAAAGTTGTCCATTTTTATGTGGACAGCCATTTGGTAATCAATACACATGAGATCACGACTTCCATAACCTTGTTCAGTCACCAACACTTGATGAGTCAAGGTAGCTAACCCAGCCCAAAGACACTGTAGCTGGGCTTCATCATTACATTAGACCCTACTTAAACCCCTCCTTGCTGATTTACTTACAGCACAGCTCTTCTACTTTTTGCAGTAACATAACTTTGGTTTAAGCTCTTGTCACTTTCAGTTTTGCCTACGCTGCCTCCCACTTCCTCCCAAAGCACCCCCCAGCCCCATCATGCTGTGCTCTCCAGATGTTCACAATCCTGAAATATCCCACATGACAAAATATATACATGTTGTAATTATCCAAGTAAGTCCATCTTTGCTTACTTTGGCCTGGTTCCCATTTGTCTTATCAGTTAAATAGCAAAACTTTGATTAGTGTGGTAGGCAGAACACTGCCCCCCCCAACCAAGATGCCCACATCCTAATCCCAGGAACCTATACCCATGCTATGTTACATGGCAAGGGGGAATTAAAGTTGCAAATGGAATTTAGGTAACTGATTAGCTGACCTGAGAATAGGGAACGTATCCTGGATTATCTAGGTGGGCCCAGTGTCATCACAGGGTCCTGAAAGTGTGTAAACCAAAAAGTATCTGAGACAAGCCTCAATCAATTTAGAAAGTTTATCTTGCCAGCCGGGCACGGTGGCTCACGCCCGTAATCCCAGCGCTTTGGGAGGCTGAGGCGGGCGGATCACGAGGTCAAGAGATCGAGACCATCTTGGCCAACATGGTGAAACCCCGTCTCTACTAAAAATACAAAAATTAGCTGGGCGTGGTGGCGTGTGCCTGTAGTCCCAGATACTCGGGAGGCTGAGGCAGGAGAATCACTTGAACCTGGGAGGTGGAGTTTGCAGTGAGCCAAGATTGCGCCACTGCACTCCAGCCTGGCGACAAAGCAAGACTCTGTCTCAAAAAAAAAGTTTATTTTGCCAAGGTTAAGGATACACCTGCAACACAGCTTCAGGAGGTCCTGATGACATGTGCTCAAGGTGGTTGGAGTACAGCTTGCATTTATACATTTTAGGGAGACATAATACACATCAATCAATACATGTGAGATCTATATTGGCTCCATCTGGAAGGGCGGGACAAAAAAAGGTGGGGAGGGCTTCCAGGCCACAGGTAGATTTAAACAGATTCTGATTGGCAATTGGTTGAAAGAGCTGTTATCTGTAGAAAAGAATGTCTGAGTTACCATAGGGGTTGTGGAGACCTAGGTTTTATCATGCAGATAAAGCCTCCAAGTAGCAGGCTTTAGAGAGAAAAGTAAATTTCTTATCAGACTTAAGGTCTGTGTTGATGTTAATGCTGGAGGGGTCTAATGAGGCATGTCCAACCCCTACTTCCCTTCATGGCCTGAACTAGTCCTTCAGGTTAGATTTTTAGGGTGCCCTGGCCGAGAAGGGAGTCCATTCACATGGTTGCGGGCAGGGCCTTTGAATTTTATTTTTGGTTTACAAGTGTAAGAGTGAGGCGGAAGAGAAAGTCGGAGTGATGTGATGGAGAACCGGGCCTGCTGTTGCTGGCTTTGAAGATGGGAGAAGGCCATCAGCCAAGGAATGCAGACAGCCTCAAAAAGCTGGAAGGGGCCAGGAAACAGACTGCCCCTACAGCCTTCAAAATGGAGCACAGCCCTGCCGAAATCTTTATTTTTAGCCCAGTGAGTACCATTTTAGATTTATGAACTAGAGAATCATAAGAAATTTGTGCTATTTTAAGCCACTGAATTTATGATAACATGTTATCGCAACAATAGGAATCCGATACAATCAGCTGAAACCTAAATAACCAGAAGACACAATCACCTCACATTTTCTGCATATCACTTTTGAGAGAAATATTCAAATCTCAAGAGAAACTTAAATCAACAGTTTACTTTAAAGCAAGATCCTAGATTGAATTCTCTTCAAACAGACCCTGACAGGATTGGGGGCCACAGGTTTATTGGGGAGCTCTCTCTGGTGCAAAAAGCTAAATCTGGCTGAGACACTGGCCTGCAATGCAACTGCATCTGAGGCCTTAGGCAATCCTACAATCCTACAGGCAGCTCTGGAACTGGGATGGCCCTTCAAAATAGCCCCAAACTGAGGCAAAGGGGCTGAAGCTCTGTATCCACATCATCTGGTTTGAGAGAGAGAGAACAGCTTTGGGTGAGGCAGTTCCTGGTGGCTCGGAGCAACGCCCAGGCAATAAGATACTGTGAGCCATCCACCTTTGATATTTCTACCTACTGCTGCTGGGGGACGGATGGGTTGGCGCTGAGGAGAGGATCTGGGTTGGCGCTGAGGAGAGGATCTGGGCAGGCACTAGGATATTCCCTACAAGCAATCTATATTTCTATGGGCATGTCCTGAGATCAATACCTATTCCATCTTGTCTTGCTATGACATAAGAAGAGCTATTATTAATTTAGTGCTTCCTACATAACAGATACTATTTGAAGGACTTTACACTCACCGTCTCTAGTCCTAGCCTCCTCCTAACCTAGCAAAGTAACTATAATTAGTTCCACTCTACAGATGAGGGCACTAAGGCTCAGAAGCTTAGACAGGCGGAGTGCTTTGTCCCAGGCCACCCAGCTAGTGAAGTGGCAGAGCCAGGTTTTGACATCAAAGGCGGCTCATTTTATCCCCAGTCTTCCACAGAGCACACGGAGCACACCCCTAGGAAGAGAATCAGCATTCACACACATCAACCCGGCACCACAAAAATTCTTGGTCCTCAGAGAAAGATAAGATTGTATTTGGTAAACTCTGGTTCCTAAATAGGAAAAGGAGCCTGAGACAGATTGATAAGATATTAAACAAGGCTGAAAATGAAAAAAAAGAAAAAAAACTTCTGGTGGCCCAGAAGGGTTGAGTTGATCAAAGTTTGTACTACACACTGTAAATCAAAGTTAATTACATTTTTACTCCACGTTGTACATGGTGAGGTTTGTCATAATTTTTACTTGTTCCTCAGTGTTCTCTTTCCCAGTGGAAGCTCCTGGGGGAAAAGGGCCAAGAGGTTCTAAGTTTCCTTGTATGACCCTTAGCACCACATCAACACAGCAGAGCACACCATAAATACCATTTGATGATTTTCTTCCCGCACATTCATAGTCCCAGACCCCGTGTAAAGGCCTACTAAGCAATATCATTCACTGAAGTGCTACTCTCCCTGCGGGTTGGGTCCAGAAAATATGGTGCTCTCGAAAACACTGTAAAAGCTGCCTCTTTAATAAGGATCCTGGTGTCCCGTGATGGATGCTATAAAACCTCAGACCGGCTGGTGTGCTCATAGCCATGTAGGCCCATTAACAGCGTCTGGTCCTGTGGTAACATACTTCATATTCACAGTGCAAAAGAGAAAGCATTTATTATAAATAATGCTAGGTGACCCTGGAGTAAACACAGCTGTGCCCTCGTGGTGTCTTGTCAGTGGTGCTCCCTCAGTAGATTAAAGAAATCCATGTTTTATGGAGCCATCACTTATTCTGTGTATACACAGAGGGCTGGTTTGCTATCAACCTGCAGCTCACTGCGTATAAGGTTTCGGGCCCAGGAATTGCATGAAGCTGAGATGCTTCACTAAAACACTTATTCTTGCATGTTCTAATATTTGCAAAAGGGGATGAGAGTCGGTTTCTATTTGTTCCTAAATGATTTACACGACAATTGGGGCTCTATACAACTTGTGGCTGCCCTTCAGATTTCTTATAGGCTCCTCTCTGCGCTCCGAGCACCCTCCCCTGCAGCTGAGGCTGGGGGAATGAGCATGACTGTCATCCACTAGCTGTGGGACTTGGGGCTATTCCTTTAACTCTTTGAGTCTTATTTTTCTCTCTCTTTTTTTTTTGTTTGTTTTTTTGAGACGGAGTCTCACTCTGTCACCCAGGCTGGAGTGCAATGGCACAATCTCGGCTCACTGCAACCTCCGCCTCCCCAGTTCAAACGATTCTCCTGCCTCAGCCTCCCAAGTAGCTGGAATTACAGGCACGCACCACTTCGCCAGGCTAATTTTTGTATTTTTAGTAGAGACGGGGTTCCGCCATGTTGCCCAGGCTGGTCTTGAACTCCTGACCTCAAGTGATCCACCTGCCTCGGCCTCCCAAAGTACTGGGATTACAGGTGTGAGCCACCACAGCCGGCCACTTTTCTCATTCTTAAACATGGGAGAATGAGCTCTGCTTCCTGGAATTTGTGCTAAATTAGATGGTCATCCCCAAATTAGGGGACACAGTAGGAAGGAAGTGGTAGTACAGGGTAAGATCCCTTAAGCTGCTAGGAAAAAAATAGAATATATATACATATTGTATTTACATAACTTTATAATATAGGCATATTAATAAATATAATTTTTATTAAATTTGGACATGTAAAATCATGCACAGATTATATATTATACAGTTGACTCTTGAACAACAGGTTTGAACTTAAAGGGTCTACTTACACGTGGATTTTTTTTCAACCAAACACAGATGGAAAATAAAGTTTTCACAGGTTGCAAAACCTATCACTAGCAAGGGCCAACTTTTCATATGCGCAGGTTCTGCAGGACCAACTGGAGGGCTTGAGTATGCATGGATTTGGATATATGGGAGGTGGGGTGGGGGTCCTGGGACCAGTCCCCACATATACCAAAGGATGACTATGTATGCACATGTAGATGTGTGTGTATATGTATATAAAAGGCTTGCATTAATTGTATATGATTGGTGCAGCAGCATGCACATAATTTATAAGTAAAAACTATACATATATTGGGGTGAGCCACCAGGACTAGTGAACGACATAGCCCAGACTAACACTGCAGTTTGGAGTGGTGAACCAACGCCATATGGTGGTTTTCTTACAAGATTTCCATCAGCTCTCCAACCACTTTCTCCTCATTGGTCAGATCTAGACCCAGAGAAACTGTTCCTTTCATTGTTTTCTCTGCCTTCTACAAACTGAGATACTCAGAATCTTCCTCAGCAATGAAGAGGGTGATGCTGAGGAGGGATTTTTACCTCAGGGATTAGGGAGGAGACTCCCCTAATCAGGTGGGTGGTGTACCCATAATCCATACAACAATTAGATTTCTGAAGAAAAACCTATCACTGGAATGAAATCAAGTTCTTGAAGGTTCTGTTTATACACAAACTTAGTTGCCTCTCCTCCATTTCAAAAGAAAATATATATTTTTTTCCTTAATAAGATATATATATATACACATATATGTGTGTGTATATATATGTATGTGTATATATATATATATAAATCTTACTAAAATGATGTTTTACTGTCACAAATTCAGGGCCACTGAGTATTTGACTTATGTTTTGGGGGCCCACTATGTGTCAGACATGTTGCTAGGCCTTGGGAATTCATGAATCTCCATGACATCATCTCTGCCCTTGAGGTACTCACATGGAGTGAAGGAGATGGGCAAGTCAACAAATGTCTTAGTTCATTTTCTGTTGCTTATAACAGAATACCTGAGACTGGGTAATTTATAAAGATAAGGAATTTATTCTTACCATTACGGAGGCTGAGAAGTCCAAGGTTGAGCAGCTGCATCTGGTGAGGACCTTCTTGCTGGTAAAGACTCTGCAAGGCATAGAGGTGGCACAGGGTATTACACAGCAAGGGGGGCTGAGCATGCTAGCTCAGGTCTCTCTTCCTCTTTTTATAAAGCTACCAGTTCCCTCTCATGATAACCCATTAATCTATTAATCCATGAATGGATGAACCCATTTGTGGGGGCCAACCTCTCATGATCCAATCACCTCTTAAAGGCTCCACCCCTCAGTACTGCTACATTGGGTATTAAGTTTCAACATGAGTTTTGGAGGGGACATTCAAACCACAGCAACAAAGAATCACAAAGTGTATGTCAAGCAGTGAATTACATATAGAGTTATGGGCACAAGTAGCCTGCCTGGGAGACCAGGCAAGGCTTCCCAGAGGCACTCCCTTCCAAAAAAGTGAGTTGAATTTGCCAGGTAAGAAAACACAAGAGTGGATGGGAGCAGGGCATTGCGGAGAGGGGGGTCCTCATCTATGAAGGTTCGGAGGTATGGAAGAGACAGGATGACAGCAGGGGTGCATGATTCCGCAGGGCAAGAGAATACATGGTGTTAGGGGAAGTGTCAGGATGTGACCTAGTAAGTTAGGTAGGGAAGCTTGTAAAGAGTCGTATATGTTCTGACTTTATCCTATACACAAAGGAGAGGGATGGAAGGCTTGTAAGGAGGAGATAGGCATGACCATGTGGTAGGCTACCCCACTGTGGATTAAACAGATACTTTCCCCTTTTATCATCAGCAAGAAAGGTATCAGAAAACCATATTGGATTTATGAAGGTAGTTTCCCTGCGTGTGTAACCCAGGGGTTATTTTTTCCTCCCTAAGAAACAAGGGATAAGAGGCAACATAGAAGCCTCCCTTTGAAAAGGCCCAAATGCCCAGGAACGACTGAAGATAGCTTGCATTGAACAGCTAGAAGTAGGGCAAGGGGCCTATGGAAAGGGGTGCACAGAGGCAGAGGAAGCCCTTTGTGTATTGGAAAGGTAGCCCTGCTGCCAAGGGGAAGAGAAGAGGGATAGACCTCAGTGGTCAGAGACTGGCGAAAGAACAAATTCTGCCCTAGGAGACCTACAGGCAAGTAGGAGTTGGCTGTATGTGAGAATTGAAAGAAGAATTCTTGCAAAAGCCCTCATTCAGGTGTCTGTGGAAGTCACCAGAACAGAAAATCCTTTCAGATGAGCTTTCAAGGCCAGCAGCTACTCAGTTTCAGGAGCTTCTTCTCATCATCAGGGCCAAGAAACAGAATTGACCTGGGCTGAGCTTCTCCTTTAAGATTATGGCAAGCAGGCTGGGCTGGTGGCTTACGTCTGTAATCCCAGCACTCTGGGAGGCCGAGGTGGGTGGATCACCTGAGGTCAGGAGTTCAAGACCAGCCTGGCCAACATGGCGAGATCCCATCTCTACTAAAAATACAAAAATTAACCGGGCTTGGTGGCACACACCTGTAATCCCAGCTACTCAGGAGGCTGAGGCAGGAGAATTGCTCCAACCCAGGAGGCGGAGGTTGCAGTGAGCCAAGATCATGCCACTGCACTCCAGCCTGGGCAACAAAGTGAGACTCCATCTCAAAAAAAAAAAAAAGATTATTGCAAGCCACTTCACATGACATCTAACAGGGAGAGTGCAGACATTAGTGGCTATGGGACGTGGTATTTGTAGGGGTGAAGATATTGGGGGTCACATTTGTCAGACCTTAAACGATCAGATCAGTGTTTAGTCCTGTTAATTACCAAGTCATAGAACACTTTGTGAGATGTTATTCTATTATCACTACTGGGCGCACACACACACACACACACACACACACACACACACACACACACACAAAACTACCTTTAACTCACCACATTAAGATTTCGCCAAAACTGGAGTCTATTCATTTTATTTTAAAAATTTAAAAAAATAACAGCTTCTTAAAAACAGCCTTCTTAAGGTATAATTCACATACCACACAAGTCATTTATTTAAAGTGTACAATTCAATGGCTTTTAGCATATAGGTCGAGTTGTGCAACCAGCACCACAATCCATTTTAGAACATTTTCTTTCGGTTTTTTTTAGATACAGGGTCTCCCTTTCTCTCTTTTTGAGATGGAGTTTCACTCTTGTTGCCCAGGCTGGAGTGCAGTGGCACGATCTGGGCTCACTGCAACCTCCACCTCCTGGGTTCAGGCGACTATCCAGCCAAGTCTCCCAAGTAGCTGGGATTACAGGCCCATGCCACCATGCCCAGCTAACTTTTGTATTTTTAGTAGAGATGGGGTTCCCCATGTTGGCCAGGCTGGTCTCAAACTCCTGACCTCAGGTGATCCACCTGCCTCGGCCCGCCAGAGTGCTAGGATTACAGGCATGAGCCACCGCACCTGACCTCAGGGTCTCCCTTTCTTGTCCAGCTGGTCTTGAACTCCTGGGCTCAAGCAATCTTCCTGCCTCAGCCTCCTGAGTAGCTAGGACTACAGGCACACACCACTACACCCAATCTTAGAACATAGTCATCATTCCAAAAGGAAACATCATAGCCCTTAACCATCACCCCTTAAATCTCCATCCTATTCATTTCTAGGCCATCATGAATCTACTTTTTGTCATTATAGATTTGCCTATTCTGGACATTTTATATAAATGAAATCCTACAATTTGTTGTCACTTGTGTCTGGCCTCTGTCATTTAGCATAATGTTTTCAAGGGTCATCCATGTTGTAGCATCTATCAGTAAGTACTCCATTCCTTTTTATGGCTGAATAATATTCCATTTTAGAATATACCATTTTTATTTATCCATTCATCAGTTGATGGTCATTTGGGTTGTTCTGCTTTTGCCCGCTGTGAACATTCATGTACAAGTTTTTGTGTGGATATATGATTTCTCTTGGGTATATACCTAGAGTGGAACTGCTAGATCTTATGTATACACATGGTTAACATTTTAGGGAACTGCCAGATGTTTTTCCAAAACAGTAGCACCATTTTACATTCCCACTTGCAGGGTATGAGAAGAACCTCATTTTAATGTCAAATTCACATTAATTCCTAGGGAAATTCCCCTTTGGATAGACGGGCTGGCTCTTGCCCCTTACTCCTGAGGGAAGAACTGGGACGTGGTCATAGTGCTGGCTTTTGCTTTTGGCCTTGCTTGGAACTTGTTTCAGAGTATCTAGGCCATCCCCTTTGTTTCAGGCAGCCTCGACATCTGGGACATTGGAATGCAAGGCTTATTTTCCTGTTTCTTACGAGTATTTTAAGGAGAGAAATACTCTGAGATCCTTGGAACAGAATAGCCCAATTTTATGAGGTCTGTTGGTGGTGGTTGCCAAAATAAAATGAATAGCTGTAATACTTAAAATTGTTGAACATTAACCCTGGAAGTGATAGTGAAGAGACCATCTAGTCCAGGCATGGTAAATAAGCAACAGCTTGCAAGGACGTCTGATGGGTTATAGGTGCTTGGGAGTATGGAGCTCTATCCAGGCTCAGGAAAAGGACAATGATTGGTTAACAGTGTCTGCCATGGTGGCAGGAAGACATCAGTTGTAGCCCATATGCTACCTATTTTCTCTCTCTGATTGAGGCCACCCGTAGTACTCCCCGGGAAACAGGTAAGGAAGTATCCACGGCTGCAGAGCTGGCTAATGACAGAGTTGGAACAAGAATCAGTACAATGTTTTTTCCTCTGCACCATACAGCCCTCAGCTCTGAAAAGTGCCTCCTAAACGGAGCTGACTGGGGACAGGAATAGGGTAACCCAGTCAGAAGTTCTGTTTCTATCCTTCTGTGTTCAGACTGTTCTCATCAGTGCCTATGGGACTTAGTCCATCAGGGTAACTAGTTAATGATTATAACAGCTTGGTAAATGCTAACTAATAAAGAGGGATCGTTCCCACCTGCCGAACCCCTATATCTCCAGCATTCATGTGGAACGCCCTTTGAAGTCCACAAACCTGATGCATTTGTACACAGGGAGGCGTGAGGGGGATGGGTTTGGACCAAGGAAAAAAAGTGAAGCCCCTTCTGATCTGAAAGGGAATGATCCTGCGTGTGAATTCTCCACTTGAACAAAGAGAAAAGGAGTTCCATATTCTGCCCTTAGATCAATCAAACCCCATTTTTCCAGAAGTAGAAAAGACCAACGTCATTCTGGAGGAGGGGAAATGATTTTTCCTTTCTCCAGGGGAGAAATGAATATTGACTATGAAAGATAGCCATGTTTTATGGCACATGTATACGTATGTAACAAACCTGCACGTTGTGCACATGTACCCTAAAACTTAAAGTATAATAAAAAAAAATTTGAGACATGGGTTTTAGAATGGCAGAGAATGTTATGTTTGACTGTAAGCCTAGATGAAGACATTCAAATATCCTCCAGGACAATTATCAGAAACACGGATGATGGACTGTAAACTAGAAGAGCCAGGTTTCTGCTTAATAGCCAAATAAAAGATGCAATTGCTTTTGGGAAAAAAAGAAAGATAGCCATGTTTTGATGGTTGCCCCACATTATGAATATATTTAATACCACTGTACACTTAAAGGTGTTTAAAATGGTAAATTTTATGTCAGGTGCATTTTATCACAATTAAGAAATGGGGGGAAAATAACAATTTTTGAAATCCTTAAAAGTATTTGAATTTCATTAAGATGTAAAATATGCCTGAGTTTCTCCTTTTCACGTTATTAATGAATGAAACGACATACCAACAAAAAGCTTACATAAAACTCAGAGACCTCTTGTAACAAATTCCTTTTCTCTTTTTAAATATTATTGTATAAAAATTTTATTATTATTATGTTGTTGTTGTTGTTATGAGACGGAGTCTCACTCTGTCTCCCAGGCTGGAGTGCAATGGCACAATCTTGGCTCACTGCAACTTCTGCCTTCTGGGCTCAAGCGATTCTCCTGCCTCAGCCTCCCCAGCAGCTGGGATTACAGGCTACCACCCCTAAGCCTGGCTAATTTTTGCATTTTTAGTAGAGACGAGGTTTCGCCATGTTGGCCAGGCTGGTCTCGAGCTCTTGGCCCCAAGTGATCTGCCTTCTTTGGCCTCCCAAAGTGCTGGGATTACAGGCGTGAGCCAGCGTGCCCAAAATTTTGTTTAAATATAAAAAAATGAGGCTGGGCGTGGTGGCTCACGCCTGCAATCCCAGCACTTTGGGAGGCCGACGTGGGCGGATCACCTGAGGTCGGGAGTTTATAACCAACCTGGCCAACATGGTGAAACCTCATCTCTACTAAAAATACAACAATTAGCCGGGCGTGGTGGCAGGTGCCTATAATCCCAGCTACTCGGGAGGCTGAGGTAGGAGAATTGCTTGAACCCAGGGTTGGAGGTTGCAGTGAGCTGAAATTGTGCCACTTAACTACAGCCTGGGAGAAAGATCAAAACTCCGTCTCAAAAAAATAAATAAATAGAAATTACAAATGATCTTCCTTTTCCTTCTGTCCCTCTATCTTCTTTTTGTTTCTTCCTTCCCAGTATCACTTGAGCACCTACTATATTCCCCACATTATGCTACAGTTCCCATGAGTGAGCCACAGTCCCTGTCCCTGAGGACTCACAATCCAATAGGGCCTGTGCCTGTTCCCTACCCAGGGGACAGCCTCAAACTGTACCACAGCCTGGAGTAGGAGGCAGAAACCAACTGCCTCCGGGGAAAGGAAAGGTCAGGGATGGCTCTATAAAGTCAAGTTACTGGGCAGAGAATTACGAGAAAAGCATTCCAGGGTCAGCATCCACAGAGTCATGGAAGGTTCCAAAACTGCAAAAAGTTGAAGATCTACAGTATTAGGTAGATGTGGAGGAGGGACATTGGAGTGCAGGGGGGACGGTTCGTAGGGATCTCTCTTCCCAGACCCCTGGAGGGAGCCTGGCACCAGACCCCTCCTGTGAAGAAGGCTCCTGTTTTTTTTAAAACTAAACCAGGAATGCAGGCCAGGGTATGCGTGTGTATGCATGCATGCATGCGCGCCTGAGACAGAGCTACAGGAGTTGGTGATGAATACATTTGTTAAAAATTTGAATTCATGTCTAACTGTTCCTTTAGATCTCCTGTTGCATAAGATATCGTTTATTTCATTTGACAAGCTCATGACATCAACCTCAAAGGTGAGGACTGCCTCTGTCAGCTAGAAATTTGTTTAAACCTTTTGTGAATGTCATTATATTTTTCAGACTGCACCATCTCTTGGATGACAATGGGATGTATAAATTTCCCCTCAACTATGCCCCATCACTGTCCCCTCTGCCTGTCCTAAACCCACTTCTCTCTCAGTTCAGTGAGTGTCCTCTGGCTCTGGTGAGCAGGACTAGGGAACCCCCCAATGAAACAAGTGCCCAGCCTGAGCAGGCTGGAGCAAGGAAATGTCTTTGAGTCACTGAACATTATGAGTGTTCAGCATGGGTTTCTAGTGTTATCCACCTCTCTCCTTTCTGTGTGTGTTTGTGTTTTGTTTTGAGATACAATTCACGTACCATAAAATTTACCATGTAAGAGTATATAATTCAGTGGTTTTCAGTATGTTCACAGAGTTGTACAACCATCTTGAAACCAACCACGGTTTCTTTTTTGGGTGATGAAAACATTCTAAATTGATTCTATTTTAGAATGTTTTCATCACCCAAAAAAGAATCATGTATCCATTAGCAGTAACTCCTTAGTCTACCCAGCTCCCTGATCCCTGACCCTAGGCAACCACTAATCTACTTTCTGTCTCTATAGTTTTACCTGTTTTGAACATTTCTTATAAATGGAGTCATATATGATTACATGATATATATTATATATCATAAAATATATATTTATATATTCAATATATCATATATCATACATATTATATGATTATATACGATTATAATATAATATGATTATATTATATGAGATTTTGTGGTTGGCTTCTTTCACTTAACATTATTTTCAAGATTCATCTATGTTGCAGCATTGATCAGTATTTCATTCCTTTTCATGGCTAAATAATATTCCACTGTGTGGCTATACCACATTTTGTTTTTCTATTTATCGTTTGATGGATATTTGTGTTGTGTTCACTTTCTGGCTATTATGAGTAATGCTGCT
The DNA here is from genome assembly GCF_009828535.3 of Hylobates moloch. NCBI lineage: Eukaryota > Metazoa > Chordata > Mammalia > Primates > Hylobatidae > Hylobates > Hylobates moloch. Next base: position 40,153,804 of record NW_026652276.1, on the reverse strand, counting down.
ATGAACATTTGTGTATGAGTTTTTCTGGGACCCTATGTTTTCATTTATCTTGGTTACAGATGGAGGAGTGGAATTGCTGGCTCGAATGGTAACACTGCGTTTGACATTATGAAGAACTACCAAACACTTTTTTTGATATACTTTTAAAATCTGAATTAAAAGGTAATTTTAAAACTTCAAAATATATGGCTTCCTTCTAACAGTTGTAAAGCAAAAATAAAATTTGAAGCCCCCCGCTCCCCTCCACAACCACTGGAATGAAGTTCCTCCTCAGCTAGGGTGCTCTAAAATCTAATCTGAAGGACTGGTTCAGGCCATGACCAGAAGTGGGGATTGGACATGCCTCATTAGACCCCTTCAGCATTAATGTCAACAGAGACCTTAAATTTCCTAAGAGCATTTACTTTTCTCTCTAAAGCCTGCTACTTGGTGGCTTCATCTGCATGATAAAACCTAGGACTCCATAACCATTTATCATAACCCAGACATTCCTTTCTACTGATAATAACTCTTTCAACCAATTGCCAATCAGAATATGTTTAAATCCACTATGACCTGGAAGCCCCCACCTTACATATATTAACTGATATATTATGTCTCCCCAAAATGTATCAAAGCAAGCTGTACCCTGACCACCTTGGGCACATGTTGTCAGGACCTCCTGAGGCTGTGTCATGGTGTGTCCTTAACCTTGGCAAAATAAATTTTCTAAATGGATTGAGACCTCTCTCAGATCCTTTTTGGTTTACACAGTTGTACACAGCAATCTGTGCTCCTCCGTGATTATGTGTTTATTATATGACGAGGGCATCATAGTTTTATCCCTGCAGCTTGGGGCTGGAGCATCCTGGGCCCTGGCTGGCCTAAGCCTGCAGGGGCCGCCATCCAGCCTCCCAGGAGAATCCCAGGTCAGTATCTCAGACTCATGGAGGAAGTTTCCTTCCTGTCTGGCCTAAAATCTTGGCTTTGCTCAATGCCCACATCGTGTAGGTCCTGCCCACCCTCTTCCCCTTATGCACTCACCAATGTCTACAGGGTCATGAAGGGTTAAAGGCCTAGATAGTTCTAGGGTTTCTGAGTTCCCACAGCAATACAGAAAAGAAAAGACCAAGTGAGACATTCATCATGACCAGAAGACCTAGGCAATACTTTTGTGACGGATCAGATCTCAGTAGCCCAGACTGAGGAAGGCAGTGGGATGAGGAAGGATGTCTTTGAGCCAGGCAGCAGGGGTGTGGAGGGGGAGAGCCTGGCCTGCCCAGCAAATTGCCCACCTCCTGTGTACCAGCTGCTCTGTGTCCAGCTCCTTATTTATCCCCACCTTTACAGAGCAGGAAGCCAAGAGCTCAGAAACCCTTGCTGTGTGCCCCACAGCAGCAGAAGGTAAACCTGAGCTGCAGACCACATAGGCCAAGTCCCCGGGTCGGCCTCAGACCCCGGCCAGCAGCCCTAGGATCTGCAACCTGGATACTGGCACAGGAGCAGGGGACTGGCTCCATTTGCATTTGCCCGGGCATCCATTCCACATCATTCAGTAGCCTTCAAACAGCAGCACCTGGCTCTGCCCAGCACAGCGGCTGTCACTGCTATTTTAGAGGCAATCATATATTTTTAATAACCAGCAAAATCTCCCTGTGAGAAGGGAGGGAGAGTTGAAATTACAGCCAAGCAATTTGCATTGCGAATCAAGTTATCCTCCCTCCTGCCCTCCAAGAATATGCAGAAATAAATGCCTCCTAATGAACCCTGGGGGGCTAAGGCTTTGATATGAATTCTGCTGTAGGCGGAAAGAGTTCTAGCCAGACTGAGACCCAGCGTGAAGTTGGAGCAGGAGGGTCAGGGCCATTCCCTTCAGCACAAGGGAGAAAGGAAATTGGATTATCTTGCTAGCAGTTGGGGTTTTTCTATCACTTAGAACCACAGATGAGAGCTCCCCGCCTTCAGATGGGGGGAATTAGATTTAGCCCTATTTAACCAGCAGCCTCCTCACCCCACTCCATCTTCTCCACCCTGGTTCATAAGCCCTCCAGCCCCATCCAGACTCCCTGGATCTACCAGGAGCTGCAAAGCCTTTGTCTTTTCCAGGACTTAAGAAGATCTATGAAAGATAGATGGATGGATGGATAGATAGATAAACAGACAGACAGACCACCTTTCTATCTGAAGTCAGGTAACCTTTCCTTCTGGCTGCCACTGGGAAAATACCAGCTCCCCTGCCCTCTCCCATGGCCTCCAAGGTCTGTGTTTACTCAGTACAGGAAGGTGTGCATGTTGCAAGCACGCCTTCGTAGGAATGAGCCATATGGGGGCTGGCCTGTCAGCCAAGTGGCTGGGTAGAGTGCGTGGTATGGATCTGAGGGCATGTGCATGTGCTATTTATGTGGGCCCGAGAGCATGTGGTAATAATGGTTCATGGGACTTGTGAAAGAGGGAGTGGGAAGCCTGTTCACTGCCAGCCTCGGTCAATGCATAGAAATGGGCACCAGCCCAGCATGGACAAAGGGAATTTGCAGGAGATCCCCAGTTCCCTGTTGCTCTCACCTTTCCTCAGAACTACAGACATCCTACTGATCAAGATTTCTCCTTCTTCTCTGCTGCTCCTGCTTGAGAGGGGCCTGGAAGCTCAGCAAACCTCTTGGCATGAAATGAGATCTTGCGTGCAGAGACAGGGTCTCTCACTGATTGAGCAAGTGGGGGTGACAATTCCATTTCAAAGCCCAGATCCACCAATTGGGATAAGTAAAACAGGTTCCTCTATCCCTCCATTTCCTCATTTATATAATGGGGATAGTAAAAAAATTATCCTATTGGATTGTGGTAAATACTTAATAAATGTGAGTCATTTTTGGAGCGAGTGGATTAGTAACTGCTCAACACTTTAGGATCCCATCATTGCAACTGGCATTGGAGCAAGATGATTTAGCCTTCTGAAGGCGTTCTGAGGGACAGTGGATGGAGGCCTGTGGGTTAGGGCCATCCTCAAGGGAATCACTGAATCCATGGTACAAGGAAGTTCTCTGCTGACAAGGGTGCTTTCAGTATTTCTTTGTCGATGATGGCACAGTGTACATAAGTTTGAGGAAATTGTCTACATTAAGATGCCACTGGGAAATAAAAAGAGAGAAAGAGGAAACTGTTACAGATTAAAACAAAAAGACACCTAAGAGTCATATTAGTCAAATGCAATTGGGAACACTGATTGGATCTTGATTTAAATGAATCAACTATAAAAAGATATTTATGGGACAATCACGAAAATCTGGACATTGAGTAGATATTAGATCATGTTAAAGAATTATTGTTGGCCAGGCATGGTGGCTCACGCCTGTAATTCCAGCACTTTGGGAGGCCAATGCGGGTGGATCACTTGAGGTCACGGAGTTTGAGACCAGCCTGGTCAACATGATGAAACTCCGTCTCTAAAAAAGAATTAAATAAATAAAAGTAAAACATTAAAAAGGAAAGAATTATTGTTAATATTTTTAGATGTGACAATGGTATTGTGGTTATGTTAAAAGACCAGATGCTCTTTATCTCTTAGAAAATATACTGAAACAGTCGTGGATAAAAGAATACAATATTTTGGGTTTAATTTAAACTAATCTACCTAGTGGGGGTGGTTTGGAAGCAGGGAGAAGCAGATGAAACAAGTTTGGCAAAGGGACGGTTCAAGAGGTTTCATTGTATTGTTTTCTCTAATTTTGTGTATTTGGCCATTTCCATAATTAAAATATTGAAAAGAAAAAAAAGAAGCCCCCTCTGGAGCTGCCCCTTGGAGGGTGGCTTCTGCCCTCTTACAATGTCAGCAGAGCAGCATGATTCACTCAGGCCCTTAGACCCACAGGGAGGGCCAAGGCTCAGCAGTGCTTTCTAAGCCCTATAAATCAACAAGCACAGCTGAAGCTATTTAGTAGGAAGCTTGTTAATAAGAAAAATATGGTTTAAATGGGTCATTTTATTGGAGAGAAGGAGCAGAAGATGATGGAGAACAGGGCCCCCCTGGCAACGACGAGGTTTCTAAGTAGCGCCAAGCTCTCCCTCACAGGCAAGAGTTGGATCACATTAACTCTATCACACCTCAAACCTTTTCCAGGAGGATGGGGAGCCCAAGGTGGGAGCAACAGGAGGGGGGATGGGCCCAGAGAATGTGCAGAGAAAGCGCCCCTTGGGTTATCCACCCACCAGAGATGTGTGGGTCCTTCAAGGGGCAGCTGGGAATTTTCAGGTTCAAGGAAGACCATAACTGGGCTGGAGCATGGACTCTCATGTGTGACCCAGGGCACAGAACTGAAGGGAGAAAGTCAGCTTGAAGTTTTCAAGAAGCGTAATGAGCCAAAGAGATAAGAAAGACCTCTAGAGAGGTGGGACTTCAAAGGAAAAGAACCCAAGAGGGAGCCTGAGGAATCAATAATGTAGTCAAACCAAGGTAAGGACAACTGTGCTTGAAATGCACTGGAAAGTGTTTTTTGATGATAGTTGCCTTGGAGGATCATGAGACTTAGCTTCCTTAGACCAAGGACTAAGAAGGTCCAAGCACCTGAGTTTAGGGCTTGGGTAATGACAGACTAAGGAAAGGAGGCTGAACCAATCTGATTTCCCATTGACAAGGACCACTGCGTGGGTCACAGGAAGAACAACACTGAACTTGTAGTCAAAAGACCCAAGTTCCAGTAGGCTTTGCTATTTCCTAATGAGGAAACTGAGCAATTAATCCCTTGAACTCTTTCATCCTGAGTTTCCCCATTGACTTAGGGTGAATGATACCTATTTCACAGGCTTGCTGTCGGAGCCGTATTTGTGCAATAAAAAGTGCCTAGGATTTGGAGTCAAGGCACCATGGAGCCTTAAGCATGAGCCTAAACACCACCCTGTGATTTCAAGCCATCCGACAATGCCTCTGAGCCTCTGTTCCTCATCTGAAAAACAGGAGAGGAATACCAGCCTACATGAAGAAGTAAAGAGAAAATGTAAGTAATCACAGTACCTGGCACATGGTAAACATCCAATAACTGTAGGAATTAGTATTACCTATCTAAAATACAAGAATAAGGAGTGCTTGCATTGGCAGCACATGTGCTTAAAACAATTGGAACGGTACAGAGAATATTCACATGGCCCCCCTGTGAGGATGACATGCAAATTCATGAAGCATTTCATTTTTTTTTTAAGAAAGAACATTAAATGAGTTTAAATGTGGGAAGTCACTAAGAATGGCACAGAGTAAGTACCCTAGGTGAGGGAAGGAAGCTCAGATGGTCCCAGACTTCTGGTAAAAACAGTGCCTTCCTCAACTTAGCATTTACCATTTGTACTTTTTCTCTTTTCACTTTGGGGACAGGGACTGCCTAGTTTTAACGCAGGCACTCCTCTGCTTTGACATGCAATAGACATGGTAGTGTCTATTAGATCAATAAAGACCGTTGGTTGCCTAAGATCTTTCTCCACAGGGGCAAATGTACAGAAACTACATCATGGGCATGATCCAAGACTTAGGAGAAGAGAAAGGGGGGTTAGAAGTTGGGAAAATAAAGGCAGAATATGGTTGATTGTTTTTTGCTTTTTTTTTTTTTTTTTGAGACAGAGTCTCACTCTGTCACCCACACTACAGTGCAGTGGCACGATCTTGGCTCACTGCAACCTCCACCTCCTGGGCTCAAGCGATTCTCTAGCCTTAGCCTCCCAAGTAGCTGGGACTACAGGTGTGCACCACCATGCCCATCTAATTTTTTATATTTTTGCAGAGACAAGGTTTCACTATGTTGCCCAGGCTTGTCTCAAACTCCTGGGCTTAAGTGATCTGCCTGCCTCCGTCTCCCCAAAGTGCTGAGATTACAGGTGTGAGCCACCATGCCCAGCCTGGTTGTTTTTGTTTTTGTTTTTATCTTTTGTTTAACTGGGTAGCTTCAGAAAAGTTTTTAACATGAACAGTGATTTGTAGACCAAGAATCTTAGCACTGAAGCCAAAAAAAAAAAGGGGGGAGAGAGAGAGCTTTTTGCACTGTTAATACTCATGGGTATATATGGATCTTTAAATATGGGCATGCAGACAGCCTTCCTTCCCAGAGTTTGTACCTTGTGGTTGCTGAGGAGACAATTATGACATTACCTTTGCTAAATTAAACCTCGTCCACTTCACCCACATTTGTTCTCGGTTCCTGCCACACGGGAACACCCCTCCCTCCCCTGGCCCAGCCTGCACCCTGGCTGGTCCCCAACCCTCCCACGGAGCAGGAGGTGACCCCAACTGGGTCTTGGGATGTTTTCCTTCCCGTCTGCCCCATTGGTCCCCGTATGGTAGACGCCTGGGGTGTGAAACTGCACACCTACAAAGTTGGCCTTCTGGTTTGGGAGGCCTCAAGAGGAAACCAATGGTCCCTCCATTTCCTGTGGATGAAGGATTATGTGATTGAAACAAATCACCCCTCATTCTTCTTCCCAAGTCACACATGCCCAGTGGCTGAGAGTTCAATGAGCATGAGACGTCAAATCAAAGCCGGGCTGAGACTCCGGATCTTAAAGAGAGGCATGTGGACTTCCAGGATGCTTGTTCGTCTCCTTCCAGCCCTATCCCCTTCTCCAGTGAAGGGAGGGGGCCAGTACCATCCCCTTGTGCAGAAAGGGTGAATTCTACCACCCCCACTTGCTCTTGTTCCTGTTACTTTCTTCTACTTTCTTCTCTCTTGCAGGCTGATGAAAAGTTCTTTGAGTTTCAAAGGGCTTGTGTCACACAAGCTTGGCCTTGCCGGCTGGTGCCAGGCAAAGAATATACTTGGAATTAACATGGCACTGTCTACAGCCATACCACCCTGAACACACCCAATCTCGTCTGAATTAACATGGCACCACAGGCCAGGGTGGCTGGAAGGGCCTGGAGGGACGGCTTTAGACATGGAGATGAGTGCCACTTGGCTCCTTCTGTAACTAATCACCACTGTTGTTGAAATATTACTATTTCTGTTACAACCACTAATGCCTTAAATGAGGAACAGGCACTTTGAGATAACATCAAATACAGGATGGTCATTTCTCATTTGGGGTCTCCCAAGCCTCCCAGTGAAGAGCCAGGGAACCCCAGTTTGATTGCTGTTGACTGAGTGGGAGCAGCGCCAGGAACCACTTGACTCCTGTTTAAACCAGGGCTCCCCTGATGATGGTTTTGGAGTACCGAACCTGGAAGGAGACCTATAGGGAAGTGAATGCAAGGGACATGAGTCCTAGAGTCACCCAGCCTGAGTCCTAGCTTCAGCCCTCACTAGCTATGTGACCTTGGACCATTACTTGCCCTCTCTGAGCTCCTTTCCTCAAAGAAATGAATATACTATTAATATCACTAATACTATTGAGGTTGTCATGAGAGCTCAAGGTAACAGAGATAGGCAGTTAGCACAGTGCCTGGCACCCAGCAGGGGCTGCAGAATGCAAGCTGTTATTACGGTTTTGTTGATCTTGGTGTCTGACACCCTTCATAGACTACTCCCCTCCACACACACACACCACACACAGACACACCCATGTCCTTAGCAAAATAACTAGCTTATGATTTACACCTCTCTCCACTGGCACTGGGTCCTAGGAAACCCATAGCAATGACAATGACCAACACTGTGCATTTCCCTTCCTGTTTTATAAAGCACATTCAACACCCACACTCTGCTATTTAATACAGACCCACCTTGTGGGGTATATTGTGCATCCTTAAATTCTTTTTTTCAGAAGAGAAAGCTAAGGGGTTAAGCAAGGTATTTGGAGTCACATAATTCACAAATGGCAAATCCGGGGCCAAAGCTTGATATCCTTTCTTCCACTCCAAACTGCCTGTTGGTCCAGCATTCCCCAAAAACAACACGTACCATCCCCCAAGGGCCTGGCTATTTGCTAGGGAATTAACTCACTTATTGGTGAGAATGTAGAGACAGCTGTTAGAGGTTCACCCATCACAGGTAAAATATTTGTATTTTGATGGCAGTCTCCTATTTGCTAGGCCTTGATCCAAAGGATTCACTGTAATGGGCATTTTCGAGTCTTGTGCAGGAAATTACATTAACCCAGTGGGTGACTGTCTTTTTCCTTCTATGTATAAAATTTGTCACACACATTGAGGCTATGGCCACAGGAAATAAAGGGGAGACATCACAGAATTGTAAAGTGATCAGCAATCTTTAACTCAGTAGGGTGTAGCCCAGCCACTGGACCATTGCCTCCTAGACTTAATCCCCTTGTCTCAACCAGCTGGACTCGGCCAAAGGGGAACCAGTTTAACCTTCTGGGCTGAGCTGAGGGAAGAGTGAGATTTTCAATGACATGCTCATCTCCTTTGATCTTAAGAACATCCTATGAGGTTGTGTGCAGTAGGTACAGTTTTCCCTTACATCAAGGAGGAGGTTATGAAGGCTTAACTGAGGTGCCCAAGATCCCAGGCCAGCATGCGGTGGTGTCCAGACCAATCTCATCCTTTCCAAGTGGTGCCTCTTCTACTCCTTCCTGCACACCCGGCACTTCCTGGGTAGTAAATGAGGAAACCGCAAGTTTATCCTCCCAGGAGGCTGGCCAAGCCTTGTCTCCACAGATGGAACAGTGAATCAGGGAGACCGGTAGAACCCACAGAGACCACCCTGTTCACCACCACATTGCATTTAGGTTCAGACTCTGGAACTCCACTATGATGTGGGTTTGGAGAGGGCCCAGAGACAAACCTCTCCCAAAATGGAGCTAAGTAGGGAGAAGAGGAGGTCAGGGGTTGACCTTGTTATATTCTCTAAGAATGTGAAGGATTAACTGTGGCTGCCATTTTTCCCTAGGACAAGGCAACAGATTATGGGTTTAAATCATAGCAACAAGATTCAGAATCGACATTAGAAGGAGCTTTCTGGTCACAAAGCCCACAAAAAGCTGAAGTAGATTTACAGGAGAGGAGATGAAGCTACTTCTTTGGAGATTTATAGGAAAGAGGTTAGCTGTTGAGTAGCATAGCAAAACTCATCATGGAGAAGAGGATACTGAAGTCTAGGATTACTAGATTTCTCTTTGAGTCTCGAGGCTAAAAACTGCCAGATGATACTATATAAATAGAAAGTGTAACTACACTTATTTTTAATTGAATAATCACTGTTTCCAATTTGGGATTATTTCAACAATGCCTCTTCTTGTATTTTTATTTTGACTCTCTAGGGGAAACTTGAAGTTTCCTGGTAATTTATCATTTTAACCACAGTTTTCCTGAGGCAGTAAGTTTATATAGGAAAATAGTTCACTCTGAATCTTCAAAATTTTTTTCTATGGTATAATTTGCCATCACACTAAACACACGTGTCATTATCTCATAAGCTCATAATTGCTGACTCCTCTAACCCTGACATCTCCAGAACACGTAGTTCTCCAAAAGAACACTTCATTGCAATGCCAATACAAAATGCAGGCACCCCTGTATGTCAGGATGAGAAGTCAACATTGTTTTGAAAAGGAACTGCCACCCAGGGTTAGAGGAATCAAGGCTGCTGTGCGACTCCAGCCCCTGATGCTTTCTCCTTGCATTGGAAAGTCCTGTCCATAGATGCAGATGAGGCTGCCGACTTGTTCCCAGAGGGCACATGCGCCACAGCCTTTCTGGCAGGTGAGGGGTTGATGCAGATCCAGACACACTCCTGCCCTCTCTCCCTTGTGTTTATGAGATGCCTCCCAGAGGACTGAGTGGAGTCTGGGAGGCTAAATCATCAGCCGGCAGGGCTAAACCTGTGGCTAATTTATTCTTTGCTAGCCAGGCAGCACGAAACTAACTGAATCATCCATCGTGACTACATTACAGAATAGGGCAGCACTTTCCAACATTCCTCACACCATGGCACATGGAGAAAATAATAATACAACATAAGACACCCCAGGACAAACAAATGAAATTGTTTGAAACTAACCAAGTGGCTCCAGCCACTCCAGGCCTTGCCTGGACAGCCAGTGGCTGAAGGGCTAATATTTTGTGCCATTTATTGGCAGGTCTAGTGTAGAGCAAAATGGTTAGGGCAGAATAGTGCCAGGTGAGAGAGGGCTCTGAAGATAGAGGGCTTGGATTTGAGTCCTGGCTCTGTCACTTACAGCCTTGGATGAGACCCTTAATCCTCCTTGCCTCAGTTTCTTCACAGATGTAATGGGCTTAGTAACAGGACCTACTTCAAGGGCCTGTTGTGAGGATTAAGTGAGTTAATCCATGTCAAGTGCTTAGAAGAGTGTCTGGCACAGAACAAACACTGAGTAAATGGTAACTGCTGCTGTTACTGCTGTATCAGCTCCAGAGACCCAGGGCTGGCTTCCCAGCAGGGAAGCGCAGGCACAAACGGAATAACACTCCAAATCCAATTAGAAGTCGTAGTCAGATGATTCATTGCTTTCCCCAATTCTGTGCCTCTTCTGTTCTCTTCTCTCACCCTCTTTCTTTCTCCCCTTCCCTAATGTGGCTGTGGATGCCTCAGAAGCAATAGTAAAAGAGGAAAGAGTTGACCTGGGAGTGGGAATGCACATCCCAATTCTAGTGCTTTCACTCTCTAGTGGGCTGCTGCCGGGCAAATCACCTCACCTCTCTGCCCCTCCAGCTCCTCATGGGTTCAGTGTTGACCAGATGACTGCAAAGGTCTTTTTCTGCTTTGATGTGTCATGGTTGGTACAGAATTACATGCTATGGAGTGCATGCGTGCCTGTGTGTGTGTTTGTGTGTGTGTGTGTAGGGATGCATGCAGGGAGGGCTATGTCTGGTGCCTAAAACCGCAGCACTGATGTCCAGAACGATTAATACAAGTTAATATTTTCTATGAATCAAAACCCTCCAACACATCCCCACCTGCACTCAGAACACACCTTCAATTTGCCAGCATTGCCCTCCAATTGCTGCATTCTAAATTGGAGCCTTTTCTACCTAAAGAATAATTTCATAAATACGTCTCCTAGGTAACATCTTGTTAGCCCCATTACTCAAAGCTCTTGAAAATAATAAAACTGCATTTCTTTATTAAAATACGAATTCAGACATTTCACTTAGGCATCTCACCCAACTAGCCTGAATTAGTAAACTATGTTCACATTTCTGCACACATGAGGACATTGGGTAAATACATACGGACTTATATTTATCCATAGAAAATGCATGTTTTAAAAAGCCATTTCCCAGCATCTGCAGTTATTCTTTCCTATCTCGATTTTATTTAGAGGTAGTTATAACATGTTCATCCTTCATGTTATTAAAAATTAATACTTTAGCCCAAATAGTCACTCATGAATAACAGCCAGAGCAACATCTCAATTTCATCCTGATCCTGACAAGAACTACCTCCCACCTTCCTGGTGTGAGAATTTTCTCCCCTTTTCTTTCTCCCCCACCCTCTAGAGAGGATGCTCCTCTGAAGCCATTTCTCACACTCCCCGGAAGCCAGCTGTCCTGCTCTTGCAAAGTCACTCAAGAATGTCCTGGCACAGTGAGGAGGAGGCTCGGGCAGAGCCGGGTAGCCTGAAGGATTTGGCAGAACAAAGCCCCACCAAGCAGGACCCTGTGGTTTCATTTTGTTTTCACTGACATAATGCCCTTCCTCTGTGAAGCCCAGCTCAGGCCTGTGTGAGACAGACTTTCCTGGGGTTTGGATACCTACCACAGGCTCAAGTGACTGCCTGTCTGTCCAACGGCTCGAGCGATGTTTTTGAAGCTTTAGAGAGAGCTCTGACCTGCTTCCTACTAATGGAAGGGCTGACAGCCTGGAGCAGAGCCAGGTCCAACAACTGGGCATCCTCACAGCCTTCATATGTCAGGCTGTGGGGGGCCCAGGGCTGGCAGCAATAGCTGTCATGGGCCTGCATCCTGGAGGAAGAGAGGGAGGGCAAGATGAATGTGGCCAGGACTTTGATTGCCTGCTGCCTTTGACAAATGACAACGGTTAGGAGAAAGAGTTCACCAGGAAAAACAAAATGCAACTCACAGGGCAGCCCTGGAGCCCTTTGAGGAGAGATACATTTTGTCTCCCCTGGTGGCACAGCCATTGTCCAAGGCAGAGAGAAGCAGGCCCCTGAGTGTGGCGTGGCCCAACCAAGCTTCCCTATGACTTGGTTCCTGTGGTAGGCTGAATAAAGGCCCCCCAAAATACCCAGGTCCTAATCCCTGGAACATGTGAATGTTACTGTTGGCAGTAGCAAATCCGAACAGGTCTCTATTCTGCTCTGTTCAGGTTCTCTCAGCAACCTCAATTCTTGCCTTCTTGGAGGAAAAAATTCAACGAGGGGGCATAAGGGAAAGTAAAAGACAGAGGCAAGTTTTTGAGCAGGAGTGAAAGTTTATTAAAAAGTTTTAGAGTAGGAATGAAATGAAGTAAAGTACACTTGGAAGAGGGCCAAGTAGGCAACTTGAGAGATTCAACTGCACTGTTTGATCTGTGACTTGCGGCTTTATACGTTGGCACATGTATTAGTCCGTTTTCACACTGCTGATAAAGACATACCTGAGACTGGATAATTTGTAAAGAAAAAGAGGTTTAATGGACTCACGGTTCTGTGTGGCTTGGGAGACCTCACATTCATGGCAGAAGGTGAAAGACACGTCTTATATGATGGCAGGCAAGAGAGAATGAGAGCCAAGTGAAAGGGGAAACCCCTTATAAAACCATCAGCTCTCATGAGACTTATTCACTACCATGAGAACAGTATGGGGGAAACTGCCCCCACGATTCAATTATCTCCCACAAGTCCCTCCCACCACACGTGGGAATTATGGGAGCTACAATTCAAGATGAGATTTGGGTGGGGACACAGCCAAACCATATCAGCATGCTTCCGGAGTCTGCACTCCTTCTCCCGATTCTTCCCTAGGGGTGGGCTGTCCGCATGTGCAGTGGCTGGCCAGCACTTGGGAAGGGCTGCATGCACAGTGTGTTCACTGAAGTTGTATGCATGCTCACTTGAGGCATTCTTCCCTTACCAGTCAGGTGTAGAGGAAGGTCACATACCGGTTAAACTCTGCCATTTTGCCTCTTAGTGCACATGCTCGAGCCCACTCACCCAACTCCTGAGATCTTCCTGCTGATCACCAGCTTCAGGTATTTTCTTTCTAATGGAAAATTGCCTTTTCTTGGTGCTGGCTGTGACTAATTATTATTTTAGAGAGACAGTTTAACAACTGCCTGACCATCACCTAATGGTTACCTGACATTCCTGGTTGGGGTGGGGGCCCTATCCTTTCCTGCTCATGCCTGCCTGACTACCTACTGTAACATTATCTCATCTCGCAAAAGGGACTTAATAGAGATGATTAAGTTAAGGATCTCGAAATGGGGAGATTATCCTGAACTTGTCTGAGTGAGCCTTGTATGTAATCACAAGTGTCCTTATAAGAGGAAAACAGAGGGAGATGTGGCTACAGAAGTGATGGCGATAGGAGGCCTTAAGCAGAGCTTGGAGTCATGCGCTTTAAAAATGGAGGAAGAGGCCACAAGCCAAGGAATACAGGCAACCACTGGAAACTGAAAAAGGCAAGGAAATGAATGGCTCCTCCCCTAGCATCCCCAGAAGGAACCAGCCCTGCTGACACCTTGACTTTAGCACACTGAAACTAATTTCAGATTTCCTGTCTCCAGAAGTGTGACAGTATAAATTTGTATTGCTGCAAGTCACTAAATTTGTGGTCATTTGTTATAGCAGCCACAGAAAACTCAGCTGGTTCCCAAGTGCAGGAGATGCCCTAGTTGCAGGGCTGCCCTTTATGGCAGAGAGACTCTTGAGAGACGAAAGGGAGCACTAGTGCTCCTCTGGGCAGTTATTCCCACAGACTGTGCATCTCTGGCCAATGCTAGGAGTGGCAAGGGCTGGGATGAGGAGGGAAAGCAATAGACATTTACCGCGCATCTGCTATGTGCTGATATATCATTGTTCATATATTCTAATTTAACCCTTGCAGCAACCTTATAAGGCAGATGCTAGTACTCTGTTTTCTGATGAAGATGGTGAGCTCAGAGACTTCTGATCACCTGCCCAAGGTCGCACAGTTGGTCAGCAGCTGCTCCTCTAGGAAAGTTTACTTGGGTCTTCCCTTCATCCCTGCTCTATATATCCCTTCCTTATGGATCCCCCAAAGTGAGAGATTGGGTGAGGCAGTTCTTATGGCTCCAGTTCCAAGGAGTTCATTTATTCATTGTCCTATTCATTCATTCACTAAATATTTAGCCAGTACCTCCCATATGTTAGGTCCTATGCTATGGGAATCAGGGCTCATCATGTCTCAGATCACTTACAAACCAGGAACAGACTTTACAAATTATACTGGCATTTCCCTCTAAAAGTCCACCACCCATCTCGGGCAAGGACGTTGGCACAGAGGGTCATGCACAGTCCACAATGAGAATTCTTTTATTTTATCAAGGAGATGCTAACATTTGGCCTTGTTGGTAACTTATCAGAACAGAGGGAAGAGGGACTGGCATCCTTCATGAGGAGGTGATGCCACTAGTTTCCCTGAGGGTGTGCATAAATTGCATCAGGCCCCAATGCTCTCTCATGCTACTCCCTGCACATCAAGAGTAAGCAGGGGTTAATGATTGGCCAGTTTACAGGTGCAGGCTGTGGCCTGTACAGTACTGCTGCTAATCTTGATCCAGGGTTTAGCTTGGACTTTGCTTCCGTAACTTCAGGCTCTGTAGGGGCAAGAACAAGGCCTAAGGCTTGTGACTACATCAGCTGCTCCATATCTGGGGTATAACAGGAAGGCATTGTGGAGTTTCAACTGGGTGTTCCTCTCTTTATGTCCTCTCCCAGCAACGATGCTGACTTTACGTCCCATTTGGTCCTCTACTGTTGGTTTCTTCCAATCGAATGCTTTCAGTTGCAAATAATGAAAAATTCAATCCAAACTGCTCACATAAGCAACGTATTTTATCGCCTTCGTTTAATCTAAAAGTCTAGAGTAGGGCTGACTTCTAGGAAGAGCTGTTCTAGTGGCTCAAACAATGTGAACAGCCTGCGTTTTCTTTTTCCTCTCCATTTCCCAGCTTCCTTTCCTCATCAGCCTTTGCCCACATGAGGCTCTCTTCCTTTGGGCAAGATGGCTGCCAGCAGTACCCCAAACAGAGTCTTGCTGGCCCTGATGGGCAGATGAAGGTGATGGTCCCAACTGGGAGCCAATCAAGAAGGCCAGGAGGAGAGTGATGCACTGATTGGCTTAGAGTAGATCACATGCTCCCTCCGTAACACTGGGGGTGGAGCACCTGAGGCACACAGCTGAAAATGGGAGGACGTTGGGGGTATTGTTAAGAAGGGGAAGGGGAGAATGGATAGATATTGGGGAGCCAATCAAATGTCTATAAAACTTACAGGGTTTTGTTGTTGTTGTTGTTTTGATTTTAAATGAACAAATTCCCTACCCTTCTTACTACTTCCTGGGAGTGAATAATCTTGCAAGGGCTTCCTTAATTGGGTGCTTATGATATGACACTCTCCTTAACACTCCCTTGAACACATTTCTTCTTCATTAGGGCTTCAGGAGTTGGAAATGCCAAGCTCTTCCCTGTGTTTTCGGTCTGCGCTTCCCCTAAAAGAACCAGGGCTGCAATATTGCCCTTGATTAATCACAGCCCAATTATCTGTGTGGATTATCAGGACTCCTCCTTTCTGTTCTCACATCCTGCCTGCCTTTTAGCCACCCCCTGCTCATTAAGAACCTGCCTGCCTTTTAGCCACCCCCTGCTCATTAAGAAGACTGTCTAAAAGGATGGGGTTTAAAAAAAAAAAAAAAAAAAAAAAAAAGGAAGTAGCTCCAAATCAGCAGTTCAGCTCCTTACCAACCCTGGTAAAATTTTTGAGGAAGACTTTGAAAGGAATGATTGCTTGAGATTGTCTTGAATTTCCAGCATACATGATTACTTTACTGACTCCTTCCCATGTCCTGTCCACCCCCACCCCAAGTCCCAGCCTCCTTAGAGATATTGAAAACAGCTGAATCCAGAAAAGGCACATTCCTTAGACACCCAGACATTTCAATGGTTCCATTCTTATTCTTTCATTTCCTAGGTATCTCAAGTAACTTTTTATTTTTAAATCAAGCCAATTGTTTTTGAAACCTGTTGAAAGGATAATGGCCCAACCCCATTCCCCAAGTTGAGAACTCAGATCCCACCTCTCAGTTTCCTAGCAAATGAGTCAGAGAAGCACAAAAGCCCTGGCTAAATCAGGTAAACAAAGTGAAGGGTGTGGAGGCAGGCTGGGGGGACCAGGCATCCCTTCCAGCATGTTGAAGTACTTACATCACCTTCCCCGAGCATTGATCACTATTTCCACCCACATTGAACTGGATTCACCCTAACTGTGGTGTAGGCTAGACAGGAATTGGTAATGATTTCCTAGGTTTTCAGTCTCCTTAGCAGAATTTGAACAAAAGGAAAAAGGTATCTTTTCTATTTTTTAAAGGTCAATTTTTTCCCCAACATCTAAAACAAAAAAAAAAAAAGTGATTTTTCTCTGGGATTTGCCTTCCTCCTGACCACAGCTGGTGGAACAGAGACTGCCATCTCGGCCACTAGATGAGAGCAGTCGGGCAGTTTACTAGAGAGCTCCAGCTCCTGCTCGCCATCGTATGACGGCAGCCCAGAAGCTTTAGGCTCGGTAATGAATGAATGGAAGTGTTTTCAAATCCAAGCCACCAGCCCCACATTCGGCCTGTAAGTCTTGGTAGAAAGTAGGGGGCTGGCATTTCTTTTTACTGACAACACAGCTTGGCCTAGGTGGCCCTGCATGTTCGCACAGAGAGTTACGGTAAGCATTGACAACCTCTCCCAGCTATGTTTAGAAGGGGCATAAGCAGCCCATCCCCTTGGCAATGTTTGTGATGACTGTTCTCACGGCAGCAAAGTGCATGCTGGACTCAGAAACATTCTATAATCCTTATTTGCAGGTGATAATAGAATACTAGTTGTTGCTGTTATTCTTATGATCCCAGTTTTACATGGGAAGAAACTGAAGCCTAGAAAAGATTAGTACCTGTAGCTTTCCCAAGGTCATATCACTAATAAGGACACAGCCAGATTTCGACCAGGACCTGCCTGACTCTGTGCATTATCTAACCATTAAGTTTTACTGCCTCTCCACTCCCTTCCCCTGAAGACCCCAGAAGGGCAGTCAGGCCTGCCTTTTCAAGGCCCTGGAGAAAGGCCAAGCTTCCTTCCTGGATCTTGGAGTGATGTGGTTCTCTAAGCCCTGAAAGTTTCACCCAGGACCTCTAGGTGAGAAGCGACTCCCCACCACCAGCAGGTTCACAGAAACCATGATGCCCAGAAGGGGAGCAAACCCTTCCACCGGCCAGGGCTCAGGAACCTGAGGATTAATTGCCCTGCAAGCGGCTTGTTAGAGGCTGTGTTGGCAGATGAGGAGAGCAGCAATAGAATCAGCCAATTAAGCAGCCAATGGTGCTGAACTAAATGTGACCTCGTACTTAATTGTGGATGTTGTTTCTCGGCAGTTTCTCACCAGTCTGGGTTTGGGGGAAAGAAAGGGAAGGGTGAGGGGAGGGTGAGTGGCGACGGGAGGGTCCTATTTGTAGGGACGCAAGACTCTCATGTCTTTCTTTCTTAAGGGGACAGTAGCATCAGGGATTCAGTGATTTCCAGCACAAGAAAGTTAAGGAAGGGTGGCCTGTCTCTGCTGTTTCCCTGGGGCAGCAGGCAAGCGGAAGGCCTAGGCTTAGATGACAAAGCAACAAGCCCTTGTCAGGTGAATGAAACATTTCCAAACAGGCTGGAGACTTAGACTCAGGATCACATCTCTAATAGGGAGGAGGAGACACTGATAGAGGCAGGAGCCTGTGCTGTGCTTCACAGAGAGCTCACACCATTTGGAAATCTCGTTCCTCTCTACTCATACCCTAGCCTGGTGATTAGGGAGACCCTCGGTCCCCTCCATACTTTGTCAGTAACATGCCTAGAGCACCAGGTTCAGAAGCTTGTGGGCCTAGAGAATGGGGGTTGCGGGGCTCAGACGGAGAGGGAGATACTAATGTCTCCACATCTAGCAGGACCCGCCGATCCAGCTGCTTCCCCACTGCCTTTGTGACAGCTTCAGGGGTGTGCTGCTTGGATCTCCCCTCAAGAGATGACTTGCCACTCCACTGCAAGGAGTGCGGTGGGCTGACAGCCTCCAGTTGGTAGAGCCTTTGGGACTCATCCCGGCTCTGAGGTTACCTCTTCTTGGCGAGCCCTAGCTAATGACTGAGCATGGTGGAATGTGGGGCTTGGAGTCCCTACCAGCGTGGCACTCCCAGTGAGGCTGGCTGAGAGAGACTTCGTCAGATGTGCATTGCATTCTGAGACTCTCCCTACCCAATTCAGCTTCCTTGCCCTTTCATCTTTCACAGGCATTATCCCCCAACAAACCTCTTGCTGCGCTCTTGACTGTGTCTCAGCATCTGCTTCCCAGCAATGGGCTTTGGACACACTCCCCCAGTACGTGGCATCTTGGCATTCACAGAAACAGCAGCAGCAGGTCATAAAACCTAGGAAGGTCCCTGTTACCTTTCTTCCACCCTTCTCCCCTGAAGTGGGTCAAAAGACACTCAGAGAGGGGGCCCCCCTGTACCAGGAGGAGAGGAACATCCTTATGTCTGAAAACACAGGGACACAGAGAAAAATATGACAAAAGGCCTTGCTAAGTTTACCCTCCCTAGTTTATTGCCATTAGATCATGCCCCTTTGTCTAATCATACTTCTCCATGACTACCCATCTCTTCATCACGCTGAGCATAAAAATACACATTCGCCTGTTTCTTTGGGTCTTCATTTCCTTATGAAGACTCTTGTGTCATGTAAAACTTAAATAAGTTTCTATACTTTTCTTTTGGTACCTTTCTTTTATTATAGGGGCCTCTGCCATGAACTTAGCAATGTTTGAGGAAAGCAAGCTTTTCTTCCCTTAAACCAGAAGACACAGCCTTCTAGCGAGGATATGTCCCAAAACCAAAGGGCTGTTTCTTTCCTATTTCTTCCCAGCCCTATTCAGATTCTCCAACAGGCGTCGTCTCCCTGCCTACTCCTGTCCGTGTCCCAGGGAGCAGACAGTGTGGCCTGCAGCTCTGCCAACCAGTGCCTACCATGTCTTCTCCTGAATCCCAGACTAGTGGAAAACCAAATAGGTTGCTAAAAGTTGAGTTCTAGTCAACAAGGGGGAAAATGTCACAGGCTGGCAAAAGCATTTTTACCTCTTACAGGTGACCCTGTGAGTTTGCAGAGTCATCTGACAAAGCACAGACATTGGCTGAGTGCCTCCACAATGACAAAGACGCCACAGGTAAGGAGCGCCTGTCTTTGGAGCAGACAGTCCTTTAGGGATGGGATCAGGTGGTGCAGATGCATGAAGAATATAAAGCACCAGAGGTACAGCAAGGCACAAGGGAACCCACAGGAGCAAGAGGCCAACTCAGCTTGTGAGAGCCCTAGGAGGACTTCCTGGTGCAGGCAGCATGAGGGTTCTGTCTGAAGTGACAGGAAGGGTGGGGTGTTATAAATGGAGAGAGAGGCAGAGATTCCGAGTCAGGAGAGTGCAGGAGGATTCAGGGCATGGTGACTGGCCCAGCATGAGTGGGGTACTTGGTGTTTTGAAGACAAAGTTAGAATGGTAGGGTATCTTTAAATAATGGAGGACCTTGAATGCCTAGGATATTTGAATTTTATTCTATTTGTACTGGGGAGCCATGAAGAGATGTCAGAAGAGGGGCAATGTGATCAGATTAGTGTTTTAGAAATATAGGTTCTTGACAGGACAAAGGGTTAGAGATTAAAGATGGGTAGAACAGTTAAAGGCTGTTCCATCAATGAAAGCAAGGATGGTGATGGCCTGACTAGGTCAGAGAAATGGCCATGGTGAAGAGGAAAAAGATTGGAAATGTATTACAGAGGAGAATAACCAACAGGATTGGATATAGGGCAAGCTGAGGAAGAGAAGGTGCCAGAGTCATGAGTCTGAATAATCTACTAAGTGACCTCAAACAGGATTGAGGGTAAGTGGAAGAGTGTGGGTCAGGATACGCGGAGGCTGAGATGAAAGCAACTGAACATGGAGTTCTGGAGTCTTGGAGAAGGATCAGATTAAAGATACAATTCTGGAAGTCAACCCCATCGTTATCTTCACACCTCGGGTTCAGGTGCTGAAAAGGAGAGAGAGAAAGAGAAAAAAGAAAAGAATCCAAGACCAAACCTTGGGACAGCCTCCATTTAGAAGGATGAGTCCAGAAATGATTGAGATGACATCATCACAGTGCAGTGGGACCAAGATCTGGAAGAAGTCCCAAGTAGAAGGGCATGGTCAACAATATCAGATGCTATAGAACGTCATGAAGGATGTGGCCCATTGGGAGGCTGCCAAGTGGAGAACACTGGGGTGGGGTTGGCCTTAGTAAGTGTGGCTACAGCAGAGAGCTGCAAGCAGAAGACAGTTTTGCTTGGGTTGAGTCATGAGCTGAAGGCAGGGAAATGAGGTAGAGTGCTGATCCCTCTTTCAGGAAGTTTGTTGAAGAACAAAAGAAGAGAAGTCTTAAGTTTATGTAACAACATGTTCCAAAGAGCTATTTATCTAAGAGCATACATTTTTAAAACTTTTTATTCAAAAATAATTTCAAGCATGCAGAAAACTTGCAAGATTATAAATCATACATAGAAAACCCATCCACCAGGCATGGTGGCTCATGCCTGTAATCCCAGCACTTTGGGAGGCTGAGGTGGGTGGATCACTTGAGGTCAGGAGTTCGAGACCAGCCTGGCCAACATAGTGAAACCCCATCTCTACCAAAAATATAAAAAATTAGCCAGGTGTGATGGTGCATGCCTGTAATCCCAGCTACTTGGGAGGCTGAGGCAGAAGAATCGCTTGAACCCGGGAGGCAGAGATTGCAGTGAGCCAAGATTGTGCCACTGCACTCCAGCCTGGGCAACAGAGCGAGACTCCATCTCAAAAAAAAGAAAAAAAAAAAAGAAAACCCATCTACTTTTTACCTGGATTCATATTTTGCCCATTTGTTTCATCATTTGCTTTCTCATTTTCTCTCTTCTCTCTATACACACACATATAAATATATACAAATATATAATTTTACATATCCATGCACATATATGTCAAATGTTTCTCGGAACCATTTGAGAGTAAGTATAGTTGACCCTTGAATAATGCAGAAGTTAGAGGCATAAACCCCCTATGCAGTCAAAAATTCTCATGTAACTTTTGACTCCCCAGGAACTTAACTACTCATAGCCTACTATTGACCACAAGCTTTACCAATAACATAAATGATCAATTAACACATAAGCTGGAGTAAGCTAGAGAAAAGAAAATATTATTGAGAAAATCATAACAAAAAGGAAATATATTTACTATTTATTAAGTGGAAGTGGATCATCAGAAAATCTTCATCCTTGTCATGTTCACACTGAGTAGGCTGAGGAGGAGGAGAAAGAGGAGGAATCAGTCTTGCTGTCTCAGGAGTGGCAGAGGTGGAAGGGGAGGTGGGAGAGTTGGGCACACTTGGTGTAACTAAAATCCATGCATGAGTGACCCAACGCAGTTCAAATCTGTGCCATCAAGGGTCAACTGTACATATTTCATGGCCCTTTAACCCCTAAAACCATCAGTATGTATTTACTAAGAGTAAGAGTGCTCTCTTACATATCCATAGTATATTATCAATTTTATTAAAGTTAACATTGATACAATCTTTTTTTCAATTGACCAATATCCTTTACAGTGTAGGGGAGGAAAAGTACTCTCTTTTTCTTACCCATCGCAAAGTTCGTGGCTGAAGCCCTTATAACAGAAGATATTAATAACAAGAGAAAAACATACAAATTTATTTAATATATTTTATGTAACATGAAAGCCTTCAGAAATGAGGACCCCAAGAAACTAAATATAAAACTATCTGAAAGGAGACACAAACAGGGGTGTTTTTGACCTGAATACATTTAGTAGGATTATTTGGCGACATGGAAGTCTGTTCTCCTGAACATCTTTCTGAATTTTGGCAATCCCAGAATCTCACACTGGTATTCTTCTTTTTACCAGATGAAAATGATACATATATCTCATCGTATTTCCTATCTTGCCTTGACTGCCAGCAAGCTCAAAGCTAAATTTAGTACTCTATCACAACAAATATATTACCATAGATTTTTCTTCTATTTATATCTCCATTTACTACATGTTTATATTTTTCTATTTATATCTCCATTTATTATATCTTGATGCGTCTCTGGGTACCGCTGTCTACATATGGATTTATTATGTAAGTGTCTTTAATATTAAACCTCCTAAAATTATTTTTGGAAGCTAATGGGGTAGCTGCCTTATAAATAGGAAGTTCCTCAGGAGACACTTGTCTCATTCGGCTACTTATTTACCCAATAAATAGCTAGACCAATATGTACCACATATAAAAGCTAGACCAATATGTTCTCTCTTGTAACTATTAACTACCTTTCCTAGTCCCAACTATAAATGGTCTTGCCACAGAAGATAATTTGGCTTGGGAAGGAACTCTTAGTTAAAATAGAAATGTCTCTCTTTGGACTGTGTCCCAAGTCTTTGTGTTTGTTTAACTTCTTCTGCAGGCTTCAAGTCTGATGCTGACAGAAGCCAAAGGGAATGCTGGTCCAAAGAGGCACACTCTTCCCAAGCTGACTTTTGTAGAGAGAAGGAAAGAAAAACCTGACCTTGGGGAGGTAGGTGCTCCCCCAAGCCATGCAGAGAAAGGAAAGTAGGTCGGAGGGCAGCAGTTTCCTCAAAGATTACCTTTCTTTTTATTGAGACAGAGTCTTGCTCTGTCACCCAGGCTGA
This sequence comes from Hylobates moloch, assembly GCF_009828535.3. Lineage (NCBI taxonomy): Eukaryota > Metazoa > Chordata > Mammalia > Primates > Hylobatidae > Hylobates > Hylobates moloch. The sequence continues at coordinate 40,130,983 of NW_026652276.1, read as the reverse complement.
AGTGCAGTGGCGCAATCTCGGCTCTTTGCAACCTTGACCTCCCAGGCTCAAGCAATCCTCCCATATCAGCCTCCCAAGTAGCTGGACTACAGGTGCGTGCTACCATGCCTCGCTAATTTTTGTATTTTTGTAGACATGGGGTTTTGCCGTGTTGCCCAGGCTAGTCTTGAACTCCTGAGCTCAAGCGATCCGCCTGCTTCAGCCCCACAAAGTGCTGGGGTTACAGGCGTGAGCCACTGTACCTGTCACGGAATCAAATTTTAAAGCTAGAAACGGTCTTCAGAGATTGTCCAGTCCCACCCCTCACTTTACAGCTGTGGAAGCTGAAGTCCAGATCTGGGTCACAGAGCAGGTTAATGGCAGGATGGGCCCCCACCCAGGTCTTCCCATGGCTGGAGAAACATCCTTCCCTTTCCACTTCATCTTCACATGTTCCAGGACTAGAGGTGTCTTGAGTTCAGGGACCACCAAGTCTGAATTATCACCTCTGTAGAACCCAGCAAAGTGCCTGGCATACAGCAGGCCCCTCATAAATGCACTTTTTTTTTTTTTTTTGAGATGGAGTCTCGCTCTGTCGCCCAGGTTGGAGTGCAGTGGCATGATCTTGGCTCACTGCAACCTCTGCCTCCCGGGTTGATTCTTGTGCCTCAGCCTCCCCAAGTAGCTGGGATTACAGGCACCTGCCACCACACCCAGCTAATTTTTTGTGTTTTAATAGAGACGGGTTTTCACCATGTTGGCCAGGCTGGTCTCGAATTCCTGGCCTCAAGTGATCCGCCTGCCTCAGCCTCCCAAAGAGTTGGGATTACAGGTGTGAGCCACCACGCCCAGCCTTATAAATGCATTTTGAATGAATGAGCCATCTGAATTCTCACCTTCTTCCTGGAAGTTTGAAGACCAATGTTTTTGAAATTCTTTGAAAGAGACTTATGAGATTCTTAATGTGCACACTCTATCATCTCTGGCATGGACAAGAAAATGCGCTGACAGTTCTGGTGAGCAAGTCTTCCCTGAACTTCTCAGGGGCTGAGACCGATATTATACCTTACTTACAAATATGCAGACTCGGGTGGTCTGCATCCTGTGGCTCACATGGGATAGGGGTTGCCTGAAAGGTGTATGCTGGCTACTGCGTTAGCATAGCAGAGTGGTAGGAAATACAAACTTTGAAGCCAAGCTTCTGAGCTACAAGGACCACCTCTGTCACTTACTAGCCGTGTAATCATGGACAAATTACTTACCCTCTCTGAGCCTCAGTTTCCTCCTCTGTAAAATGGGTAATATATACCCACCTTATAGGTAGATATATACACATGGGTACGTGCATGTGTGCAAGTGCTTGGAACAGTACCTGGCACCTGGATGGTCTGTGCAAGTGATGGCTATTATTATTCTTGTTCTTCGTAGAGGAGAAAGGGAAAAATGACCCCACCTACAGATCTCTTCTGTAAATTCTCTGGTGTCTCTTAGAAGCACGCAGAAAGTTTTGGGATCATGGCTTGTAACTACAAGTGGCAGCTCTCTCATATGGAGCCAGTGTAGACTTGGCTCCAGAACCAGCCATCAGACTATCTTCGCTGCTTTGGGGTGTTGCCTCTATCACAGGGGAAATGGCTTCAAAGTTCCTCACAGATCTGTCTGTCTTTTGTTCTTGGTCCCACTCTTGAGGACTGAGCCAATAGTCAATGCAGAGTCCACACTGTGAAAGAGAAAGGTCGGCCAGGCGCGGTGGCTCACGCCTGTAATCCCAGCACTTTAGGAGGCTGAGGCAGGCGGATCACCTGAAGTCAGCCTGGCCAACATGGTGAAACCCTGTCTCTACTGAAAACACAAAATTAGCTGGGTGTGGTGGTGTACACCTGTAATCCCAGCTACTCCGGAGGCTGAGGCAGGAGAACTGCTTGAACTTGGGAGGCGGAGGTTGCAGTGAGCCAAGACTGTGCCACTGCACTCTAGTTTTTTGGGGTGTTTTTTTTTTGGTTTTGAGACAGGATCTCACTCTGTTGCCCAGGTTGGAATGTAGTGGCACCATCATAGCTCACTGCAGCCTCAAACTGCAAGCCTTGAACCACTTCAAGTGATCTTCCTGCCTCAGCCTCCTGAGTAGCTGGGACTACATGCACACATCATAGTATGCCTGGCTTTTTTTTTTTTTTTTCTTTTTTGTAGAGATATGATCTCACAATGTTGCCCAAGCTGGTCTCAAACTCCTAGGGTCAAGTCATCCTCCCACCTCAGCCTCCCAAAGAGCAAGATTACAGGTGTGAGCCACCATGCCCATCCCACTCTGGCATGTTGACTATTTTGAGTTAAAGGTATTTGAAAAAAAAAGCAGGTGCAAAAAGATCACTCTGACCTTCCATCTGTTTCTTAAAAGCAGAAGAGGCTATTTCCATGTGAAAGATGCCCTCCCTATACTAGAAGGAAAGCAATGTTCTTATCAAGAATGGATGGTTGAGACTGAGAGAATTCTACACAGACCTTATTAAAATAACTCTTATCTTTATGCCTCCCCACATAATTTAGTTGCTTTTTCACAACTTACTATTCTTCATCCCATTCAGTATATAAGCAATTGACTCCAACTACTTCTTTGAGTCTTCATTTCCTTATGAGGGTTCCATGTCACACAAAACTTGTGTTAAATAATGAATGCTTTTCTTTTCTTTTCTGAGATAGAGTCTTGCTCTGTCTCCCAGGCTGGAATGCAGTGCTGTGATCTTGACTCACTGCAGCCTCTGCCTCCCGCGTTCCAGCGATTCTCCTGCCTCAGCCTCCTGGATAGCCGGGATTATAGGCGCACACCACCACACCTGGCTAATTTTTGTATTTTTAGTAGAGACGGGGTTTCACCACGTTGGCCAGACTGGTCTTGAACTTCTGACCTCAGGTGATATGCCCACCTTGGCCTCCCAAAGTGCTGGGATTACAGGTGTGAACCACAACACCTGGCTAATGAATGCTTTTCTCCTGTTGATCTGTCTTGCCAATTTCATTCTCAGGCCTACCCAAAACAAAACAAAATTCTAAGAGTATAGGGGTAAAATTTTTGTCTCTCCACACAGTATCAAAGAAAAGAAAGGGAGCCTGAGGTTTTCTAGAGGCCGGTAGGCAAGGGAGTCACCCCAAGTCTTTTGGGAGCCATGTGGAAGCATTATCTCAGAGTATTCAATGGTAGGATAGCCCTTTGCAGTTTCCCACTTTCAGAACACAAAAGCGTGGGGAATGAGGATTTCTTAATTGTTGCCATTTTCCAAAAACACAGGGTTTAAATTTCATATTGTCATAAGGACACATACCTCCATGGTCACAAATGTATAACCAGGGGTACCTAAAGCCCCAAATAAACATGGAAAATCTCCCCAAAGTATTCAAGTAATTTTACCTGAAATTGTGGGGGCAGAATCATTATTTTACATAATACAAAAAGAATGAAAATATTTATGATTTTGAAGCTAAAATATTCAAAGAGGTTTTTAGAACCCTTGTGCTAAATTTCTAGCCCCTCACCTCAACCATTTGGGGTACCTGTGTACCCCTAAAAGTTCGAGAAGCACTGGTCACTTATGCTGTTATTGAATTCTCATAACTCTTTGATAGACATGTTTTTAATCAAAGCTTCATGGGGACAATGTCATCTTTCATGTCATGTTTTGTTTCTTCATGTACCTCCATAACTGCTTTTTTTCTAACCTCAGAATTTTGTTTGAATGACAAACTTTTTGTTTTGGAATATTACAGAAACATTGCAGAGCTAATACAGAGAGTTCCTCCATACCCTTCACCTGTACTCCCAGGTTCCGCTAATGTTAACATCTTACACACCCACAGCACATTTGTCAAAACTAATAACATTAACTTTGGCCTTTACTATTAGCTAAACTACAGGCTTAAATTCCACCAGTTTTTCCACAAACATCCTTTTACTGTTCCAGAATCCATTCCAGGATTCCACATGGCACTTAACTTAAATGCCTTTTGATTGACTGGAAGAACCTTTCATGAGTCCCACTAAGTGCCAGACATTGCCCTACATCTTAAGGAGCTGATGAAACCAACAATCCTGGATTTCTGAATGTACAAAGGGATCACATGGGGAAAGTGGCTCATTGTCTGCTCCGTGCCACACAGGTGTGGGCAACGCCTCCCCACCGGCAGCAGTTGGGTTCCCAGCCCCTGCTCCCTAAGTCAAGGCAGCAATCTGAGCCCAGGACGTGACCCGTGTCGGTCTCCGCGCTGGGTGCCCTTCCGGAGCCGGCACTGGAAGGTTAGCGCCTCTGAAATCAGATAAAGGACATCAAGCCACAGCTGTGTTTGTTTTATAAATTAAAGGGCGAATCATTAAAATGATTGTTTTCCTGAAAATAAAGAGATTAAACAGTTCTCCCTTCTCCCCTGCTGCCTCCCCGCCTCTTTTTCCAATTTGTCCCACAGGACCCCAGATTCGTGTTAATGGCAAAGAATTATCTCTGTTTCAATCTTGGGGCCTGGGCTGGCTCCATAACAATTATAATCTCTTATCTGAAGCGGCCTGGAGGCGAAGGGCCAGTGAGGCTGAATTCTTTGCAGAATTAACTGCCATTCAGATGGATAGGAGGAGAAGAATTGAGCCGTTCCTTTCACATTGAGGGGGCCTTCAAGGTGATTCTCAACTTTCCTTAGGTACTTTTCCTATGGCCCTTTTCTGCAGAAGGTTCGGTGTCTGTTGGACTTTAAGGTTTTAACACAGAAAGAAAAGAGGATAAAATGAGCATGCGAAAAGTGCATGAAAAGCACCTGGCATGCAGTAAGTACTCAATAAACATTAAAGAGGCCGATGAGAAACATTTGTACTTAAATTAGAAGACAGTGGGGAGCCGGAAGTGTTTCTCAGAAGGATGACAGGGTTGGATGGAGTGGGGGTCTTCCAAGGAGCTTATGAACTAGGAGGGGTTTACATCACGGACACATCACATGACATACGGCGGTGAAGAGAGCATGCATCTAATAATTATGCGGTCACTTTACCTGCATGATGTCATTTCATCCTCACATAAAGCCTATCCGGTAGCCACTATTTTATCCCCAATTTACAGATGGATAAACAGATTAAAAAATATGTCCAGCTGGACGCGGTGGCTCACGCCTGTAATCCCAGCACTTTAGGACCCCAAGGTGGGTGGATCACGAGGTCAGGAGTTCAAGACCAGCCTGGCCAAGGTAGTGAAAACCCATCTCTACTAAAAATACAAAAATTAGCCAGGCGTAGTGGCAGGCACCTGTCATCTCAGCTACTTGGGAGGCTGAGGCAGAAGAATCAGTTGAACCTGGGTGGCAGAGGTTGCAGCGAGCTGAGATCACGCCATTGTACTCCAGCCTGGATGATAGAGTGAGACTCCATCTCAAAAAAAATAAAAAACAAATGTCCAAGCCTGTTCAGCTAGTAGAAGCCGGGCAGGGCAGTTCCAGCACCTGCCCTGCCTCCCAGAGAGACGAGGAGGGGTCGCAGCTCTGTCACAGCAGTGCCCACTTGCTCCTTGACTGGCTAGCACAGAGCCTGAGGTGTGAATACTCAGTGAAAAGTGTGTTAAATATGTGAAGAGATGTGACTCCCAGTCATCCCTGACTAAGAGCTATTGACTAATCTCATTCCCATGTTTCCTCTTCTGGCACAAAAGGGAAAGCCTGTGGCTTATTTTATCAAAACATTATGGGGTCGGGTGTGGTGGCTCATGCTTGTAATCCTAGGACTTTGGGAGGCCAAGGTGAGTGGATTGCTTGAGCCCAAGAGTTGAAGACCAGCCTGGGCAACATGGAAAACCCCATCTCCAAAAAAAAAAAAAAAAATAGCACACAGTAGTGCACACCTGTGATCCTGGCTACTTAGGAGACTGAGGCAGGAGGAACGCTTGAGCCCAGGAAGTGGAGGCTGCAGTGACCAGTGATTACACCACTGCACTCCAGCCTGGGTGCCAGAATGAGACTCTGTCTCCCACCACTTCCCCCAGAAAAAGAAAACACATTATGGAAAATTAGCAACAGGAGCTCTAAAATGCTCAGATAATGCAAAAATACAGTCAGTATAATTATATCAGTTCCCTGAGCTTTGTAATGAAAGGAGAGCCTTAGTTTTTTATTTTTTTTAATGGGAAAATAAAGAGCTTTCCCCTTCAAACCAGCATGGAGGTTGTACACCATGAGAAAATGCAGAGGCAGCTTAGGAGATGAAGGCTGAGGAGGAACTTTAGGCTTGGAGGTTTCTAGGGACAATCCATAAAGATGGTGGGCAATGAAGTCACTCCTGTGCCTAGTGAGACTTTCAGAACTGAGGTAAAACTCACCCCTTACCCCTTTCCCAAAAAAGAAAAAGATGACACAATTGGCCGGGCATGGTGGCTCATGCCAGTAATCCCAGCACATTGGGAGGCCAAGGTGGGTGGATTGCTTGAGCCCAGGAGTTCAAGACCAGCCTGGCCAACATGGCAAAACCCCATCTCTACTAAAAATACAAAAAATTAGCTGGGCATGGTGGTGCATGCCTGTACTCCGAGCTACTTGGGAGGCTGAAGCATGAGAATCACTTGAAATCAGGAGGCAGAGGTTGCAGTGAGCCGAGATCATGCCACTGCACTCCAGCCCGGGCAACAGGGTAAAACTGTGTCTAAAAAAAAAAAAAAAAAAAAAGTGACCATTAAAACAACAGCAATAATAAACCTTGTAGCATAGCAAACAAAAGAAAATTAATTTCTCAATCTAAGAGTAAAAAAAAAATTCTCCCAGTGGCCATCTAAAGAGCCTCTGCAGGCCTCTGAATTGTTCACCAAGCCACCAAGCAAGAAATCCCTAAGCGGAAATTAGACAATGAGGAAAACAACTAAGACCCCTTTGTATGGCTAAACAGCATCAAAGACCTGCATTTTACAAGTATGGAATGGGCTCAAAGTGAAAAACCAAGCAGCCCTCATAAAAGTCCAAAAAAAGCCTCCAGAAAAGCTCAGAGAAAGCTGAGACTGAGGGGCCAGCCTTCCCTGGGGAGGAGGCAGCCGCTGCTGGCAGCTGGGCAGGGAGCTGGTGGTGGAGCTGGCTGGGACCGAAGAGACAGTTCTTCCTTTCCATCTGACATTTGATCCCCTCCCTGAGGTCTGTTATTTAATGGTGCAGAACTTCCCTTTCCCCTAAAATTGAGATCCAGCTGGGCCATTTCTGGTTCCCACAGGTGTGTGCAGGCTCAAGCCACCCTGGCTACTGTGAAAGCTACAGGTGGGGGTCCTGACAGAGAGCAGGGTGGTGGCTATCTGGGTTAGGAGGCTCGGTGGGCAGCTGAGGGTGAGTGGTAAGCTGCTCTACTGCACCCCATGAGACAGCCCCCCTTAGGTCAGCCTCACGCAGCAGCCCACTGCACAAAATAAGGTTGGTTTTAGATGAGCACTTAACATTTGTTTGCTTCTCAGCTTGTTTCATCCTTTCATAAAACGAAAAATATCATACATACAAAAAACAGAGAGGACAATACATTGAGCCCCCAAATATACCTCCCCCAGATGCAATAATCATCAGGATTTTACCACATTTGCTCAATCTATCCCTTTTTCCTTTTCTATCTTTGCTGAAATGTTTTATTGAAAGCAAATGCAAGATATGCTATCTCTACCCATATATTTCAACATCCATCTCCCCCAAAAATATGAACATTTTCTTATATGACTACCACACTATTTTCATGCCCAACAGAATAAACAATAACTTCTTGGTGTTCTCTAATATTCAGTGTCTCCTTTTGCCTATAAGAAATGATGCCTTGAGATTAGAATCAGGGCTAAGGAAAAGCCTCCCATCATGCTGTTTAAGACTGGAATGAACACTATAGCCCAAGTCCATTCTCCAAGCTTCAGTCCAGAATCTTTGCCTTGGTTTTGCAGGCAGATATTTCCCATAAACATCTACCTCTGTGCCTTGATGTGTAGTCTTCCATCTCCCAACCCCAATGCAGCCTCTAAAACGAGAGTTTGGGCTTTTCAGGTACAGAGTGTCCTCGAAGTGTAGAGTGTATCAGAATCACCTGGCACTAGTTAAAATGCAGATTTCTGGGCTCCACCCCAGAGTTTCCAGCTTAGTGAGTATGGGGCAGGGCTGGGAATTTGCATATCTAACAAGTTCGCAGATGATGAGGATTCTGCTAGTCCAGGGACCATACCTGGAGAGCCACAGAGCTACGACAAACCACACAAATGGGTCTTCCTTTGATGAACTACGGCCTGCTCTGCTGAGGCTGCCTCACGACATGGCTCCAGCAGTGCCTCGTGCTCCAGGGCCATCCGTGTGCAGATAGAGACTGGGAATGCTTTCATTACCCTGGAGTTATTCCCGACGCTGACATACTTGGGCCTCGGTGTATCAGCTCCCACTAAGCAGGCTTCTGTTGCCTTGTTACCCAGCAACCAGCCCAGCTTTGCTCTCCCATGCCTGGGCTCCTTGCCTGGTAACCCATTCCCTGAGGGACCAGAGTTCTCATCTTCCAATCTCAGCTTCCTCTGCTCAAGTCACCTTATACCAAATCCTTGACTTGTCCTGGGGCTTGGCTGCCTTTCTCCCTGCCTTACCAGGGCAAGTCCAGCAGTTGTGAGGAAACACCCTTTCCTATAGGATCTGCTCAGAGCAGCACCTTTTCCTCATTCACACAGAAGTGCGGTGCCAGGCCCTCGTCTGGTTCTCTGTCCCTTCCTTGCTCCACGCTGATCCCTGATTGATCCTGGATCATTGAATCATGAGTCCCATCTGGCTCCCACCCCAACTCTGCTCATTCCCCCTCCCTCCCCACCCTTCCCAGAATCTGCAGCACACGTGCTTCCCAGGGCTGCCCAGCCCTGCTCTGTCAAGACCCAGGCCTGAGCTGGAAGGGCTTCCTGAAAAGCCAAAGCCACGTCCCCTCCCAGGCAGGTCTAATGGCTCTCCCTCGATCAGGGAGCTTGTCCCAGGACATAGCCTCACCCTAGTGGCACTGGGTTTCCTTCTCAGAGAAGCAGTTGCCCTGAAGGAAAGCTAGGCTGGGTTTTGTCCAATTTCTCAGAGGGGTCGCTCTTGGGGCTTAAACCTCTTTATAGACTAAAGTCAGCCAGCCAGTGAGTCAGCTAAATTTACTAGCCCTGTTGGCCTTCAGAAGGGGCCCCGTGGGCAAAGACTAAAAATAGCAGGTGCGAGGGCCCCAGCTTTGGGGTGGGATGGGTGAGCGCATTCATCTATCCATCCAGGAAACACTCACTGAGCACCTAGGAGGGCAGGAACTGTTTTGGACACGGGGCACCAACCAAATGACAAAATCCTTGTCTTTATAGAGGTTGCATGCCAATGAAGGAGACAGATAATAAAAAATAAATTTGCGAAAATATGTAGAAGACTCACGTAATTCTATAGTAGGGTCCAAAAAACTCAATAGTGTCAAGTGTGGGATCCTGTGAGATTGATGAAATATCAGGGTGAACATGCTGCAGAAGGCAGGAACCAGCCACCGATCATATTTCCTCTTTGCTGAAGTTATTGTGGGGTGTGCTATTAAAGGGTACCACTGCATATTAAGTCATGTAAGAAGGAAATGCTAAGAAAATACATAAAGCAAGGCAGGAAGGCATGCAATGTTGGGGTGGGGTGAGCTGAAATTTTTTATTCTATTTATTTTATTGAGACAGCCTCATTCTGTCACCCAGGCTGGAGTGCAGTGGTGTGAACTGCAACCTCTGCCTCCCAGGTTCAAGCAATTCTTGTGCCTCAGCCTCCTGAGTAACTGGGATCACAGGTGTGAACTACCATACCCAGCTAATTTTTTGTATTTTTAGTAGAGATGGGGTTTCACTATGTCGCCCAGGCTGGTCTCCAACTCCTGGGTTCAAGTGATCCACCCTCCTAGTCTTCCCAAAGTGCTGGGATTACAGGTGTGAGCCACCACACCCGGCTGAGTTGAAATTTTATATAGCTTGATTTATTTAATAAGAAGAATGCCTCACTAACAATGTAACCTGAAATGGAGGTTGCATCCCCCTACTGGCACGTACAGGACTGAGAAACCCAGAAACAGGGAGGCATAGGAAGGTACAAAAAATAAAGGCAAGGACTGGGAATCACTCAAGAGACCACAGCAAAGGGAGTCAAATGAAGAGACCAGAAGACCAGAAACACAGATCCTCTAGCAATGGATGATGTATTTGCTGGCATCCCTTCAGAGAGAGAAGGAAGGGGACATTCCAGGCAGGTGGAAGAAGACAGGAGATGACTCAGAGGTGAGAAAAAGCAAATAGTACTCCAAAGAAAAATTTTCTTGGCTGGATTGTTGACAAGCAAGAGTTAACATGGATCCAGGGGAAGAGGACTAGGAAATGCAAAGTGTGAAAATCCAAAATCAGGAAGAATGATTTTATCTTGGGCAAAAGGCCCTCGGACACCATCACAGGCTTGGAGATGCGGGTGGTACCCACAGATGCCTAAGGAAGACTGGCAGGGGGGCTCACATGCTGTGGAGAAGCAGTGGCCCAGAGCTGGCAGTGGAGACAGAGAGGCTGCCAAGGGCAGTAGCCAGGAACTGTGGGCTGTTCTGGCCCCTTTGTCTCTCCAAAGGTGTGTGGGAGGCACAGAGGGCCAGAGGTTTCCCAACTCCTGAGCAGCTCCCCTGTTCCTGTTTATTCTTATTCCTTTAATGATATGATGAGCTCATGTTCTCGGAGGTGCCAGGAATGAATTAGCCATGCAGCTCACTTCAGGCATTAGCAGAAACCATGGAGTGTCCTGCAGCAGGTAGGTCTGAGCTGCGTGTCTGGAGAGGGCAGGATGACAGTGCCACATGCATGTGCGTTCTGCCCTCCAGGAGCCAGCCGGTGACCCTGCCAGCAATGGTGGCCAAGCAGGAGGGAGGGGCAGCTGCTCAGACCACCAGGGAACAAAATGTTCCTCTCCTCTTTGGAGGAAAATAATCAAGTAGATTTATTTCCTCTTTCTTTTTTTACTATTCTTGCTTGCTATGGCAGAGCCACAGACTCTCCAAGGAGAGATTCCTTGAAACCACTGCCTCCTTTCCTAGGTCTCAGCTCCCCAGCCTATAACTGCATGTATGTAAATCCCTCCCCAACCCCACACTCATCCTCATTTCTAACCAGCTCTTCCTAAAATTCCACTCTTTCTTAAGGAGTCTCTTCCACAGAACCCTGGGGAAACTCACTCCATGGTCTATTTAAGTCTTCATTTTCCTCTCACCTTAACCCAAACCTGTGCGGGCAAGTCAACATCCTGCCTCTTCCTGCCCCCCTTACCGAAGCCTCGCCTTCTCCTAGTGTCTTCCACACAACAGGGGAAGCAGCAGCATGTCCATGCCATTTGGTCATGCCAGTCAAGTCCCTGCCATCTGGGCACACCGTCTTCTCCAGGTCTCTGCTGGCTTCTGGATTGCATTTCCCGTCTTTCCCGTCATCATCCTTGGTGACCTCAACCTTCATGTCAATGACCTGTCCAGCTCCCTGACCACCCTCTTCTGTGCCCTCCTCCACATGGATGACCTCTGTCCCATAGGATAGTGACCACAGCTGGACCGCATTACACGGTTCTGCCTCCCCTCCAAGACCTCAAGCGTGGTGCAGACCCTTCAACCTCAGCCTCCTACCCTGCCGACATCCCGCTTCCTCACTCCTCCTGAACCAGTTCTTTGTCATTGCTGAATCGTCTCATTTCTTGACCCTTTGTAACACAAACAATCTAGTACCTCTCTGTGGTCTACATTTTCAATACACACATATACAGCTCTCCAGGCTCTACCATGCCTTCTCCCCTGGGTCTCCTTCCTCCCCAGCAATTAGCACTATGGAGCCAAAAGAAAGAAATACTTGCAAATTTACCTTCTCTTCTAAGATGCAATTACTTTTGCACCAACCTAATATATGCATTAATATTATGCACTTACTATAGGCTAGATTCCTCTAAATACTTTGTGTGGGTTGTCTCCTTTAATCCTCACAATAACCCATGGGGTGGGTATAATCATTACTCCCATTTAACATATAAGGAAACCCAAAGCACAGAAAATAAAAAAGTACTTTGCCCATGGTCGTGCAGTTGGAGGCAAGATTCAAACCCAGAATCCACTATCTCTCACCCACCTTCCAAGTTAAATAGAACAGGTATTGGTCTACTACAGTTTTTATTTATTTATTATTTATTTTTAGCTGCTCCTTGCAGAGCAGGGCTAATTCTTAGCAGTGTGCCTTAAGTTAGCCTATTTTTTTTTTTTTTTTTTGAGACGGAGTCTTGCTCTTGTCACCCAGGCTGGAGTGCAAGGCACGCTCTCGGCTCACTGCAACCTCTGCCTCCCGGGTTCAAGCAATTCTCCTGCCTTAGCCTCCCAAGTAGCTGGGATTACAGGCACCATGCCCGGCTAATTTTTTTGTATTTTTAGTAGGGACAGGGTTTCACCATGTTGGCCAGGCTGGTCTTGAACTCCTGACCTCAGGTGATCCGCCCGCCTCAGCCTCCCAAAGTGCTGGGGTTACAGGCATGAGCCACCACGCCCTGCCACCTACTAAGATTTTTAAAGCAGTGTGCCTGTGATTCATTCTAACCTTCATACAGTAGTGCTTCATACAGTGGAGAAACTCAATAAAGATACGTTGAAAGTATTTAATTTACAAAGTATTTAAATTACACCAATCTGATTTGTGTAGAAAATGTAAGACACTCAAGTTCATGAGTGAGCTCCAAATGTGAAAACACTGAAAAGATGGATGCATGGATCAAAGGCACAAGCATGCATATTAAAAAAAAAAAAAAAAACAAAACACTGTTCTACTTGAATCATTAAACTTAAAATGTTTATAACACTGTAATCTATGCTCATTCAGATGCAAATTTCCAATTGTTGATGTATTTACATCCATTTCTCAAAGAATCAACACTTGGAATAAACAGTCATGCAAATAGTATCAGAAATTTCTTTTTTTTTTTTTTTTTTTGAGACGGAGTCTCCCTCTGTTGCCCAAGCTGGAGTGCAGTGGCGCGATCTCGGCTCACTGCAAGCTCCGACTCCCAGGTTCATGCCAGTCTCCCTCTGTCGCCCAGGCTGGAGTGCAGTGGCGTGATCTCGGCTCATTGCAAGCTCCGCCTCCCGGGTTCATGCCATTCTGCCATTCTCCGGCCTCAGCCTCCCGAGTAGCTGGGACTACAGGTGCCTGCCACCGCGCCCGGCTAATTTTTTTGTATTTTTAGTAGAGACGAGGTTTCACCATGGTCTCGATCTCCTGACCTCGTGATATGCCCCCCTCGGCCTCCCAAAGTGCTGAGATTACAGGCATGAGCCACCGTGCCCAGCCCAGAAATTTCTTAAAGACAACTCAGATTTGTTTTCAAATTTATACTCTGTATGTGAAAATTTTTAAATTTAACTGACAAATAATTATGTACATTTATGGTATTCAACATGATGTTTTGGTCTATACATTGTAGAAACCTATACATTGTACACATTGTAGAAAGATTCCATAAAGCTAATTAATACATCTATTACCTTACCAATTTATCACTTTTGGGGGGGTGAGAATGTTAAAAATATATACTTTAAGCAATTTTGAAATATACAACATGTTAACTGTGGTCATCATGCAATGTAACAGATCACTAAAAGCAATTCAGATTCTTTTTTTTTTTATACTCTAAGTTCTAGGGTACATGTGCACAACGTGCAGGTTTGTTAATGTGATCCCAGATAATGTGATGTTTTCTGTATTTAAGAATAGATCTCAGAAACAAGATAACCATCGATAAAGAAATCTACTGTTACCATAGCATGCAAATACAGGCTTTAGCACTGAGGCAAAGGCTATCTGAGAATTGTGTTGGCAGCTTAAGTGTCCATGGTTTACCAGGCAGTCATCGTTCTCATTTGCTACATGGAATACGTATCTCATGGCATAATAACATGTAGAAGCTGTATCATCACACTGAAAAAGCCCCTCAACCACTGCCTGCAAAATCAGCTTTGAATTGGCAAAGTAGACATCCCTAAACCTCAGCCTTCTCTCTCAAGCTAATTCCTCCAACATCAAGCAATAGCTATTAAGGAGCAGCTGCTCCAGGTGACAGGTGACCAGCATGGCTGATTCCTAGCACATCTCTCTGAATTGGTCAAAGGCAAAAACCAAAAGCAAAACTAAACTAAAAACAACACACACACACACACGCACACACACACACACAGAGAGAGAGAAACCTTTCAAGATACTCTAAGGATAAACCCGAGAAATATGGGGAGTGTGGTAAGAAGTAGCTTAGGTTCAGTTAACACACAGAGTAAGCACAAGACACATTATAGTGTCTGCATCAACAAAACGAAGGGAAAAAGCCACCTAAGCAGCAGATCGTGGATCAAAACTCAAATTCCAGAGACTGTGGCAGTTGATTGGCAAAACCTGTCAATTCCAGACTGGCTTAAATTGCCATTTAAGAACAGATATCTTTTAGGAGTCAAGTATCTGAAGGCAATTAACTAATACTAACTCATTGGGCCACTCTAACTATGCCTGCTTGGCAATCAGTAAAAGCTTCCCAAAAGGATGGTGGCAGAGTACAATGGAAAATAAGCTGGAAGCCAGAGAGGATGTGGGGAGACTGGCTTTCCCACCCATTGCCAGGGAATGTGGATGCCACAACATTTTTGGCAACAGTCAGGCAGTACATATTAAAACTTAAAACTCACTTGCCCTTGGTACCAGCAGTCCCACCCTGGGAAACCTATCCTGAAGAAATAAATGCATCCAAGGGCAATAATATGTTGCAAGGCTCCTCGTTGCAGTGTTATGTGCACAAGCAAAACACTAGAAACAAACTGAATGTCTCTCAGTATAGAAATAACTGAACGTGCAATGGACATCTGTTGACCATTCAACATCATCTGTCCCCTTCTTCTTTGCAACGGAAGCTTGATTCTGTTTAGGTAACCATTCCCCAGGAAAGGAGACCTGTAGTCCACACTCCAGAGGAAAATCTTATTAGTCTAAAGTGAAGTAGATTTGAAATCTACTGGTTCCACCCTGGTCCCAGCATGTCCTAGCTGTATAACCTGGGTGTCACTCCACCTACCTGGGGCCCCAGTTTTCTCTTCTGCAAAATGCCCATTCTTACACTCACCATGCCTAGATGGTAAGGTTTTTATTATGTAAAAGCATTTTGACAACTTGTAAGCATTCTACCAATTTAAAGAAGGATGGGTTTTGGATGAGCCTCTATGTGTGGATGTTGTGTCTGCACTCACCTCCAGGACGCCATTCACACTCGCCTCCTCAGCGCCACACTGTTCCTACACATGAGCTAAGCGGCAGCCAGCCAGGGCCCCAAGCTAGGCTGGCTTTCCAATGCTTTGTTTCCACCCAGGGCTCCAGCCAACACTTCGATTAACTTCTAACTGAAAAACGATGCCAGCTGTAGGACCCAGCTGCTCTTGCCTTCGATGGGATTTCTCTCAGGTTTTCTTTCTTGTGACTCATGACTAAGATGTCCCATCCGTATCCACCATCTTTCCAAGGAAAATGTGTAAGATTTGCTTCCCGGGTCCAGTCCTCTCCCCACTCACAATCACACATGCTGATTTAATCTCAGGAGATGTAAACATTTGCTGGACTTTCTCCATTTATCCCCATCCGTCCGCGGCTCTCTTCCCCCACACACGCATTTCTGTGATGTTCTCCTTTTCTCGACACCCACTCCTTTACCCATGCTGCCCTGCGTTCCTTTTATTTCTCAAACACTCAGTTTTCTTAAAATGCAGTTTCCCATTCTCTGGACATAGGAAATTTCTTGCTTCTTCTCCAGTGGGGTAGGAGTTAGCAAAATTTGCTTCCAAATCTGCTGTTTCCTTTTTTTTTTTTCCCAGAGAGACGCCATTTTAGGTGTGTGGTGTTTAAAGACCCAGGGCTGGGTCCCTTGGGGATGAGCTGGACTAATAAGGTTGCTGAACCAGACCTAACCCATTTGGTTATAATAGAAAGTTGTTTTCTCCTGAGAGTGGCTTTGAGGCTGAGACGGAGGAACAACATATGGGGGAACAGGCAGAGGCGGGAGGCAATCACAAGGGGACCTGGAAGACACACAGGGGCTGGCCCAGGGTTAAAGGGAAGCTGGGTCCTGTAGCAGGGTGCTCCCAGGTTGCCATTTGGTATTGATGTCTGGGGCCTCTAGGACTTTTTCCTTTAAGTTCCCCTTGTCCCCTGCCTGGCTTCACGATCCCTCCACAGTCCAAGGCAGAGGACCACAAAGAGATGTCACAGATAGCACCTGGGTTGCAGTCAGCACACTAGGGTTTGCATTTTGACACTGCTCCTTCCTAGTGCTGTGGCTTCCAGTAAGTTACCTCTCTGGCCCCAGGGGCCTCCTCTATGAAGAGGGAACTGTAATACCCAGGAGGATCAAGGAGAACCAATGCATACTAAGGCTCCTGCTCGAGGCGTGGGCCTCTGCTGCACGAGGCCTACAAAGGAAGGGTTTGCAGTAGATTAAAAGCAGCTCATTCTGAATCTAGGGAGCAAATGAGTCCCATTAGGGGAAAAACAAAGCCCTACATAATATGTATTAGCTGCAGCCCTACAGAGTCAATAAGAATTAGGTGGGTGATATAACACTACCCTTGGATAAGTTTGCCCTAATTTTGGCAAGTTCCAGTCTAACCCTTTAAGGCCAGGTCTTTTCTCCCTGGATGGAGAGTTATTTCCTTAAAAGAAGAAAAGAGGCTGGGTGGGGTGGCTCAATCCCGTAGTCCCAGCACTTTGGGAGGCCGAGGTGGGCAGATCACTTGAGGTTGGGAGTTTGAGACCAGCCTGGCCAACATGGTGAAACCTTGTCTCTACTAAAAAAATACAAAGATTAGCCAGGTGTGGTGGCAGGCACCTGTAATCCCAGCTACTCAGAAAGCTGAGGCAGGAGAATCGCTTGAACCCAGGAGGCAGAGGTTGCAGTGAGCCGAGATCATGCCACTGTACTCCAGCCTGGGCAACAGAGCTGGAGACAACATCTCAAAAAAAAAAAAAGAAGAAGAAGAAGAAGAAAAGAAAAGAAAAAGTCATTTGTCATTTTGTATGCATATAAGCAAGAGGGAACCATTTGTCTCTGTCCACATTACAAACAGGGCCCAGCTTGATGCCAGTATCCTCAACAACTGCCCCTATGTTACCTGAGGATTTACATGGTACTCCAGAAGGAAGATCTTGGCCTAATCCAGATTCTTACACTACCTGTGTGACCACAGACTGGCCACTTACTCTCCTCTCAGGGCCTTATTTATTCATTTGAAACAAAATATTGGAATCAGGAGCTAAGGTTTCTTCCATCTCAGGCATTCGGTGATTCTGGTCTTTGGTGGGAGGCCTGGACTTTATCTCCCGGTGCAGAACTCATCTCCCAGGCTGGGTCTCCCCAGGGAGACTGAGAGTTAACTGTGATAAGTTCTGAAGAACAAGAGTCCCACAGCCACCATCACCACAAGAAGCGGTAATCCAGGAACTCTGCCAATGGGTGGCAAGGCCAGTCTTGGTGGTGATGGGGAGGTGGGGATGGGAAGGTGGAGACTGTCCCCTCCCCACCCAAATCCTGCCTAGTGGCCTCCTCCAGTGCACCACAAGAGGACTGAGTCTTGGTTGCTCCAGGCGGAAGAAGCTCCTCCCTGCACACCAGAGCTCCTCATTGTCCACAGACATGTCTCCCCATAATGACTTTAGTGAATGTGCCCCGAGGGCAAGGTGATCATGTATTCCAGAGAGAAAGGAATACCCTCAACCACGCCTCCTGAGGGGTGGGGATGGCCAGGACCATTGTCGTGCTCCTGCTGACTCCATTATAAACAGGGACAATGAGGTCAAGTTACACAGAAGTCCATATGTTCCACTGAAATTAGCCACAGGCCTCGATGCAGTCCGGTCTCAGAAAGAAAGTCACGGCCTGTGCCCATTGTGAACATTTGATGCTAGCCAGGCCAGGAGTGGGAGCCAGCGGGGTGTGGGTCAGACCTTGACATCTCTGCCTCTTTTAGAGCCACAAAGCTGCTAGCAGCAGAACAGATACAGTTCGTGGCAAGAAAATGAGAGAAGCACAGCGTTTTCATGGATCACAGGCATGGGGGAGAAGACACTTCAACTCCGTTGTGTGCTGACAGCTCATCTAGCCTGTCCCACCACTCCTCAGCTGGTCCCACGACCTGGGCCTCTGTCCACAGCCCCCTTCCGTTCAATGGTCTGCATTGTGCAGGAAATCTCTTCCTTTTGTTTTTCCATCAATTTATACCTCGGCTCATTTGTTTTCCATTCTTGGGAGCAATTCATCTGCTCTTGGGCCCCACAGTGTCTTTCTCCCCTTGATTCCTAGACAAGATGCTTGGACAGGTCCATTGTCTTAACAGTGGCCAGCTCTCAGTATTTAATAAAAGTTGTGCTTTAAAAAGAAAAAGCAATGGAGATTCCAGTTTTTATCCCTGGTAACTTCTGAGAAATTTGGTAGTGGTGCTGCTCCTGTGTGGCTTGGCCTTTGTGCTTTTTGTTTGGATTTCAGGGGAGAGTTCCGCAGGGATACCTGGGGAAATTTTCCATGATGCCAAGACAATGGGCAGAGTTCCTCCCCATTCCTCTCTGCCATCCTGGCAGATTGTAAAATTATACGCTATTGCTAGAATGAAGGAGAAATTGTATGGAGAGTCCTTTCTATTGCTCTGTGGATTACAGCCCTTCATGGTTGTTCAAGAAAAATGGATTGGGGGGCAGAAAGAGAAAAAGGCAGTGAGGTTCAGAGCAGTTTGGGCCCAGGCAGGCTCGTATATGGAAGGGACAGAGGCTTGCAATAGAAAGTGTTGCAAAGACCTGGCCTGGAAGTCCCAGAAAGGGTCTTAATTATAAGTCATTTTGTCAATGCATCGCAGGCTTTTTTCTGGGTGCACCAGAGAAATTACTGTTGCTGGGATTATTAGGGGTGCAATTATCCCAGTTATTAATACACCACCAAACGTGGGAGGGGAGGGCGTGCTCAGCCCCATCCATGGGCTCCCAAGCTGCAGGTTTGCATTTCCCAACAGCACAGGAGGTCTCGTAGGAATCCACAGAATTGTCAAGATAAGTACTGGCATCTCTTGGCCCCAACAGAGACTCGCACAGTATTGTAGACTGAAGAAATGCCATTGAAGAAGTGGCCGTAAGATTCTTCAGGGTTGGGTCTCCTTGGATCTCTCACACTTTGTCCCTAAAAAGTGTGTCACAGGTAAAGTAAGTATTTCCAAACAAAGCTTCAGGGTAGCATAAAAAGGGTCAGACTCTCCCTGCTCCACACAAGCCATGGATTTCATGATGTCTATGTATCCATACGTGCACGTACCATGTGCACACACACACATACACATCCCTTTGAACATGGTCACTGAGTGGAGAACGAATGGCCTCTGCTCTAGCCTGAGCATCTGTAAGATGGTCAGGGGATGCCACAGGCCCCACTGATCTACAGGGAGGTGTCTCATCGAGCCAGACTGCACAAAAGCACCTCCTCAACATGGCGGACGCTCAGCACTCTTGGCAGAAACACTTGGCACTGGCAGGAAATCTCAGCAGGGCGGCTTGTTTCCGCTCATCAAACACCAGTAGCTTTCACCGAGAGCAGCAGCAAATGGAAGAAATGTGTCTGATCGCATCCAGGCTGTGTGTCAGCACTTTTCCGAGGCAGAGTTAGCTGGATTCTAGCTTTGAAGAAAAGGTTGTTACACTCTCTTTCTGCCCTGCAGTATCAGCCAAGAAGCAGTTGGCAGGGACTTACCTGACACCCAGCTGCCCTCCCAATGCCCCTGGGACAACCTGAGAGGGTCAGTTATTGAGAAACAGAAACTAATGACAGAGCCCACCCTCTCCCTGCTAAACACAGGGCTGCCAGCTACTCAGGAGAAATGAATGCCCAGGAACAAAATACTTGGGCCTCTCTTGTGCCTCCTCTGTGGCCATCCCAATAGCTTCCTGTTCATTCTGCTCTTGTTGGTCCCCCCAGCGACTAGGCAGGGAAGGGAAGCAGAGTGTAGACCCCCATGCCTCAGTATGACTTGCACCTGCTCAGCAGCTCCAACAGCAAGACTGGTGAGGAGATGCAATCTGTGAGTTATCAGTGGGTCAGGTGCTGGAGGATGCCCAGGCATCCCCCAATAAGTAGCTGCTCTTATAACCCAGAAGCCACGCTACCCCCCCTCACAAGAGAGACCCAGGGAGTAGAATAAAGATACCCTTGACCCCATTCCTTGCACCACAATCTCCTACCCAGACTAGAAAAGGAAGTGTCTATTTGCAAGGTGGGATTTGTGTGTTCCACACTTGTATTCACTCATGTAGGCCCAACTCACCATCCAGAAATACAAAAGAACTTCTCTGAAGAGTATGAAGCCCCACACTCTTTCAGAGAGCTGCCTTGGAAGGTCAGAACTCTTTTTTAAAAGTGAATTTAAACAGGTCGCCAATAAGGGTAATCTTTGAAATATACTCCTATGCATCCTGAAGTCAAGAAGAGTGGCCACATGGGGTCAGTGGTTCACATCTGTAATCCCAGCACTTTGGGAGGCTGATGCAGGAGGATGGCTTGAGCCCAGGATGTTTGAGACCAGCCTGGGCAACATGGCAAAACCCTTGTTTCTACAAAAAAAAAAAATTTTAATTAGCCAGGTGTGGTGATACGCACCTGTGGTCCCAGCTACTCAGGAGGCTAAGGTGGGAGAATTCCTTGAACCCAGCAGGTTGAGGCTTCAGTGAGCTGTGTTTGTGCCACTGCACTCCAGCCTGGGCGACAGAGAGAGACTCTGTCAAAAAAAAAAAAAAAAAGCTGATGTAGTATTTGAAAGTGTACTTTCCACTTTTTTATTTAGGTTAAGTACATACATATTAAAGTATACAAACTGGCCGGGCATGGTGGCTCATGCCTGTAATCCCACACTGTGGGAGGCCAAGGTGGGTGGATCACCTGAGGTCAGGAGTTTGAGACCAGCCTGGCTAACATGGTGAAACCCCATCTCTACTAAAAAATACAAAAATTAGTCGGATGTGGTGGCACGTGCCTGTAGCCCCAGCTACTCAGGAGGCTAAGGCAGGAGAATTGCTTGAACCCAGGAGGCGGAGGTTGCAGTGAACCGAGATCACACCACTGCACTCCAGCCTGGATGACAGAACGAGACTCCATCTTAAGAAAATAAAATAAAACAAAATAAAAATAAAATATACACATCTTCAGTAGATAAGTTGATGAATTTTTGCAGATGCATTCACACATGTACCCACCATCCAGATCAAGCTATAGATTTCCAGCAGCCCAAGAGGTCCCTCATGCCCTTTCCAAGTTGATACCAAGCAAGTTACTACCCTTCTGACTTCTGTCACCCTATGGTGACAGAAGTTTTACCTATTCTAGGAGTACAGATAAATGGAATCACACAGGACCTACCCTTTCCTGTCTAGCTTCTTCTCTACATTCTACCTGTGGTGCAGCCTTACATTGCGGAATGGAGGAGTAGTTCAGGCTTTTTCATTGCCTAGTTGTATTCCATTGCATGAAAATCCTTACTTTGCTTTGGTCCTTTGTGGCATGAGTGAGAGAAAGCAAGAGAGAGCTGCATGGACTTGGTGCTTCTGCTGGGCAGCCCGGGAGCAGAGGCCAGCATGCAGCCATGGAGAGGAGGAAACGAAAGCAGAAAATGGACTGCAGAGCCCTCAGGGAGGAAGGCTGGAGCCAGCCCTTCTGTCTTGGGCCATTTGTCCTAGGCGCTCCTGCTGAGTAGGGAAGGAAGATTTCAGACCAACCTCCCTCCCCACCCCCAACAACAGCCGACTGTTCCTAGACCGTCGCCCCCTCCCCAAAGGCTGGTTCTCCAAGGACAAAGAGAAACTCAGAGATCTCGACTGCTCCACAAGGCAGTGTGAGGAGAGGCCCTTTATTTCCCGGGGCCTCTGGCTGACTAGCCAAACCAGTCGAGCATGACAACAGTCTGCCCATTAATGCGAGTGCCAGCCCCAAGCATCTGTTTCTTTCTCTCCTGTTTCCCGTGGGTGGTGGGTGGGGGCTCTCTCCAGCTCCTCTGCACTTTTTCCTCCTAATCACAATCATTTGTCTTAACAGGGCTGCAAACCACTGTGGCTAAAAAACCCAGGCAGCGCCCGCACAAAGCCAACAGGCACCGGCCTTGCCCACATCCCCTGGCTAGCCTAAAGTGAAACTGAAGCAGCCCACTCTGCCATTATCCTCTTTCCTGCTTGTTTCGCAGGGCCTACGGCTACTTTTAGATGGCCACACTGCCTGGTGTGGCCTCCAAATATCTGACCACCCCTCCTCTGGTTTCCAAAGGCAAATGCCAGGACCCCGTTGACACAAACCCAGTGCCTTAACGATCTGAAGACCAAAGAACCAGCCTTCACAAGGGGGCCTGGAGCTGCTGTTTAGGCCAGGAGAAAGACTTCGCTCCGGGGGTGGGCTTTCTGAGTGACTTCCAGTCTTAATGAAAACCCAAGAGGAGCTTTGGGAAAATGTGAAAGGGGCTAACTGTGGAGGTGGGGGAGCCACCCACGGCCACCCAAGACCACTCACTCTACCTGCCCTTTCCCACCCCAGCTAAGGGTCCTAGACAGCCATCCTACACCCAAACCCCCACCCAACGCCAGGTTATCAGCCTGGCACCCTTGTCCTTGCTGCAGGCTGTGTCTACCCCAGGGCCCAGCCTCTAAGCCTCTCTCCCTTGATTCTCCACGCAGCACCTTCTCTTAACCCCCACTGCTGTTATGGGCTGAATTGTCCCCACCCAACCCCCATCCATATGTTGGAGCCCTAACCCCCAGTACCTCCGAGTGTGACTGCATTTGGAGACAGGGCCTTTAAAGTGGTAATGAAGTTAAAATGAAGCTGGTGGGGACCCTCAGCCAATACAACTGGTGTCCCTATAAGAAATGGGAGAGACACCACGGACGTGTGCACACAGAGAACAGACCAGGCAAAGACACACAGGGAAGACGGTCCTCTGCAGACAAGGTCAGAGGCCTCAAAAGAAACCGGCCCTGACAACACCTTGATCTTGGACTTTGAGCTTCCAGAACTGTGAGGAAATACATTGCTATTGTTTCAGCCACCTAGTCTGTGATATTTTGTTATAACAGCCTGAGCAGGCTAATACAACTGCCCGTACTTTCTTTTGAGAATGGCCTAGACCTTGGTCACTGCTCCAGCAGACCCTGCCGGCTGACTGCCACCCAGGCAGAGAATGGGGAGGAATGGAGGGGGAACCCACACTGTTCCCAGCCCAGGCCCCACCCACCCTACTGTCCTGAGCCACCTTCCACCAAGATGTCTGTGGGGCACACTGTCCCCTGGTCCCTCCCAGCTCGGTGGCAGGGTCTCCTCTGACTTCACCTGATGGAAGGCGACTCCCAGTCTCCTTCTAGCCAACAGGACCACAGACGCATTAGGCCCCCTCGGAAACAAGCAGTGCATGGGGATCTGTGCTGAGATGAACAGTCCCCAGTGCAGAGCAGATGGTGTGAAGCTCTGGAACGGAATGGGAAGGAGAGACTGTGCCAGCAGGGTGTCTCCAGGCACAGGGAGGCCTCTGGAAGGACAGCGGTAGGAAAGGTGACCGTGGGCCCGTGGGGTGGCTCTGAACAGCAGCAGGCTTCAGACCCATGCATGCGACCCTCTTTTCTGCCTCCTTGGCCACCTCAGGCTTCCTCCTTCCCCTTCCCCAAGGCATCAGCCAGAGGCCCTGGGACTCAGTGACCTCTAACTCAAGGCAGCCAGGCCAGGAGCCAGCGTTCTATCCCTCCTGGGATCCAACAGCAACATGGACAATCATTCCAGGATCTTTGTCTTTCACCCCTGAGACCCTGTCCCAGGCCCCTTGTATTCACTTCCTATTAGGGCAACAAATTGCCACACATTTAGCAGCTTGAAACAGTACACATTTCTTCTCTTCCTTTTCTGTAGGCCAGAAGTCTGACGGGTCTCACTGGGTTGAAACCGATGTGAGGGCAGAGCTGCGTTCCTTTCTGCGGGGAGGACGTGTTTCCATCGCAGTTCCAGCTGCCCACATTCCTTGGCTGGTGGCCTCTGCCTCCATCTTCAAAGCCCACAGTGGCAGTCTAGGCTTCTTCACATTGGGTCATCTGACTCCGACTCTCTTCCCCCCTCTTTCACTCACAATCACAGTCCCTTGTGATTGCACTGGGCTCTCGCAGGTGACCAAGGATTATCTCTTAAAGTCAGCTGACTACTAATTCTAAATCCCCCTCGCCACGTAACATGACATATCCCCTGGGTCCGGGGATTGAGGCGCAGACATTACCGGGAGGCCATTAGCCTGCTGATCACACACCTGGGTTTACATTTGTGGGCGTTCTCCCTTCCCAGGGAGAACAAGGAGAAAGAACCGCAGGAAAGTTATTCTGCCCCCTTCCTCATCCTTCTCTGCCATCCCCCACCTCACTTCCCCTTCACAATAAGCCCCATAGCTCAGCTCACCAGCGTGAACCAGCATCCACAGACTCCAGAGTACCTATCTGGACCCACGGAGCACTGTCTCCAGACACCTGTCTGTGTGCCATGTGCTGTCCAGACCCAGGACTGGCCACAGGAACAGATGTCTGCTGCCGATGGCTGAGGATGTCAGGCTGTTTCCCCTGGGCCTCACAGGAGGGCCTCACTCTAGGTGAAGAATCTCATTTCTCAACCTTTGGGATTAGGAGGGTCCAATCATCCAGAAGTGGTTCATTCCTGAGAGACCTAAGCCCACTGAAATTCCAGGTTGCTACTCCCAGAGGCAGCGCAGACTAGGCACACATGTCAGAACCTCTCTTTCCCAGTACAGAGCCACGGGCTGTTTGGTGAGCATAGAACCACAGGAAAAAGAATTTAGGTTGTCTGGAAGGGATGTTTCCATCCATCATGGAAGCTCGATGACTCACATTTTCCCAGCATCCAAATACTCTTGTTAAGTGGCCTGTGAGTTTTCCACTGAGTGTTTTAAATAAATGCTTTATACACACACCATCTCCCACCCCCACAGCTCCAAGATGACCCCAAATGTGTGATTTCTTCATCCTTACCCTGTCAAAACACCCTCAGTACAGCTCCCCAAAAACCACATCCCCTTATGCAAGGCACTCGCTGCAGCTTCATCCATCCACAGGCATCTGAAGGAGCGACCAGCTTCCAATGAGGGGTCCGGCGGGATGAGAGAGCTGGGGGAGGCACGTCCACCTCGTAACCTTGTCCCTAGTTAAGAACTTCTCTTGTGTGCTTCAAGATAGAGCTACAGAATGAGAAAGTTGGAAGTTGGAAGAGGGACCCCAATATTTATCTAGTCCAATCCCACTAATTTCCTAACTAGGAAACTGTAAAAACAGTTTTAAAAGTTAAAGGTTGTACAGAATCATTACTGTTGTCATCTTCACCACCATCACCATCGCCATCACCACGATTTCACAAACCTGGATTCCACAGTCTACCGATGACTCACTTCATTCAGGGTCTTTTCTAAGAGACTGGTTTTTCTCACCTCCCTTTATGTAGGGTCCCTATGAACTCCTTCTGGCTGTTAGAGGGTGCTCTGGTCTGAATGTTTGTGTACTCCCACCAAATTCATATGTTGAAACCCAACCCCAAGGTGATGGTATTAGGAGGTGGGGCCTTTAGAAGGTGATTGGGTCATGAGGGTGGAGCCCTTAAGAATGGGATTAGTGCCCTCATAAAAGAGGCCTGAGGGCACTCGCTCGCCCCTTCTTCCATGTGAAGACTGCACACTAAGGCGCCATCTGTGAAACAGAGACCCCTCACCAGACACCAAAGCTACACCTGTAGATTGGCATCATTTGATCTTGATCTTGGACTTCCCAGCTTTCAGAACTGTAAGCAATAGATTCCTGTTGTTTATAAATTACTTAGTCTAAGGTATTTTGTCATAGCAGCTCCAACAGACTAAGACAGAGGGAGAAAGGGGATGGCCTCAAGTTCAGGAGCATCTCTGTCTTCTGAGAGCTATCTCTCAGAGGGACCCCCAGGGATATGCTCAGGCCTCCATCTCCCCCAGTTGTGGGGCTCTCCATATGGGCTACAGGTGTGGGGACAGCCAGTCAGTTTTAACGAATCACTGATGGACATGGAGCACACTGCAGTCCAGACGCTGGTGCTTTTTAGGTGGTAACTCATTTAATCATCATACCAACACTTCGCAAGAGAGGAGCTCGAGATACAGAGAGGATAAGCCACTTGCCAAGGTCAAGAGGCTGGCAAAGGGCAGAGCCATGATGCAAATCCAGGGTCTAACCCCCATCTCCTGTCTGCATTTCTGATTGGGTGCAGAACATTCTAGGACCCAATTTTCCACCCTTTCTCCTTTTTCTCTCTCACAGCTAACCTTCCCCTTCCCCCCAGGGCTGCCAGGAGGGTGACTCACATCCATGCTTTTGCCCACCCCACAAGCCTCCTGGTAGCTATTTCTGGAAGGAAACTATCTGAGAAGGAGAATGAGAACGGCTGTTTTCAATTCTAAATTCTGACGCAGCCAAAGCCAGCACCCAGCCCAGGGCCCTACCCTCTTGCTTTTTCCTAAGAGATGATAAAGATGGTGTTGGTGGTGATGACAGTCAGAGGGAAGCAGGAGACTGAGGTGCCAGGAACAGGGCAAGATAAGCTGAGTAAGACTGCAATTTGCTAAAGCCTACACCAAAATCTTTGCCAGCCACAAAATTGCTATGCTCATTTGAGTTGGATTTCCATTCCAGCTCAAATCCTCTGTACAGCCATCCTGGGACCTTCCCAGGATCCAGGGTATGGAGCCTTAGGGGACTCTCACTCCCCCTGTGCCCACAGAGGCCCTGATGCCTGGAGCGTGGGCACCGCCTCCTCTGGGAGGCTCCAGGGTGCCTGGAGTATCCTGGAAGCAGAGAGAAGCTTTCAGCTGTTCTCACCCCTTGGATCAGTTTCCAGCTTGAGACAACGCGCTTGTCAAAGCCCCTTGGAATTGCCGGAGTAGGTACAATCTAAACATTCATGTAGTTACAGGATAATAATTACACCTTCCATGTACATAACACCTTTCTTCCCCAGAGCAGCCAGCTTCTCACATTATCTCATTAATCCTCCTGTCCCTGGGAGGCAGGGAGGACACAGCGTGACTACCTTGAGTGAGGAGGGAGAGTGAGGGAGACAGAGAAGGTACTTGCCCAGGGTCATACTCTTAGTCACATGCTTCAGGTGTAGACTGTGCTGGGGCCTTGGCCAGAAATCGGAAAAATCATAATGGTTGTCCTCAACTGAGTGCTTTACTCAGTTGACCCTTGGCAGTCATCAGCATAGTTTCCCTCAGTCCTGGCAATGGCCTTGTGAGGCTGGGATTATTCTGGTCTCCACTTTACAGATGGGGTAACTGAACTTAGTGAGGTGCAGCTCCTTGCCAGAGGTGTGGTAGGCAGGACGGCTGGGCTGCACGTATTCTACCCTTTGCAGCAGACACCAACAGCCTGCTCCCGAAGCTGGTCTTCCTCCCAGAGCGATACTAGGTAACCAAAGGCAGAGCACGTTTAACAGGGAGGATTGACCCCCTCCTCTGGCCCCTGGGAGGTCAGAGCAGTAGCTGAGCGACCAGGAGGCAGAAAAAGCGGCTCATTATGTAGCCTTATGGAATCTATAGAAAAGACCTAATTCACTGAGAGCTGCACCCCACCCCCACCCCTCCTCCAGTCCCAGTCCTGTTTCCTGGCCCATCCTTTTGACACAGGGACAATTACTGCTATTCATGCCCACCCCGAGGCCACCTGCCACTGACCTATTCTCATGCACATGGAGCTAAAGATCAGGCACAAAGCAGGCCAATCTGAGGTTTTCCACCAGACCTGGGAGGGGACCCTCTGTACACCCCCCACCCCTCACCCCCACCATCAGCATTCAGGGCAGCCAGGCGTCTGCGAATTCCAGGAGGCTGCCTGGCCTGGGAGACCCATCAAGGAACTGGCTGCTGGGGACTGCCATTGCCTGCTCGTCCACACCAAGGCCTCACATCAGTGTAGGGAGGTTCAGCCCACAAGAAACTGGTCTTTGGAATGAAGGCTGGGGTGGTGATCCTAGACAAATTCACGCTTTGGGAGTCCCAAGTCCTGACTCCCACACAGAGATCCCTAGAGGTGGCTCGCTGGAGCAGTGTTCAGTTTCTGGAAATTTTGTGAGATGGTTGATGTCACACTGGTAGCTTGAAATCAGCTACCAATTTGGGAGTAGTAATGCCATGTTAATGGCCAAAGCTACAAATCGGCTCCACCCTGTCCCAGCCAGCTGTTAAACATTTACCAGCACACCACTGTCTGGGGGTCAGATACTGCAACCTTCCTAGAGCATCTGGGAAGTCCGAAAAACGATGGCCAAAATCTCAGGGCAGCCAGGCCGTGAGTAAGCGGCAAACTTATTTACAGCAAACACTGTCTTACTGATGGGTTTCTGGGAATATTCTGCCACCTTGCAGAAATGTTGCCTCTAAGCTCCTTCTTCAAAAGAGGTGTTATTTGGACCACAGAATGAATTCTTGGCATGGCGAGGTTGTGGCTGGCAGATCTTTATGCTATCACTCACACTAGCCCAGGCACAGAAGCATACCTTCTTCACAATTCTTGAAAATTTTTGGTGAATTAAATTAAACTAAATTTTTTTTTAAAAAAGGAAATTTCAGGCTGGGCGCAGTGGCTCACGCCTGTAATCCCAGCACTTTGGGAGGCCGAGGCGGGCAGATCATGAGGTCAGGAAATCAAGACGATCCTGGCTAACACGGTGAAATCCTGTCTCTACTAAAAATACAAAAAATTAGATAGGCGTGGTGATGGGCGCCTGTAGTCCCAGCTACTAGGGAGGCTGAGGCAGGAGAATGGCGTGAACCCGGGAGGCGAAGCTTGCAGTGAGCCGAGACTGTGCCACTGCACTCCAGCCTGGGTGACAGAGGGAGACTCCCCCTCAAAAAAAAGAAGTTTCAGTTTGCTCTAGTTGAATCAACTTACAGTTGTCAGGGGCAAAGTTTGATAACGAAAAGTTTATCCGGCTGGCTATAATTCATTGGCTGCCTTTGAATTTGGGGTAATGACAAGGCCTCTCCCTGCACAGCCCTCAGAGCCCTACCTGTAGCTGGAGCTTCCCTTTGGCAATTGAAGAACTTCTCAGTACTCTTCTCCGAGTGACGTTAAATGGCCCAGCTGATTTTATTAAAACAATCATAATTGTTCCCTGCAGAAAACAGGAGAGTAACAGAATCTTACATAGGTTGTTTGGGAGGTGATTTCCTGCTGGAATGCCTTGTGAATAAGACTGGGGACAGTGACGTGAACAGCTGCCTCTCTAGGACGTTGCTTTATGCTTGAGTATAAAGTAATTAAGAAGTATGAATAAATGGCAACTACTGCCAAAACCTCCAAAATACCATCAGTTTCAACTGCTATCCCTTAGGGAGACATCTTTTTCACCCTGTTTGTTCCCAACTCTGAGCCCTTATCCATGTAGACTCTTCACACCCCCATTTCCCAAATGTCCCTGCAGCTCCCAACCCCTGTGGCTGGCGGCAGAGGCGGCGCTGGCTTTCCGCAGGCTCCCGGAGGACTCCAGGCCTCTTCAACGCCTCCCTCATGCCTGCCTTTTCTCTGGACTGTACATTGGAACATCCTTATCTCTTCAACTAGGCAGGAGGAGACATAAATGTCATTGATCTCTGCAACAAATAGTTCTAGACATTGGGGTAGATAATGGAGATTCAGCAAAGAACAAGAGGAAACTGTCCCTGAGACAGACAGATGAGTACATACATAGAAAAGTTGTGGCACATCTGAGAGGGATCCCTACCCTCAACTTGACACACCAACGAAGACTTCCCAGGTTCCAAGAGCAACCTGAAGGATGAGTAGAAAATATCTAGATCGGGGTTAGCAAACTTTTTCTGGAAAGTCCCTGCTATTTCAGATAGTAAATATTTCACTTGGGCTTTGTGGCTTTATGGTCTTCGTGGTGGTAGCTACTCAATTCTGCCTTTGCAGCACAAAAGCTGCCGCAGGCACCATGTAAACAGATGAGCGTGGCAGTGTTCCAACAAAACCTCATTTGTGGACACTGAAACTTAAATCCATATAATGCTCAAGTGTCACAAAATCTTTTGATTTTTTTTTGTGGGGGCTACCATTTAAACATGTAAAAATCATTCTTCGCTCTTGAGCTGGATTTGACCCACAGGCAAATACTCTCCGATGCCTATTAGCTCTGTGACCTCAGGCAACCTTGCTGAGACTCCGTTCGCTGACCTCTGATCCGGTGGTAGGGTGCTGGCATGGAAGTGGGGGCTGGGGTTCAAGGTTTGCAGGCTGAGGGATGGTCTGGAGGGAGTGGAGCAGGAGGTGAGCCTACACAGAACCCTGGAAGCCCTGGAACGGAATTTGGACTTTACCCTATGGGTCAGAGATGGGTTCTCATTGGGGGAGTCACTTGTTAAACAAATATTTATCAAGCGCCTACTGATGCCTGGCGCTATCTGGGGGGCCACTTTAGATTGGGTAGCCAGGAAAGGTTTTCTGAGGAGGTGGCATTTGAGCTGAGGCCTAAATTACAAGACAAGGTTTATGGAGTGACATAGCCTTTAATTCTTACAATTATCTCTGAGGAGTGATGAACTGATCCTCATTTTACAAGGGAAGAAACGGAGTCTCAGCAAGGTTGCCTAAGGTCACAGAGCTAATAGGCATCAGAAAGTATTTCAACTGCTCTGGGTTCAAACTCTGCCCCTGGCATTTTTAACTAAGTAAGCTTGGCTAGTGACCTCACCTCAGAGTCCCTGCACACTAATAATGAGTTCCTCTTTTCTCCATCAAGAAGCACATCTAGTGATATTTATA
Source organism: Hylobates moloch (assembly GCF_009828535.3). Taxonomy (NCBI): domain Eukaryota; kingdom Metazoa; phylum Chordata; class Mammalia; order Primates; family Hylobatidae; genus Hylobates; species Hylobates moloch. Next base: position 40,100,093 of record NW_026652276.1, on the reverse strand, counting down.
CATTAAAGAAATATGTATTGAAGACCTACTATGTGCTAGGACTGTTCTAGGTGCCTGGGACAATGAACAAGTTAGTGTCTGGGTCAGCGAACAAAACAAAGATTTCCTGTACACACAGAGGATGGGGAGGGAGGGTTGGAATTTTAGATGGGGTAGTCAAGGTAAACCTTATTGCAGATGTGACATTTGAACAGACTCAAAGGAGATGAGGGAGTTAGATGTGCGGATATTTTGGAAATGAGTTCCAGGCAAAGGGATGAGCCAGTGCAAAGGCCCTGAGGCTGGTTGCATGCATGGTGTGTTCAAGGCCCAGCTAAGTCAGTGTGGCTGGAGTAGAATGAGGGATGTGGAGAGTGGTAGGAGATGGGGTCTGAGAGGTGATGTGGCCATGGTGGGGAAGGGGTCAAGAAAGCTCATGTAGGATCTTGTAGGACACTATAGACTTTAGTTTTCCTCTGAGAGTCACTATCTCAAGGTTCAAGCCACTAGAGTCTGTGTTTAGGGTCCCTCAGAGCTCTAGGATTCTATGGTTCTGTGACTGTACCCACCACAGTCACCACAGGTTGACAGCCAGGTTTAACTCAAAACTAAGCAGCCACCCAAGAAGAGAGATTGGGACTGGAAGAGACTGGGAGACACCCTTCCACAGATCTCAGACTACGGAATATTAACTAATCGGACGTTCTCTGCAGCACAGGGGGCCTGGGTTATAGGTAGCTTCCTAACTCTGAAAACTCCCTAACTCTTCCAAAGTGAGTTGCCTTACTAGGCACATGTTGAGTTCAGGGGTCATGCAGGAAAGTGTCAAAAGTTTTTTCAAAATCCTGGTATATTTTGCAAGACTCACCCGGCTCTAGCCCAATCCTAGGGTGATAAGAATAAGCTGAGAGGCAGGCCAGGGGCCAGGCTGCCCTGGAAAGAGCCTGAGAGTACCCTCTCCACTCCAGATCTTGGCTGGAGAGGGTTGGGGTGGGAGTTAGAGGGGGACAGGAAGGGAAGCTTCCAAACCACCTGGGACAGACTTGACACTCATCTCCCACCCTATTATGAATCTAGTTTATTCTGCCTCCAGGCCTTCTGGCGTTTTGTTTTGTTTTGAAGATCTGTTGGGTTTTGTTTTTTTCTACATCTGTTTCTAAGTCCCTCCTGTTTAGTTCTTTTGCTCCAAATAGATCAGTAATGGCCTCAAACTGTGTATGGGGCTGTGACACAGGCTACTGGGATTCTTAATAGCCTCTCTGGGCTCCTCCTATTTCCCTGAGGAAGTAATAGAAGCTCTAAGAGCACAGGCCAACACAAAGGTGAGGTGTCCCTCATGGACCTAGTCTCAGGACAAATACAGTGACAGCTCCACGTGACTATCCAACAGAAACAGACTTTTTATTTTCTTTTTTCTTTTTTTTTTTTTTTTTTTTTTTTGAGACGGAGTCTCACTCTCGCCCAGGCTGGAGTGCAGTGGCGTGATCTCGGCTCACTGCAACCTCTGCCTCCCAGGTTCAAGCGATTCTCCTGCCTCAGCCTCCCAGAAACAGACTTTTTGTATGAGCTCGAGGGAGTTTCTTTTGTCCTTAGGGAATCTGAAACTAGCCAGGTTCTGGTTCTGCCAAGAAATCCACTTCCTAGTCAAGGAATATTCTTGGAGCCCAGTGCTCCACTGCGCCTCCCAACACATACACAACAGGGCACCTGTACATAAATCTATTGTCTTGTCTGAGCTTGGTATGAATTCCTCACCTGTTAAGAATGTTGGTTGTTTTTTCCTGCTCCTTACAGGCTGGTACAATTTCATTAGATACATTTTCTTCATTCCCTCCTTGTTACCCCTGGCTAAGAATCCCTTTACCTTTTTGACATTCTCCTTTTTTACATCTCTGAGATCTTCGCAGGGCATTGTTTTAAGTTATTCCCCCACAGAGAATTGTCAAATAACCAAGTAGTCAGTCCACTTACTGTTCCATTTATCCCTTAACACTCTAGAAATGTGCTCATTTAGCTGAGGTTTTCTGAAAACACATCTAAGGGGATGTGGAGATGCACAAAGAGTCAAAGATAGCTTTTTTTCCTTTAAAAAAAAAACTTTATTTTTAATGACACAAGTCTTTTCTTTAAACATTCAGGATGCAAAGAAATTGATTCCTGGGGAGAAAGATGACGATTTTCAAGCCAGCGGGGGAAAGATGTTGCCTTTTACCTCCTTTGTCTTCTGTCCAGGGCTCACCTGGACCATCTTTCCTCAGTCTTTCAATAGAAAAGCCTCTTGTTGCAAACACCAGAGAGCCAGCAGGCTGAGTACTGGATTGTTCAAAACAGCCGTGGAAACTCTGGTCTAAATAAAACCCAGCCGAAATATTTTTTACTTTAACCGAGAAGCCTCACCAGCCTCAACAGTCTCAGAAACTGAAAGAAGTATCAGTGCTGCTGCGGACAGGAGTCAGAGTTGCCTGTCACCATGCCTGAGATGATAGGGTCATGCGATGTTATGGTTAAGGGCACGGGTACAAGGTTTACAAAACACGTGACTGGGTTTATGAAGGCTGCCTCCACCTCTTACTACCTGTGCTAGCTGGGGTAGATTACTTAACATCTCTGTGCCGCAGGCTCCCCTTCTACAAAATGAGAATAACAAAAGGAGCTACTGTAGGGTTGCTAGGAGGATTAAATTAGATAATACACACAGAGCAATGAAAATAGTATCTAATACATAGGAAGCATTATGTAAGCATTAGCTACCTGTATTATCATTGCAGTAATGTAATGTCTGATATATATATATATACAGCACATGTCTCTCCAACAGGCTATACAAAGTAAGGTTTGAGCAGATTCTTCATTTCTTTGGATATTTATATGCACAGGGGTTGCCCTAATTGTAGAGCCCTTATAAATCTATCAGTCCATGCCGAGATACTTATAACCTAAGCCCTTGCTGCAAGCCTGTTGTCTTGCTTCCTGGCACTGAGCCTAGCAGCCTGTGCTGTCCCCACATTAAAGTCAGAGAGGAAAGAGACAGAGGGCCAGCTGCTCCAACTCCTTCAGTCTGAGCAGGGTGTGGCAGGCAAGGGTTGGGACTTCGGCAGGAGAAGTGAAGTCCCCAGCCAAGGAGTGACCAACCAAGCATGAGACAGTGTCTTGCTCTCCTTCTGTCATACACAACCCCCAATACATACCCTCACAACACCCCAACACTACCCAACACCACAGCTCACATAGACACCAGCAAAGCTGTCCTGTTCTCGACACCCTCCCCCTTGGCCTTTTTCTCTGGGACAGACCCTAACTGGGTAGCATTCTTTTTTCTTTTCTTTTCTTTTCTTTTTTTGAGACGCAGTTTCACTCCTGTTGCCCAGGCTGGAGTGCAGTGGTGCAATCTTGGCTCGCCACAACCTCTGCCTCCAGGGTTCAAGTGATTCTCCTGCCTCAGCCTCTTGAGTAGCTGGGATTATAGGCATTTGCCACCACACCCAGCTAATTTTGTATTTTTTAGTAGAGATGGGGTTTCTCCATGTTGGTCAGGCTGGTCCCGAACAGGCTGGTCCTGACCTCAGGTGATAACGCCTGCCTTGGCCTCCCAAAGTGCTGGGATTGGGTGGTGTGAGCCACCATGCCTGGCCTCAGGGTAACACTCTTTTTTTTTTTCTTTTTGAGATGGAGTCTCGCTCTGTCACCAGGCTGGAGTGCAGTGGCACGATCTCGGCTCACTGCAACCTCCGCCTCCTGGGTTCAAGCAATTCTCCTGTCCCAGCCTCCCGATTAGCTGGGATTATAGGCGCCCACCACCGTGCTCAGATAATTTTTGTATTTTTAGTAGAGACGGGGTTTCACCATGCTGGCCAGGATGGTCTCAATTTCTTGACCTCGTGATCCACCCACCTCAGCCTCCCAGAGTGCTGGGATTACAGGCGTGAGCCACCACACCTGGCCAGCCTCAGGGTAACACTCTTAACTCCAGTCTGTGATGCAGGGCCGGAGTGGGAGGTGGCAGGACAGTACACAGACATCGGAGTTGGAGGGACTGCACACATCCACGCTCCTCTGTGTACTAGCTGTGGACCTTAGCAGGAGAGTTCATCTCTCTGAGCTTCAGTTTCCTCATCTGTAAAATAATAATAATGCCTATATTCAAGAAATAGTGTTGGGATTAACCTAGATAATAACTAGAAAACATTCAACACAAGTGCCTGGTATACAGCTACTGTCCTATAAATGGTACCAGTTGTGATTGTTATTGTTCATGTTTCTTCCTGTTGCTGAGAATGGGGCAGGCATAAAGAAAGAAAGAGAGATGAAGAGACTCGAGGTAAACTACTTCATGAAGGAAATCTCCACCCCAGAAAGAAACCGGAACCCTTCATCCTTTCGGCAAGTTTCGGAGCATCCACATACCACCAGAAACGTGAATCTGTCATGTTCTCTAATTTGGGACCTTAAAAAGGGAACAACCATTAGCAAGTGTATTCATATTAGTCATATTATCAACCCAGATCACTTATTTGAACAGCAGAATTCTTGGCTTCTTGTCCCCACTGCCTGCCAGCAGGAGACACATGGCTGTGTTCTGATGGCACCAGCCCCACATCCTGCACTCACACATGGTCATTTCCCAGTGGATCCCCGGGCAGGAGCCTGATCCACCCACTGATGATCATCCCACGTTGGGCCATTCATCCAGGTTTCCCCTCCCGGCTGTCTGAGGTCATCATCCTCTCTGACAATGACTCTTTCCCATTTTGGGCTCTCAGGCCCCTTTGAGAATCTGGGGAAAAGGACAAATGCTTCCTTGTAATTTGCATAGATTCTGGCTAGCTTCTAGGCCCCCTTAAGACCACTGTTCCAGAATATGTGGGGACACTAGAGCCTGCTTCCTGTCTTGGCTGTACCCCACAGAGTCGATTGGAATTTGGCTTCCCTGAGGATCAGAGTTCTTCCACCTGGCGGCCTGCATGGAGCCAGCTTGTTAAAAAGCGGTCCCATACGCGCCACACGGCTTTGCTTAGAGCTTCACGTTCTGGCAATGAACCCAAAGACACTGAGCTGTCCCACATTTCTGAAGAAAAGTGAAAAGACAAAGCATGGGCAATTCCCCAGTATTCTACAACCAGAGGAGGGTATGTGGCCCTGACCCAGGGGCCAGGGAGGTGGGATGCTCTCAACCTATGCCACAGCCAAACCAGAAGCTTGGCAGCAGGAACTAACATGAGCCGGGCATTCGTGTTGTGCTGTGAGCTATAACTGTCTAACTTAATCCGCTCAGCAACCCTGTGTGGTGAGAATATTCTCCCCATTTCATAGATGAAGAAACAGGCACACTGAGGTCAAGGAATTTGCCAAGACCCCAGTACAGAAGAGCTAGGGCTTGAACCCAGGGAGTCTAACTCCAGAGCCAAACGGCTGCCCACTCCGCTACCTCACCTCTGTTATCACTTGCCTCATCTTTGTTATTACAGACGGACTGGAGAGCAGGAGAAAACAGAAATGTTCCCACAGTGCTCACCTCTGGCATCCTCTCCAGTCATGTCACACTCGCCACAGACTGGAATTCAGAGAAGCAAAGTAACTGCCACGCCAGATTGGTTCCCTGATGCCCTCTGGTCTCTTCTGCCCAGGAGCAAAAGGCACCAGAGAGGGACAGGTGGTGAGCTCAGTACCAAAGGACTTGCTTCTCTACCAAATCAGGGCATCTGGGCTTTTCGGACTTGGGTCAGGGGAGCTCATCGCTGGGTTTCTCCACCCAGACCTGCTCCTAAGGAGTATAAGTTGCCACAGCTGCAGGCTAAAGACTTTGCTACATCCACACTAACTAAGACAATAGTTACTAGATCAAGACTCTAAACACATATCCTGGTGGCCTCCAAAAAGTCACCAGAACACTTTCATCTGGGTTGTGTAAATTGGGATATAGCTTCCTATTCAAGAATTTAAAAAAGATGATTTGAGCCTAAGCATTGCTATATCCTGTCACCTGTCCCTCACAAAGGACCTAATCACAAATTCCTGCCCCAAACCCCTGCCATAAATATACTCCTTAAAGTACAATCTACGTACAGACAACCAATAGTATACTTCATAGTCACATTTTCACTAGCAGCATCATGGTGTTGAAAACAGGATGGTAGTTTTGACTAAAATCACATACTTTTAGACACCTGACCATGCTAGAAGCAGCTTCCACATCCAAAATGCCAGAGGGCCCCTATGGGAGATATTCCAGATTGATTTTATAACCATCCTGATTGGTGTTTGAGAGCAGCATGGAAACAAATCCCATCTTTGTCACATGCTGGGGACTTAATGTAAAACCCTAAATGCTACTGAGATACACAATTTGACTCCTTCTCATATTATCATGCTTTGACACCCTTCTGATGGACTGTTTCTTATAAAGGACTGGGAAGAATACTTCGGAAGATTTGAATGGAACTTAGACAACAGCTTTCTTTGACAGATTTGGAAAAATGAGATCCAGAGAAGTTAATCACATCACTTAGCTGATCTATTGAGAAAATATCTGTGATTGGAGACAGAAACTTGGGCTGGAGTGCTAGTTCTGCCTTTTCCAAATCCCTGTAATCTTGATTAAGTTTGTCATAAGCCTCAGTTTTCTCACCTGTAAAAGGGGACCATAAGCCCCATCTCGGAACTGATGCAAAGATAGCAGCAGATACTGGAGCTTGTGGAAATGTTTTATAAAAGGTAACAGGTTGTACAGATAAAATGTATCATGAAAGACGCCTCCCATACCACTCATTTTTCCTTTCTGTATTGAAAAGATCACAGAAGCAATGGTGGTGGACGTTGGGAATGTTTGTGCTGGCTTTACAAATGTTGGTTCTCTTTTAATTAAGACCTGTCTTGTCTTTTCTTCGGATGGGAGAGAGCCTGGCCTGCCTTAACAGCCTCCAGACCTGCATATGTTACTGCTGTCAGTGGAAGACAAAACCCAAAAGGAGAGAGAGGGAAAAAAATAAATCTTTTGGTTTTGCAGCTAAATAGCCCAAAACGCAGCTAGCAAAGTTCTATAAAGGTTTGACATTCACCAACACACAGTGGAAACAAAGCTGACCCCTCCCCTGGCCATGCCCTCTGACCCCACGGCCAGGAATAATTCTGCTCTCAGCCTGGGGAGCTGGCTTCAGGTTTTTCCTTGGGGGCTGTTTGCCTTTGGGGGTTGGGGAGGGAGTATTTTAGTACCAGCCCCCATTCCCAAATGGCAGGGGGAGTTGACTGATTAATATTCATGAGCAATATTTTGTGCCTGCTGCAGTTTCTCATGCAAGGTGGGTTTTGAGGGAGGAATATATTATGGAAATCACCCTCCTGCCACCACCTTTGGAAATACAGGACCCAAGTCCCAAATTGTAAATATTTAACACGGGGAACCTCCTTTCCTTCTGTCTCCCCCCGCTGCCACCCCTTACCCTCTCCCTGTATATATTAAACTCATTCTTTTCATTTAACAAGGGCCACTGTGTTTCTTCCCAGCTCTGTTCAGTTGGAACCTTGGGTCTGTGTCCATAGAGTCACATAAAATGTCCATAAATCCCTTCAGCCACAGGACACAATTGATGGCAATTCTTTGCCATTAAAGTTGTCACTGGCCACAGCCCCGGAGCTGGGAAATGCCTTCTATCCGCTCCGTCAGATCCAGCCCTGTGCAGTCAGTCAAGGACCCCCAGTCCTTAGCCCCCAACCCCCAGTCCCTGGAGATGAACCCAAGAACAAATAGAAAACAGTAAGAATGCTGAGGTGATTTCCATTGATTTGGGGTGGGAGGGGATATTCCTTCTTTCCCACACTCAGCGCCCCATGGCTGGAATATCCTACCAGCAGGAATATTCTAATTGGCAGCAGGTGGAGACAGAAAGAGCAGGGAAACCAGGAAGTGGAGAGCACAGGTTTAGGACACATCTTTGACTGAAGTTTTATCTCATCTGTAAAATGAAAGAAAGGAGACTTGCCATCTCTATCATGTGGGAACATGGGGAGGATGGAAGGCAAGAGGGACTTTCGAGGAACTTTGTGCAACAGCTGCACAGCCTTGGCTTCCGAGGTCTTCATTTGATTGTAGTGGTTGTTGCCAACTGCATGACAATAATAAAACAAGGGTAATGCAGATTCAGAGATGGAGGTGGACTGTACGGGACTCCTCCTATGAGCAGAGGGCCTTTGATGAGGCCCTCAGCTGGATCATCTCATTTAACTCCCACATTAGCCTAGGTACTTAGCCCCCTTCAGAGATTAGGAAACAGGCCCAGCAGGGCCAAGGAACTTGCTCAAGGCCGCATGACAAGGCAGTGGTGGAGACAGGCCTTGAACCTGGCTTTCTTGTGTGACCTTGGACAAGCTATTTCAGATCTCTGAGTCTCAGTGTCCTCATCTGCAAAAAATAAAGGGGCTATGCAGGATGCAAGATCCCCCAGGCCAAGAATACTGGAGCACCATTGTCGACAATCTACCTGAGCCTGTAACAACAGGCCATGGTCCACATTCCACCAGGGGAGACCCTGAGCCAATGTCTGTGGGGTGGATGAACTGAAGGCTACGTCAGTCCAGGCGCAGGCATGCTCTGTGTAGGGTCCTCACTGGCTGCCTCTCCCAGGGCCGGCATTTTCTGTCGGTCACAGCAGAGACCCTGCCAGTGGGATCCACGTCCAGTGGCAGGAAAGCTTCTCAGGCGAGAGGCTACAGGCTACAGAGCAAGCCAGATGGACACGGCTTTTCCCAAACAAAGAAAATATTCTCCCTGGCACCCAGCCTCCCTGGCTCTGCAAGCAAACCAAGAAGAAAAGCCACCCTGTAGCCTGCTGACAGACAGCACGGTGGCAGCCCGCCAGCCCTGTGCCCACATCGCTCAATCAGCCCATTCTCCTCGCATCCTCCCTGGGGCGCTGCTCTAGTCCTCTCATGGGGCCTCACAGAAAGGAAGTTGGGCAGGAGCAGATTGAGGCAGCCTTGCTCTGAGTCGAACCTCTCCAAAAGGCAGTTTGAAAGGCTTGACTCTGTGGGAGTTGCTGGGGATGCTCCAAAACCGGAATGGCTTCAGAGCCTCCAGAAAGATTTCCTGTCTCACCTTCACCCCCGCTGCCTGCCCTTCCCAGAATATGAGCTGCACATATTCCAGAAAGCCCATGCTGACAAGTGCGATTACCTTCCGAGCTGTTGTAGCGCACCAGTGGGGAGAGGCCCATTGAGGTTAGAGGAAAGGAACCTCACCTCCAGCTGACTCTTTAGGGCAGGCCTCAGTTTCCTTTAGGGTGAAAATGAGGCCCAATCCAATTTGTGACCAGCTTGACTGTGGGAGTAGCTCAGAGACTTCAACATATATAACCAGGTACAACGTGACACGGGGCCGCACAGACCTGGCTTTGTACTGGAAAAAATGTTTCTATTTACCTACTCTTGTCTGATGCCAATCTCGTGACCTATGAGCGCCTGCTCTGAGTTCCTGAGACTCAGAACAGGGACGGCCTCAGCCACCATTTTACCTGGCCTGATCCAAATTAGAGAAATTGCCTCTCTTTTTTAACCTCCAGAGAACCTGTTTCCTGCAACAGCTGGTACATGAACTGCACGTGTAAGATATTGAGCCGTGTGGGCCCCCGGGACCCCAGTGATTAAAGTGCCAGGGCAATGCTGAGTCTTCACCAACAACCCGAGTGACTGGTTGGTTACTCAGCCACAGTGGAGTCAGGGCTTGTCACTGAATGCTCTGCTTCCTTGTATGTGATATAGAATCTTCTCTCTGAAGACAAAGAATAAAACAGAGGTGCTAGAATGTTTCCTCGGCTTCCTCCCAATCATATTATCGGCTTGCTTCTAGGCAACCCCTATTTCCTTTATTAACTAATGGCAGGAAAAATTTATTACCAGCTGGAATCCAAGGACTTAAAGGCACTGTTGACCTGAAAAAGCATTTCTGGGGATATGAGGACAGCTGGAGTCTGAGAAGTGGCGCCAACATAGATGACCTTAAGTGAGTCACACAAGCATCTCTGCTTCATTTTCTCCACCTGTGAGGAGTTGCGCCACCTTAGCTCTTCCGAGTGATAGAGGAGCACGTGAACTACCAGCGCACACATGTGGGCAATAAACAGAAGACCCTATTGGGGGTTTTCAGGGATATTTTAAAGCTGTTTTCATTTGAAAACTGACAATGAGGATATTACGGTTTGTGCCCACTTTAAATGGATTTGGTAGCCAGGCACAGTGGCTCATGCCTGTAATCCCAGCACTTTGGGAAGCCAAGGCAGATGGATCCCTTGAGTACAGGAGTTTGAGACCAGCCTGGGCAATATGGTGAAACCCCATCTCTACTAAAAATACAACAATTAGGCCGGGGGTGGTGGCTCACCCCTGTAATTCCAGCACTTTGGGAGGTGAAGGCGGGCGGATCACCTGAGGTCAGGAGTTTGAGACCAGCCTGGCCAACATGGTGAAACCCTGACTCTACCAAAAATACAAAAATTAGCCAGGCATGGTCACATGCACCTGTAATCCCAGCTACTCGGGAGGCTGAGGCACGAGAATTGCTTGAACCTGGGACGCAGAGGTTGCAGTGAGCGGAGACTTCACCATGGCACTCCAGCCTGGGCAACAAAAAAAAAAAAAAAAAAAATCAGCATGTTGGTATTGTAACCACACCTGGAGAACTGAGGAGGAGATTTTTGACCAGAGGTTGCATGACCAAATTGCCCACTGCTCTAACCTGGTGACAGAGGACCCTGTCTCAAAAAAAAAAATTTAAAAATTAAGGATTGGTAAAAAAATCAGGTAATTTTCTGAATAGCCATTATGAGGCCCAGAATGCTTCACAGACCAAACTACCCCACCATGAGACCATCACTCCCCACTCCCTCTCCATGCGATCACACTTCCCCACCACCATGACTGTGTAGTCTTCAGACATAGCAGCTGGCTTTGAGTGGTTTTCCAGATCAGTGATGGTTCTGTGCAAATCCGCTCATCTCTCCTTAAGTGGTCTCCTTGGAGGCCACAATCATGTTTGGTTAGGGGAGGCTGGTTGGGGTAAAAGCCACAGATCCAGGGTTGTGGTAAAAACAAAGCTGACAGGCTCACATAGGGCAGGAACCTGTGACTTCAGGCACAGCTGGTCTATAATCAACAGGGCTGAGCAGCCTTTCCCCAGGGTTAGGACTAATAGGTCCCAAGACATACTTAACCACCACTTACGCTCTTAGATAATGCCGCTTACCCACCGGGACCTGAGACTACAGCTCTTTTAAATGTTTTCATGTTTCTGTTTTGCGGTCAAATACTCTACCACTGAGCTATACCCCCCTGTGTTTCTGTTTTTTTACAGATTTTAACATGTCTAACTTTATTTTATTTTATTTTATTTTATTTTTATTTTTATTTTTTTTGAGATGGAGTCTCACTCTGTCACCCAGGCTGGAGTGCAATGGTGCGATTTTGGCTCACTGCAACCTCCGCCTCCCAGTTGCAAGAGATTCTCCTGCCTCAGCCTCTCGAGTAGCTGGGATTGTAGGTGCACGCCACACACTCTGCTAATTTTTTTGTGTTTTTAGTAGAGACGAGGTTTCACCGTGTTGGCCAGGCTGGTCTCAAACTCCTGACCTCAGGTGATCCGCCCGCCTCAGCCTCCCAAATTCCTGGGATTATAGGTGTGAGCCACCACACCCGGCCACGTCTCTCTTTATAAATATGTTTTCAGAGAGTTTTTTCTTTTACAACCCAAAATTATTTTCTTATATACATTACTAACCCAATGCCAATGCCCAGCACATAGGTTTTAAATATTTATTTTAAAATACTAGCCTGGGCCGGGCGTGGTGGCTCAAGCCTGTAATCCCAGCACTTTGGGAGGCCAAGGTGAGTGGATCACCTGAGGTCAGGAGTTCGAGACCAGCCTGGCCAACGTGGTGAAACCCTGTCTCTACTAAAAATACAAAAATTAGCTGGACGTGGTGGCGGGCACCTGTAATCCCAGCTACTCAGGAGGCTGAGGCAGGAGAATCACTTGAATTTGGGAGGCAAAGGTTGCAGTGAGCCAAGATCACGCCACTGCACTCTAGCCTGGGCAACAGAGCAAGACTCCATCTCAAAAATAAAAAATAAAACAAAATACTAGCCTGGACAATATAGGGAGACCTCATTTCTACAAAAAAAATTTAAAAATTAGCTGGGCACATTGGCACATACCTGTAGTCCCAGCTACCTGGGAGGCTAAGGCAGGAAAATCACTTGAGGCAGAGGTTGCAGTGAGCCAAGATCATGCCACTGCACTCCAGCCTGGGCAACAGAGCAAGACCCTGTCTCAATCAATCAATCAATAAAATACTTATTTTTCTTTCTTTTTTAAAAAAAATATTTTTAAATAAATTCATTCATTCATCATATACTGTGCATCTATTATGTACCAGACCTTATTCTAAGCTTTGGAAGACATTGTATTGAATTAACACAAACAACCGTTCCTGACATCAAAGAACAATAAACAAATAAATATATGATGTCAGGTAAGACTACATGCCAAATAAGACAAAGCTAATTAGAGTGGAACGCTGGCTACTGTTTCAGATAGTCCTGAGGGACACTCTGCCAACACTTGAGGGGAGACCTGAGTGATGTGAGTGGGGAACTGCAAATGTGTCTGAGAAAGAGCAGTCCAGGTGGAGGGAACCGCAAGGGCAGAGCCCTGGGTTAGGCAGATGCTGGGCATTTCTGGGAACAGCATGGAGTCCAGCGGCCGGAGCAGAGTGGGAGGAGAGGCTGCCAGGGGCCAGCACAGGCTGGGCCTTGAAAGTCAAGGTAAGGCCATGGGGTTTATACTGAGTGTGGTGGGAAGCCATAAGAGGATATTGAGCGGGGAAGTGATGTGATATATGGCTACACTGTGGAGGATAAACTGGAAGGGGCCAAAAATGGAAGACAGGAATATATGGCAGAGGCCAGGTGAGAGAGAGTGGAACCTTGAGCCAAGGTAGAAGCAATGGAGGGTGAGAAGCAGATGCACGTGGGATGTCCTTTTAAGGCAGAACCAAGGGGATTTGCCAATAGACAGGAATGAGTGAATCAAAATTACTTTGTAAAGATCTCTCAAGTCAGTTAAGCTTCTTTGAGCCAAGAGAATTTTCTGTGGGGTGTTTTGTTGTGTTTTGTTTTGTTTTTGAGACAGAGTCTCGCTCTGTTGCGCAGGCTGGAGTGCAGTGGCGCGATCTCAGCTCACCGCAATCTCCGCCTCTCGGGTTCAAGCGATTCTCCTGCCTCAGCCTCTGGAGAAGCTGGGATTACAGGCCTGTGCCACCACACCCAGCTAATTTTTGTATTTTTTAGTAGGGACAGGGTTTCACCATGTTGGCCAGGCTCGTCTCAAACTCCTGACCTCAAGTGATCCTCCCACCTCGGCCTCCCAAAGTGCTAGGATTACTGGCATGAGCCACCGCACCAAGCCGGGTTTTTATTTATATATTCACTTTTCTTAATTGTGTTCATTTCTTCCATCATGGGCTATTGGAGGTATTATGATAATCAGCAGAACTTAGTTATACACTCAAATCAAACAGTCCTTGACCATGTTTCTCAAATGCCAAGCCCAGGAGGTTTGGACCATGTGAATTCATTTATTAGAAATTCTATTACTGAACTAGCATAGTGGCATGCACTTGTACTCCCAGTTACTTGGGAGGTTGAGGCAGGAGGATCCCCTGAGGCCAGGAGTTTGAGGCTGCAGCACACTACGATTGCACCTGTGAATAGCCACCACACTCCAGCCTGGGCAACATAGTAAGACCCCGTCTCTAAGACAAAAAAAATCCTATTACTGATTTGTATATTCTGTATGCTACTTTGACACAAGTAGGCCCCGAAATATTTAATTTGTCTGAGAAATATATCGCTAAGCTTGAAGACAACAATGAAAAATATCAATGAGAATTGTAGGGCAAAAGTTGTATAGTTTTTTTTTAGCAAAAAAATATGGGGAAACATTTGTGTTTTAAAAAAAAAAAAATTTGAGCTGGGCTCGGTGGCTCATGCCTGTAATCCCAGCACTTAGGGAGGCCAAGACGGGCAGATCACTTGAGGTCAGGAGTTCGAGACCAGCCTGGCCAACATGCTGAAACTCCATCTCCACTAAAAATACAAGAATTAGCCAGGCATGGTGGCACACGCCTGTAATCGTAATTCCAGCCACTCTAGAGGCTGAGGCAGGAGAATTGCTTGAACCTGGGAGGCGGAGGTTGCAGTGAGACAAGATGACACCACTGTACTCCAGCCTGGGTGACAGACAGACACTCCATCTCCAAAAAAAAAAAAAATCTTAAAAGTCTAAACACATGAGGCCGGGCGTGGTGGCTCACACCCGTAATCCCAGCACTTTGGGAGGCCGAGCCGGGTGGATCATGAGGTCAGGAGATCAAGACCATCCTGGCTAACACGGTGAAACCCCATCTCTACTAAAAATACAAAAAATTAGCTGGGCGTGGTGGTGGGAGCCTGTAGTCCCATCTACTAGGGAGACTGAGGCAGGAGAATGGCGTGAACCTGGGAGGTGGAGTTTGCAGTGAGCCGAGCAGAGATGGCACCACTGCACTCCAGCCTGGGTGACAGAGCGAGGCTCCATCTCAAAAAAAAAAAAAAAAAGAAAGTCTAAACACATGAAAGAAAAAAATCTATAAAGTCTCAGAATCTAGGCAAAACAAGCAAAAACAAAACAAAAACTTCGCAACTCCATTACTGATGTCACCACGAATTATCTTCTTTGTCATCTCCACCCACAGTGTAATGACAGATAAATTACATGCCTGAAGTCATGCTCCAGGCAGAGGCCTACACCGACTTTTTCTCTTTTTCCTAAATCAGACACCACCGAGGCAAGATGCATCTACAGGAAACTTAGTGAGGGCAGAAATCATGTATGGGGAGTAGAAATATTCTATTTGTTGGTTTTAATAGAACATGCTTCTTCTTGCACCTTATAGGAGGTGTGCTTGGATCTGAATATCAGGGATTATAAAGGATCAGATTTTCCCTGCCTAAAATCAAAGAACAACAGAAGTACAAGAACGTTGAGCTTATTTGCTCCAGATTTAAGATATTTAACAAGTGGCGTGTCAGACCAGAAGGCAGCTGGAGCGTGGGGCTGGTACATACTGGTGCGATGTGAGCCCTGATCTTGTCCAGCTCCCTATTGCCCAGACGAGGAGTTTGACACTCAGAGAGGTGTCATAACTTGACCATGAACATGTGGCTAGCAAGTAGATGAGTCTGTCTGAAACCCTTATTCCTGGTTCACTGCTTTTTTTCCCACCACAACATTCTGCTCCTTATTCAATATTAAACATCAAATATAAATACCAAAGAATGAATTACCATGGTCCCAAAACAGCTTGGACTCACGTACTAAAAAATGGCAGGAGTAAGGTGACTTCAGGTACAGCTTTAGAAGACCCGTTTCACTTTTCCGGTATCTTGGATCCGCTTCTGTGGGATTGGCTTCCTTCTCAGATGGTCTTTCTCCCCATGATGACAAGGTGGCTGCTAGAACCTCTAGCCTAACATCCCTTCAGGTTAAGTCCAGCAGGAAAAAGTTCTCTTTTGCTCTTTCTCTCCAGTCCCAGCAAAAGCCTCATTGTGTCTCATTGGCTTTGACTGGGTCATATGACATTGCTAATCAATCATCGTGGCCTGGGGAATGAATGGACTGATCGGTTGAGGATTACATCCCATGCCGTCTCCCCACCACCTCCAAAGGTGGGCTGAAAGTAAAGGAGGAGTGGTTTCTCCAAAGGAAGCCTGGGAACTATAACCTCGGTAAATAGATGAATGGATACTGGAGAACAGAAAGCAACAAATGTTGTTACAAATCACTGTCACAAGTGATGTAACATAAGAGGATGAACTGCAGAGAAAACCTCTAGGAAACTCCTTAAGGACAGAATATGGCAGATGAGAGGAGAAAGCAGGAAGACCCCATTAGAGTCTGTTTCCTCTATAATGTGGCCAGAGGCATTCACAAACCCTAAGTCCAATGGGAAAACTGGCTCCAGTGTATTACAAACAAAGAACGCAGGAGTCAAAAAAAAAAGAAAGAGAGAGAGAGAGAGAGGGCCGGGCACTGTGGCTCACAGCTATAATCCCAACACTTTGGGAGGCTGAGGTGGGCAGAGTGCTTGAGGTCAGGAGTTTGAGACCAGCCTGGCCAACATGGTGAAACCCCGTCTCTACTAAAAATATAAAAATTAGCCAGCATGGTGGTGGGTGCCTATAATCCCAGCTACTCGGGAGGCTCAGACACAAGAATCTCTTGAACTCAGAAGGTGGAGGTTGCAGTGACCCAAGATCATGCCACTGCACGCCAGCCTGGGCAATGGAGCGAGACTCCATCTCAAAAAAAAAAAAGAGAGAGAGAGAGAGAAATAGCAATCGCGTTGGGGGTATGGGTAAGACTCAAGGAGTTGCTGGGTTTTAAAACAAATTTTGAAAAACAGGAGAAGCAGATGAATGCATAGAAGAGTGCTATTGTCTGCGTGTTTGTCTCTCCCAAATTCCTGTGTTGAAATCCCTACCCCAAGGTGATGGTATTAGGAGGTGGAGCCTTAAGGAGGTGACTAGGTCACGAGAGCCCCACCCTTAGGAAAGGGATTAGTGCCTTAATAAAAGAGGCCCAAGAGAGACACCTCACCCCCATCATGTGAGGACATGGCAGGAAGGTGCTGTTCACGAGCTAGAAAGCAGGCCCTCACCAGACACCAAATCGGCCTTGATCTTGGAGTTCCCAGCCTCCAGAACTGTGAGAACTGCATAACATAGCTTATGCTGTTGTTCATAAGCTACACAGTTTATGATATTTTGTTATAGCAGTCTGAATGGACTAAAACAAGGAGAGAAGTATTTCAAGCAGGCATGAAAACCTGATGCTGGCAACAATCATATGTGTGAGAGATGGACAGTCTTCACTCACTCGTTCCTTCCCTCCCTCACTTAGTCAATGAATATCAATTGAACTGTCAGTCCTATATCAATTGAACTGTCAGTCCTGGGTCTATGACAGTGGACAAGATATAGTCCCTCCATCAGACAGCTTGAGGCTAGTGGTGTCTGCAACAAGGAGGCTGAAGACTTGTTACAACAGGGAGAGTACAGAGAGTGCTGAGGGCCACCTATCTGAGAACCGGGGGAGAGGAGAAAGTGAAACTCTGCTGAGAGCAGGATGAGCCAGGCTGATCTAGGAAAAGCGGGAGAGAGGGGGGTCCTGGATGAGGGAGGAATATGTGCAAATGCTCAAGTAGAGGGGGAAGAGCAGGCCAAATTGGTTGAAGTCTTGAAGGCAGATGGGATAATTTAGATTTGATGAAACCACTGCAGGCCCTACTCAGGGTTGGACTTCATGAAAATGGCATAGAAGAAAAACTGCTTCACCAGGGAAGGGCGGGATAGTCTTTATAGTCGCTAGGACACTTCCTTGCAACTAGGATGTGGGAATTCTCACCTCAGGATATGAAGCCCATATGGAATGAACCTTGAGGTAGAAAAACAGACAGCTCAGCAGTACACGCAAGAGATGTCAGCAGTCAGAAGGAAGTGGAGAGGAGGGAGTGAAAATGAGAGCTGAAGTGAGTACAGGGGGACGCAAAGCAATGGCAGAAGGTTATTTTAGCAGAAGAGGCAATAACAGAAGCCAGAATGCTCTGGGGGAAAAATCCAGGAAGCTGGATAATACCAAGTGTTGACAGGGTTAGGGGGACATAGGCACCCTTGTACATGCTGATGGGAGTGTGGGCTGTTGCATCCACTCTGTATAGATCCCAACTACATTTTCTTACTTTCTTTTCTTTCTTTTTTTTTGAGACGGAGTCTCACTTGGTTGGCAGGCTGGGGTGCAGTGGCACGATCTCGGCTCACTGCAACATCCACCTCCCAGGTTCAAGCGATTCTCCTGCCTCAGCCTCCTGAGTAGCTGGGATTACAGGCATGCACCACCACACCTGGCTAATTTTTTGTATTTTTAGTAGAGACGGGGTTTCACTGTGTTAGCCAGGATGGTCTCGATCTCCTGACCTCGTGATCTGCTGCCTGCCTTGGCCTCCCAAAGTGCTAGGATTACAGGCATGAGCCACCATGCCAAGCTGATCTCAACTACATTTTCTAACCTCCAATAATGCAGATTGCATGGGAAATTGGGAGCAATCAGAGCATCCATCTCTGAGTGGGTGAGTAAGTAATCGTGGTAAATACACACGATGGAATATGACACAGCAGTTAGAAGCAACAAATTAAATGCATTCATAGCAGCTTGAGAGAATCTTTAAAATTTGGTGCTAAAGCAAAAAAAAAAAAAGCAGAAGATAAAATGAGATATGTAGTAATACTATACATGTGAATTAAAAATACAGCAACCTGCCCAAACTCTCCTTCTCCCTCCAGTACTCTTGATCCCCTTTTCTGGATTGTTTTTTCCCACAGCACTTACCAACTTCTAACATACTGATAATTTTTTGTCTTTTTATGTGTATAGATGATTGTGTTGCATCCCCTGCTAGAATACACATTCCAGGGATCCTTGTCAGTTTTGTTCACTAATGTATCCCCAAATGCCTGGCACAAAGCAGGTACTCAACAAATACTTGTTGAATGAATTGATGACCAAGACAGCAATACACATTTTGCAAGACCACACACAAACCAAAAGATCTACTCTCAGGACATGAAAATAGTTGCCTAAGGAATTGAGAAAAGGGAGTGGGGCATGAGGAATAAAAGAAAATGAATAAATAAATCATAAGAAGCAAAACAAAAGGGGTGTTGGAGGGGAAAAGTCAAAAAGCAAAGAGGGGAGGTAGCCAAGCAGGGAAGATAGCAGGTGGGCCACCCCCAAGAGCTCAGGTGGGCCAGGAGGAGGGATGAGATGCAGCCTGGAGAGGTCTTGCTGTGCAGGACATCCTGGTCTTTAGCATGTCCGTGGCTTCTTAGTCCCATTCTCTCTGGTTTCCCAGCAGCTGACCTGGGTCTAAAATCAACCATGCCTGACTTTTCCAAGACATCAGGCCTTGAAAACATAAGCCCGATGACTCTATCAGTCCATGTTCTGGGAGTCCAGAGGTTGAAGGATTCCAGGTGAACAGGCCTCCCCAAACCCATCTTGGGAAACATATTAGCTGCAGGAGGCTGCCCCCGGGGACCATGCAAGCCCCAGAGCAGTTTGGCCAATTTTTAGATTCGGAATTCCCAACTAGTTCACATGCATTAGCAGGTTTAGGACAAAACATAGACTATATTCCTGCCAAAAGGCATGTGACAAGTCATCGGTTTCCCCACCAGCAGCATGAGAAATACCCAGATCTCTGTGGAGACCTCAAGCCTGATCTCCATGGAGATTCAGATTCAAAAGATCTTAAGGGCCCCAGGAATTTGTTTTGTTTTCCTTTTTAACTCCCCAGGTAATTATGGCCCAACCTGGACCAGACCCTTTCAACCCCCCCAACTCCCCCACGACTGGGCAATTGGAATATCAGTCCATCCCTAAAAGCCAACCAGGCTCTCCCGAGGGAGGCAGGAAATCCTGCTCCCTCCATCCCCCACCGGGAATGCTGCACAGGGCTTGAGGAGAGGACACAGTGGGGAGCTCTGGGTGCAGGTGGGCAGACAATGGGCCAACACACCCCCTCAGCCCCGCTCCAGTATCAGCATTCCAGGCCCACCCACCTGGGCCCTTGGTCACCAGGAGACCTTACGCGTACACACAGGCTCTAACCTGCCCTGAGCCCAGATCCGGCGTTTCCCAAGCAGCTCTCTCAGCCTGCTGTGAACAAAGGCGATTGTTCTCCCAGGAATGGAGGGAGATGTCTGTCTTTTCTCTCCTTCTCTTCCCATTCCTCCCATCTCTGTTCCTGCCTTGAAACCCTGGGAGAGAAGGTATTCTAAATATGACTACTTTTGGCTACTTTTTCCTCTCCAACTTGAAAGTCACACGCTCTTGTCTGTGGTTATTTGGGCACCCGCAAGCAGTCAGAGGCACATTTTTCCACCTTGGAAGCTGAGGTGCAGGGAAAGGGGGGATTTTTTTCTTTAATACACATTTGGAGTTGTTGAACTTTCCTGTGGGAATCCTCCTATTATTTAATGGATGGATCGTGTCTGTCCCTGCCCCTACCTGATGAAGCAATAAATCATAACAAGAGAATCTGGCTAAACAAGTTTCCAATTCAAACGTTATCTTGTGGACAAAGAACTCTTTGAATATGGTTGCTGTGTTTGGCTTCTTGTGATGGAGTGGAAAGTTATGTTTTCACTGTTGCTGAATTCTTCTCTCCCTTCAGTGTCCGATGGCCATTCACAGAGAAGGAAGTGTTGAACTGAAAGGGGATGGGAGAGGCCGCGTGGCAAGAGAGCAGTGGCCAAGCCATTTCCGGCTAATTAACACATGGATATTGTTCATATTTCCTCTGGGAAGCTGCTGCAGATAAGGTGGTCCATCCCCCTTGGTCACCACATCATCAATAAGCAGACAGCCCCTTTCTAGAAGAGTCCATAATCCAAACATGCTTTGGGTAGGTGATTGATAGAAAGCTACCATTTTAAAAAGATTCCAAGTCTAAACAGAATGTGTCTGGTTACTGGCAAAATTAAATTACCCTCTGCTGGAGGAACTTCCCCTTCTAGTGAAAACAAAGTTATAGTTACAGATAAAATCGAAACTTGGGCATAAATTTTTAGAGGCTTCTAAGAGCAAGCACGTGTGATTGTTAAAATTTATGAGCTTAATTTTATTATATGTTTGTCCCACTTTGATATATTTCATAAGTGAGAAAGTACTGCCCCCCCCCCCCCAAATTTGGTAGAATTTAAAGGGTCAAAAGTCCAATAGCCTCTTGTACAAAGCACCCAGAGGCCCAGGTTTTACTTAATTCTTTTCTCTGGGCTGTTCTGGGAAATATCTTTTTCTCCCTAGAAACATGATAACCAGGCTGCCCAGGAAAGAAAGAAAAGATAGAAACTCTTCCTGGGCTATGATGGCCTCTCTTTCTCTGGGAAAGGTTGCGTGTGACACCCTGCCTCTGTGGACATGTCTCATCAGACATCCTCCCTTTTTCTTGCTTATAGAAACAAGGCGAATGTAGAAAAACTGGAAGCAGGCTGTGGTGAGACAGTTTTCACAGCAGCCAACAAGAGAGCCATTCCAAGTTCCAATCGTTTTATTTATTCAACAGATTTTTTTTTTTTTTTTTTTTTTTGAGACAGGGTCTCCCTCTGTCACCAGGCTGGAGTGCAGTGGTGCAATCTCAGCTCACTACAACCTCCACCTCCCGGGCTCAAGCGATCCTTCCACCTCAGCCTCCTGAGTAGCTGGGACCACAGGCATATGCCACCAGGCCAGGCTAATTGTTTTGTATATTTTGTAGAGATGGGGTTTTGCTATGTTGCCCCAACTAGTCTTGAACTCCTGATCTCAAGCATTCTGTCCACCTCAGCCTTCCCAAAGTCCTGGGATTACAGGCGTGAGCCACCAGACCAGGCCTTGACAGATCTTTGCTGTGTTTGTGCTCCAGATTCGAGGCTCTAAGAAGAATATAAGCACTTCAAGGACATTCCTGTTTGTACAGTACATTTTCATTTACAGTGTGCTTTCACTCGCAATAACTCAGATGTCTAGAAAGAAAGAAAACGGTCTCTGGATTTAAAACACTCAGAGAAGCTGGGCATGTTGGCTCATGCCCGCAATCCCAGCACTTTGGGAGGCTGAAATGGATGGATCACTTGAGGCCAGGAGTTTGAGACCAGACTGGCCAACATGGTGAAACTCCGTTTCTACTAAAAATACAAAAATTAGCTGGGTGTGGTGGCTCGCACCTGTAATCCCAACTACTCAGAAGACTGAGGCACAAAAATTGCTTGAACCCGGGAGATGGAGGTTGCAGTGAGCCGAGATTGCACCACTGCACGCCAGCCTGGGCAACAGAGCGAGAATAATAATAATAATAATAATAATAATAATAAAAAATAATAATAATAACACTCAGAGGCTGGCAAGGGAGGTTGGATTGCAGAGAAGAAACCTCCAGAGAATGGGAGAAGCTCTTGCTTAATCCAGGGCTACCCTCTGAGAGACATATGAAAAGTGCTGGCTGGGCGCAGTGGCTCACGCCTGTAATCCCAGCACTTTGGGAGGTCGAGGTGGTTGGATCACCTGAGGTCAAGAGTTCAAGATCAGCCTGCCCAACATGGCGAAACCCCATCTCAACTAAAAATACCAAAAAAAAAAAATAGCCATGTGTGGTGATGGGCGCCTACTGTAATACCAGCTACTCAGAAGGCTGAGGCAGGAGAATCACTTGAACACAGGAGACGGAGGTTGCAGTGACCGAGATCACGCCACTGCACTCCAGCTTGGGTGACAAGAGCAAAACTCTGTCTCAAAAAAAAAAAAAAAAAAAAAAAAACCAGTGCTGCAACCCAGAGAAGAGAGAACAGTGAAACCTGGGCCTCCAGGTGCTTCTAACCAGAAAGTCTAGAATTTCCAATTCTGTGAGCTTGGTTTGTTAAGTGTTTAGCTGGTATGATGTCTTCCTCTGAGACCCAAACCTCAACAATAACACCCCTCTCTTTCCTTTGAAGCCAGTTTCAAACTCTTCCCTAACAGAGAAACTTTATCTCCTACATCCTCTGTACTCTTTGATTCCATCCATGGACACGGGGCCCGGCGAGTCCAGCTGGACCCTGCTGCAGCCCTGTTCTGAAACCATGTCATCGACATAGGTTTATGTTTGGGGAAAAATTGCTTTGATTTTGCTTGTGATTAATGCGCTAAGATGTTACATTAGGGAAGGCGGCTCTCCCACCCCTGTCTGTGGGCCCCGTTAGGCTGGGTGGGTTCTCGGGAACGCAGCTGACTGCATGTGAACGTGCACGTACCCAGTGTTTGGCAGGGCTGCAGGATTGCAAGGCGCTCGCTCTTCCATCACACTGTCATCGCATAGCAGGAAACACCCTGAGCAGCCCAGTTGCAGTGCTGCTGGCAGCAGAGAGCTGACCAGGGTGGGGAAAGGCACCAGGCCAATCCCTCCTGTCCTCCACAGCCCCCCTGTAATGTCTGTGGTAGGTGGGAGGCTCTTCATGGTCATGCAACCACTGACCCACCATTGGGCTGGATAGGATCCTCAGTCTCCATGCTGGACTTCAGTGCATCCTGAGTTGTCATCGTCACTATTTACCATTACCACCACTATCAAAGCCACCTACCTGCCCCTTGATATGCTCCAGGACAGTCTACCTGGGCCCCCTTTCAACCAGTGTGCCATTCTCGAAACCCCTCCTATACAGACATTGAGACACCGTGACTGTTGATATGACAGCGGCTTTAAAATTCAATTCCATTCAGAGCAAATATAACGATCCTCTATTATCTTCATTCACTTCACATTTATTGATTTCCTCTGTGCCTAACACTGGGATTACAACAGTGAATTCGCCTGGCTTTCAGCACTTAGTGAAGTAGTGTCCAGGACAGTGCAGTCATTTATTCTCCAGTCCTCCTGAAAAATTCCCAGATGCCCTCTCCCCACTTCTTTGGCTCTCCCAAGAAATAGCCATTATCAGTTGGCTAGAGCATTAGCAAGGAGAGTATAAAAGAGTGTGGGTAAATCAGACAGCTGTTCAAATTGCAGCTCTACTACTCACGTTAATATTATCAGACATTAAGCTACTTAATATCTCTGAGCTGTTTCCTCATTTGTAAAATGGCAATAAGAAACTCTTCATTAAAGGAGCATTGTGAAGATTAACAAACTAAGAACGTGCAAATTGCCAATGTTGGTGTCTGACACATAGTAGCAGACCCTCTTCAATGGTAGGTACTATTGTTGTGGTGGTTATATACTATTATTCCTATCATCATGACTACAGTTGTTATTAACATCTTTGTCCTTTGGTTGGGAGGATAGCCATCAAGTGACAAGTACCTTGGAAAAACCCTTGGCAGATACCTCTCCTAGGAAGTAGCTTATTTAAGTCTCGGGGGCGGGGCGCGTAGCACATTGTACTAATTCCAATTTTTCGCTGGAGGTGGCAAAACCTTTGACAAAAGCAAATGTTTATATCTTTCTGGAGGAAAAATATAATTGAGGTTTTTTTTAAACTTATATGTGATCTCCAGTTAATTCTTTCATCCCCGGGGATCAGTATTCCTAAAAAACAAAACAAAACAAAACAAAACCAAAAGTCCCCAGGTTGGATCCTACTCTGACTTACCAGAGGGAGGGAAGTAACACCAACACTTCTTTTTCCTTCCTTTTTCTTAAAGGATTTGGCACATCATGATTTTTTTTTAAATAATTATCATCATCTAAAAATGCTTTATATGTGAATAACTAGTTTTTCTTTCTTTCTTTTTTTTTTTTTTTTTTTTAGTTTGGGGAAGTTGGAGGATTACAAGGGAGAATTACAACCTGACATCTTTCTCTTTTTTTTTTTTTTTTGAGACTGGTTCTCACCCTGTCATTCAGGTTAGAGTATAATCCCAGCTCACTGCAATCTCTACCTTCCCAGCTCAAGTGATTCTCCCACCTCAGCCGCCTAAGCAGCTGGGACTACAGGCGCAAGCAACCACACCTGGCTAATTTTTATACGTTTTTACTTTTTTGTAGAGATGGGTTTCACCATGTTGCCTGTGGCTCGTCTTGAACTCCTGGGCTCAAGCAATCCTTCCACCTTGGCCTCCCAAAGTGCTGGGATTACAGGCATGAGCCACCACGCTCGGCCTATATCTCATTTCTTCATCCCCTTAGACAAGCAGAAGAAAAATAACTTTCTGAATCCACCCAGGAATCAGCTTATTCAGACCAGATCAACTGTTAATAGCAATAATACAGAAACACTTACACATCAATTTGGCTTTACTTGTACAGAAAGAGCCGGTCATAGTGGCTCACACCTGTAATCCCAGCACTTTGGGATCGCTTGAGGCTAGGAGTTTGAGACCAGCCTGGGCAATATATCAAGAGTCCGTCTCTACAAAAAGAAAAAAAAAAAAATGCACAAATGGAATTTTAATTTTTAAAGATGTCTAGTTTTGTATCATATAGACCAGGAAGATAACGTAGACAGATAATTTCTACACATAAAAATATTTCCTTCAGTCAATGTAATAATCATAAAGTGTCTTTCATGACATCCATTTTCAGATCTTGATATTGGGCCCAATTCACAATTTAAGTACAGTTTTCGTATTTTTATTGCCAACACATTGAGTACAGCTATTTCTCACTGTTTAAATCAGAGGGAGAAATTTCATCTAGAATTATTTATTTTCACTCTTTAATTTTAATTCATGTGCCTCTGGAGAATGTATCTTTTGTATGATTCTGTTTCCAAAACCCTAAGGAAAACAGAAGACAAGATGCTATTGGTTTAGGGCCTTTAAAAGGTTATTCGGAGGGATCTCTCCTGAACTTTTTTTTTTTGTAAGTCATATTTCAAGTCTTTGATCTTGACAACCCTGAAATACTACCTTACAATTACATCATAACTATGAAATGACTTTTGTTGGCTAGTGACATGACTTTTTTAAAAGTTTCCACTAAATACACAAATATTACAGTGAAAGGATGTCAGAGTATTCGAAATGATTAGTGATGGTATTAAAATTGCCAGTATTGCTATATATTGTGCCCCTAGGAAATTCAGAATATTTATGATCAGGCCTTCAAGTAGTCTAGACTTTTTTTTTCTCCTTTTAAAAGTGATTTTTAGCCTTTTCCACATGCTTTGCCATTACTTAAAGACATTCAAGCCAGTGTTATTTTTTCAGCAGGGAAAAATAGCTAACATTCGCACAAAAGTCAATAGAGCAACTGAACGAAATAAAACCATCTCAAACATTTATTAATTCAATAAATTAATTCAATTTATTGATTGAATAATTATTGAATTAATTTATTAATTCAATAAATTACTGTAGAGTCATAATATACATGATACAAATTCAACTGTGTGCCATTGGCCCTTCTCGCCCCCCAAACAAAAAGAAAGAGAAAGAGAAAAATAACTATTTCAATAGTGGCTGTTGCAATCACCTATCCACTCGGTGACTGAGGTCCCAGAGCTGGCAAGAGGAGGGACACGGACCCACTGTCAGCTTGGCTAGTTTTACTTTCTCCGTACCTCTCAGAGGTGAGGCTGAATGAGACGCTAGAGTCTGAAAAATAAGTGTTTAGGGTACATCTGGCCTGTAAGTAAGTGCCGACTGATTCATCTGGTTCCCAACTAAAACAAACTAGCAATCTGATCCATTGTTGGAGAAAAACCTAGCTGTGTTGAACTTGGTGAAGGATGTTACTATACTTTATAAGCCATTGAAGGGGCTAGACATAGTGGCTCATGCGTGTAATCCCACCACTTTGGGAGGCCGAGGCAGATGGATCGCCTGAGGTCAGGAGTTCAAGACCAGCCTGGCCAACATGGTGAAACTCTGTCTCTACTAAAAAAAAAAAATACAAAAATTAGCCGGATGTGGTGGCGGGCACCTATAATTCCAGCTACTTGGAAGTCTGAGGCACGGGAATCGCTTGAACCTGGGAGGTGAAGGTTGTTGCAGTGAGCTGAGATCTTGCCACTACACTCCAGCCTGGGCGAAAGTGAAACTCCGTCTCAAAAAAAAAAAAAGCCACTGAAGGGATTTTCCATGGTTAATCTTGAAAGTTTTATTTGTGCTACCACTCATGGTAGATGCTCAATACAATGTATCCAGTAAAGTACATCTGCTGTATACAGGCTCTGTGCTGTATACAGAGGAAAATTCCTGACCACTTAGTGGACATTTTGGAGATCTGAAAACAAGATTATCCACACAAACATACATATACATACACATATCTGACTTGAGAATAAGCCACATTTTTTGCAGAGTGGGCCACTCTTGACGTGTCCTTTTCTCTTTTTTGTTTTGAGACAGTCTCACACTGTCGCCCAGGCTGGAGTGCAGTGGCCGGATCTTGGCTCACTGCAACCTCCACCTCCCAGGTTCAAGCGATTCTCCTGCCTCAGCCTCCCAAGTAGCTGGGACTACAGCCACGTGGCACCATGCCCAGCTAATTGACATGTCCTTTTCTAGCCTAATGGTTTAACTCATATTTACTTGTTAGGAACTGTATGTCAAATGATATAAATTTAAAGGGTGAGAGGCGACAAATTTTTATTTAGAGTTCTCTTTTTAGAACTAATTATTGATACAGTTGGAAATGTTGTTGTTTTTGTTGATGGTAACGGTGGCTTTTTAAAGACCAAGCTAGTGACTTAAAAATAAGCGTAGGCTGGGCTCAGTGGCTCACGCCTGTAATCCCAGCACTTTGGGAGGCCGAGGCAGGCAAATTGCCTGAGGTCAGGAGTTCGAGACCAGCCTGACCAACATGGAGAAACCCCATCTATACTAAAAAAAAATACAAAAATTAGCCGGGCGTGGTGGTGCATACCTGTAATCCCACCTACTCGGGAGGCTGAGGCAGAAGAATCGCTTGAACCCGGGAGGCAGAGATTGCAGTGAGCCGAGATCACGCCATTGCACCCCAGCCTGGACAACAAGAGCAAAACTCTGTCTCGAAAAAAAACAAAAAACGAAAAGCAAGTGTAGCTGAGCGTGTTGTGGTGCCCATGGGTAATCCCAGCACTTTGGGAGGCCGAGGCAGGTGGATTGCATAAGCTCAGAAATTCGAGACCAGCTTGGGCAACATGGTGAAACCCAGTCTCTACAAAAAAAATGCAAAAATTAGCTGGGCATGGTGGCACACACCTATAGTCCCAGCTACTCAGGAGGCTGAGGTGGGTGGATCGCTTGAACCTGGGAAGTCAAGGCTGCAGTGAGTCAAGATCATGCCACTGCACTCTAGCCTGGGTGACAGAGTGAGACCCTGCCTTAAAAACTAAAAAAACAGAGGTCGGGTGTGGTGGCTCACGCCTGTAATCCCCACACTTTGGGAGGCTGAGGCGGGCAGATCACGAGGTCAGGAGTTTGAGACCAGCCTGACAACATGGTGAAATCCCGTCTCTACTAAAAATATAAAAATTAGCCAGGCATGGTGGCACGTCCCTGTAATCCCAGCTATTCAGGAGGCTGAGGCAGGAGAATCGCTTGGACCCGGGAGGTGGAGGTTGCAGTGAGCCAAGATCGGGCCACTGCACTCCAGCCTGGGCGACAGAGTGAGACTCTGTCTCAAAAAAAAAACTAAAAACACAGGCCTGGGTCAGTGGCTCACACCTATAATCCCAGCACTTTGGGAGGCTGAGGCAGGTGGATCACTTGAGGTCAGGAGTTCGAGACCAGCTTGACCAACATGGTGAAACCCCATCTCTACTAAAAAAATACAAAATTAGCTGGGTGTGGTGGTGTATGCCTGTAATCCCAGCTACTTGGGAGGCTCAGGCAGGAGAATCATTTGAACCCAGAAGGTGGAGGTTGCAATGAGCCGAGATCGCGCCATTGCACTCCAGCCTGGGCAAAAAGAGTGAAACTCCATCTCAAAACAATAAATAAATAAATGATATAAATAAAAACAAGTGTAAACCCAGAGAGCTTATTTGCTGATCACTGTGCAACATTAGCCAGCAGAAGGCTTTTATCCGTAACATATATACTATGTATATATTGTTCAGTCGTGAGCCATAACATCAAACATTGACTGATACATACGTGCTGGATTTTGTGAATTGCTTCCCTGGCCCCAAACAGCCTCAGTTGCACCAAATCTGAAATGCATCCTGCCAAGCATTTTCCCCCTAATTGTTTTAACACAGGATATTTTCAGGAAAAGCTAATCCACCCATTTCTAATTCCATTACAGTTTGCCCCCTTAAGATGTTACCTTGCCCAAGCTAATTCTATCAAAAAAAAAAAAAAAAAATCTTTTTACTTCCTCTTTCAAGGTTTCACTACTTTGCAAACAGGTGGTCCATCAAACAGCTGCCCATGCCCTCCTCCTCAACTCATGTTTGATTCAAGCTCAGAAGGAGCTTTGTTTAAGCACTCAGACTCCTGGAGAGGTTGGAAAACACACCAGCCCGGGATCAGGAGGAGAGAACTGAAGCAAGCACTGAACTATCTCACAACTCAAACCTAATCCTTCCCTCTCTCCTTATAGGATCAAATGGAAATTGCAAAGGTCATATGCAATAACTCATTCAAGCTGACCTTTTGAGTTCAAGAGAAACTAGGATGACAAGATAGAAGTGTGGCTTTTAGACAGAGGGCCATCCTGCCTGGGGACATCAACAGATCTTGGTAGCTTTATTTTAGAACTAGAAAGAATGACAGGAGAAGCAACGAACATCCTCATTAAAGCTGATTTACTGGAGAGACTCAAAATCCTCCTTTCCTCTTTGGTATCACCCAAGTCACTCATGCCAATTTGTGAAGCTGCACATCATTATTTTAATTGTCTACAGCCCTTGGGTGAGTTTTAATCATCTCAGTGGCCTGGTGGCTACAAGCAGGGCTCTGGACACTACAGTGAAGAGTTTTCACAGGCACATTTGGTGTCCACCAATTCAGATGGGACCAAAGGAACTAAAGAAACATAGTCTCATTGATAAACTTTGGGGCAAGTTTTGGGTTTTGTTTTGTTCCTTCTCTCATAGCATAGGGCTAACTGTCCTCTGATGTAACAACGATAAATCAGAATCAGGCTCTGGCAAAGGTTTGTATTTGATCAACAAAACACTACACAAAAAAATACGTAGTTCGGCATTGCCCTGCTTTCCGAAGCTCTCACTGCTATGGGTTCATCCCTGCTAAAAAATGCTTCCTTCTGCAAACCTGCTGATAACCTTCCTAAAGGAAAAAGCCTTAAACAAAAGCTCCCTCTGCATAGAATGTTAATTATCAGGTGACAGGAGTGTCAGCGGGTTCAGCTTCAGAGAAATGCTGAAATCAGCGACACACATGTCCTTTCCAGTGCTATTCAGTTCTCCTTATGTTCCTACACATATCCTTCACCCCGGGGAATCCAGAGGTCTGTGCCTCAAGAGCTCCAGAATCACTCATCCCAGCCTGGCTGCAGATTCCACCCCCACAGCCGTGGGTATGCCCTGCCTGCACTTCTGCTCTTTCCTCAAAGCCACGTGATGGGACGGAAACCTGAAACATTACTTGGGTGCTCCTGGTATTTGAACCATTGTCTAAATGGGTTTGACATAGCAAAGTTTAGAAACTTTGTGAAGAGAGAAATAGGTGGCTGGGCAGGGATGGTTCACATCTGTAATCCCAACACTTTGGGAGGCCGAGGTGGAAGGATCACTTGAGGTCAGGAATTCGAGACCAGCCTGGCCAACATGGCGAAACCCCATCTCTACTGAAAATACAAAAATTAGCCGGGCGTGGTGGTGCGTGCCTGGGGTCCCATCTACTTGGGAGGCTGAGGCACAAGAATCACTTGAACTGGGAGCAGGAGGTTGCAGTGAGTTGAGATCTCACTGCTGCACTCCAGCCTGGGTGACAGGGTAAGACTCCGTCTCAAAACAAAAAAAAAGAAAGAGAAAAAGAAACAAAAAATAAATAGAGAAATAGGGAAAAGTGAGAGAAAAAGATGGGAACTGTCAAAAAACAGTGATCCTGCGGTATGTCGCAGGAGACTCACAGTAAGCAAATGCTGGCCGCCTGGAGGGCAGGCGTGGTGCCAGCTGCATTTGGGTGGCCCCATCAGAGACCCTGATGGCTGTTCATATTGCTGCCACCCTTCTATCTGGACATTTCTTGTAAGATCTTTCAACACTGCTCTAGATTTGTGTAATTCTAATCTCTGTGGCTATACAGAGAAAAATGAGGTCCAACCAAAATAGGAGCGGGGCTCTCCAGAGAATCTCTTGGATTCTAAGGGAGGTATAGCTCAGGGGTGACCTACCAGAAAGTTTGTCTAAGATCTTTACTGCCCACTGGTGTTGCCAGGGAAACTGGCATGGTGGAAGTTGGCCCATGCTGAGCCTTATTAATAAGTAGCTCAGATTTGCTGTCACACAAAGGCTGGGAGACCACCATGACATGGCAATAGATACAGGGTGAGGGCAAAGCAGGGACGTGAAAGAACCACAGTTATATGGACACAGTAAGGAGACAATTAAGGACACTGGGGTAAGTGTAGAGGGCTGGTTCGTGTTGAGATACAGAAAGAAAAATATCTTCCCTTAAACAAATCAACACCATATTCTTGCCATAGAGATAAGAAAAGTGGTGATGAACCAGCCCAAAGTAATCTCCAAGGGACCTAGCCTTTTTGGAGATATGACAATCTACAAAGTCTTTGATTTCCCAACATTCTCCCTTCTGTGCCTTACAGTGCAGAGTGATACTGATTTATTAAGCCAAAGTGAACTGAGGTTAATTTAATTTTGAGGATTTCTCAACATGCCTTCAGATAGTTGGAGACACTCTAGGTTGTTGTGAAACTGAGGCTGGAAGTCCCTGTCATCCCACATGTCTAGGCTTAGTGGGGCCAACTGCTTGCCTCAGGGGGAGAAATAAAGGAAGTACTAAGACACCTCCTTTTTCAGGTGAAGGTAAGTAACAAGAAAAAGGATAAGCACGTTTATTTAATAAATGATTTCATGATCTCTGAAATCCACCCTTCCAGCATGCAGCTGTGGGGCTAATCCTGCCTGCTCAGGCCCGGGAGGGGTGAGCCTGCTTGAGCCCTGGGCAGCTGCAGAATCAGACAGCTGAAGAAAGGCCTGGGTACCAGCCTTCAGAGGTAAGTCAAGCGAGTTGGCCACTTTTCCTAAACAAAGAGTGCACACATGCACAAGTACTTGACTGAAAACAATTTTTTTCTTTTTTCTTTTCTTTCTTTTTTTTTTTTTTGAGACAGAGTCTCACTCTATTGCCCAAGCTGAAGTGCAGTGGCATAATTTCAGCTCACCGCTACCTCTGTCTCCCTGGTTCAAGCGATTCTCATGCCTCAGCCTCCCAAATGGCTGGGATCACAGGTGTGCACCACCACGCCCAGCTAATTTTTGTATTTTTAGTAGAGACAAGCTTTCACTATGTAGACCAGGCTGGACTCGAACTCGTGACCTCAGAGGATCTGCCCACTTTTGCCTCCCAAAGTGCTGGGATTTAGGCATAAGCCACTGTGCCTGGCCCTGATTGAAGACAAATTTCTATAAACATTTCCTTCTGAGCAAATTTCAAGGCAATAAGAAAGGCTCCTGTCCTTTCTAAGCCTATATTTTCAGCTTTTCCTTTATTTCTGTGACCTACCTGAATATCTTCACGATAAATGTCTTTTTGCTTAAATTAATTAGAATTGGCTTCTGTTGCTTAAAATCGAAGTATTCTAACTGCTACACACACCTTCAGAAAAAGTCCAGGTTGTTAAAATGGAAAACCAAAATAGAAAAATAGGAATTTATTTTTCCTAGCTTTTTCCTGTTGAGAAGGAGAGAGATGAATG
The DNA here is from genome assembly GCF_009828535.3 of Hylobates moloch. Lineage (NCBI taxonomy): Eukaryota > Metazoa > Chordata > Mammalia > Primates > Hylobatidae > Hylobates > Hylobates moloch. The sequence continues at coordinate 40,067,688 of NW_026652276.1, read as the reverse complement.
GAGACAATTGCACTCACTAGTTTGCTTTGTGAGGTCATAATTTTTCATTATTTGCCAGAAGAAAGAAGATACACATGGAGACGGAGAAGTCGTCTAATGTGAACACTGCAGAGTTTACAGCTCAGTCTCCTGTTAGAATGTCTGAAATTCTCTCGCTCTGAAATATGTCCTTTCCATGTCCCCAGACCAGGCTTTGCTGACAGCAGCTGGGCATGTTTTCAGTACTTCTCAGCTCAAGTCATCATCTAACGCAGAGACAGGCTTCATTTCATTGATGGAAACTGTAAAGCTGACTCCTTACTGAACATCTCTCTTCTGTGTGTCTGATGCCAGACAAGGCCCTGGGGGAAATGCAGAGGAACAGGACCCTGTTTCTGCCCTTGAGAAATTCACAGTTTAGTGGAGCAGCCGGGCACTGACGCTCCTCACATGGTAGCTGCTCCTGAACGGAGGCCACGGTTGCTAGGCAGCTGGTTCAGAACAGTTATTCAAGTCAGGAAGTCAAGTCCTGCTTTTAGCTCTGCCCCTTGACATGTGAGATAAGTCACTTGTCTGAGGATCCTCTGCCTACAGTGTAATACATATAATTAGAGAATTACTTAACATCTCCCTATAATGAGCTTGCAGTTGCATATGCCTGGATATATTTTAATGATTCCAATTAAAAGGGAATACAATCTTGTTCCCAGGTCTTTCTGAGTAAAATCCAAGCACCCATTCCCACCAGACTTATAGGTCATTACTATATTTCTTTGGTGTCTTCCAAAATGGCATGACTAAATTCAGTAAGTTTATTGAGAGAATGAGCAAATGACTCAAGAGTCAGTATCGGCTCCTCCTGCAACAATGTCTAGCACTTAAACAACTGTGCCCTTCATGGTCATGGACATCTGTCCTTTTTGCCTGCTCAGCTTCCATTCCCCCTTTTTCTAGTAATAGCTCCTCATTTGGCTTTGGGGAACTATCGCTTCCTGTAGGATACAATCATAGTTGTTCTTTTAACCAAATCTAAGCCAGGCTAGAAACACAACACCGGAATTTCAGTCTTGAATGTTCCTGAGAATGGTCAGAGGTCAACGGAGACTGCAGTATCCCGAAGAGACTGTCCATTGGTTCCTGCGGCCTGAACCCTGGGCTTTGCTCTGGCTCCTGTCCTTTCTAAGCCTATATTTTCTGCTTTTCCTTTATTTCTGTGACCTACCTGAATATCTTCATGATAAATGTCTTTTTGCTTAAATTAATTAGAATTAGCTTCTGTTGCTTAAAATCGAAGTATTCTAACTGCTACACACACCTTCAGAAAAAGTCCAGGTTGTTAAAATGGAAAACCAAAATAGAAAAATAGGAATTTTGAAGCTAAAAGAAGCTTTCGAAATCTAGTTAAACTCTTTCATTTCCCATAAAATCTGACCTGAAGAAGTGACGTGACTTGACGAATATCCTACTATTGGTTGGTAAAAACCAAGCCTAGAACCCAGGAGACCTAGAACCCAGGAGCCCTTCCACTTTTCTACCCTATTTCCTGTCCTCAGATCTTCTCTTCTAAGGTTATTGCCTATGGCTACTTTCATGCTACTACAGTAGAGTTGAGTAGCTGTGACAGATGATATATAGTCTCCCACGCCTAAAATATTTATAATCAGGTCCCTTATAGGAAAAGGTTGCCAACACCTGCCATACACCATACATAAATGAATGTATGATTGTGTTCCAATAAAACTTTATTTATAGACACTGAAATGTTAATTTCATATAATTTTCAAGTTTCTCCAAATATTCTTTTGATTTTTTTAAACATTTAAAAATGCAAAACCCATTCTTCGTTCACAGACTGTACAAAAACAGGAAGCAGGCTGGATTTGACCTACAGAATAATGGGACCCTGCATGCATCCCTGGTTTTAGCCAGTTTGAGTTGGGGTTTCTGCTACGTGCAATGAAATATGACCTAACTGATAAAATAAAGTCATCCATACATTTATTGCTCATCTATTATGCGTGAGGCACACAATGAGGAATAAGATACAGTTCCTTCTCCTAAGGACTCAATAATCTAGTTAGGGACTCAAGGGCTTCCACAATAGCAGTCACCATTTATTAAGCACTTATAACAATGTGCTGATTGCCTTGCCCTTTAGATGAGTTATCTCATTTAGTCTTAATGATGCCATGAAATGGCTTATTGCTATGTCATAGATTAGGAAAGTGAGGCTCAGAGAGATCAAGTACCTGGCCCAAGGTTACACAGCTTACAAGTAGTAGAGCAGAGTTGAACCCAGGTTGTGTGACTCTGAAGCCTGGAGACCCAAATGCTGTGCTAAATGAACCCACCATACACTGTGATTCCCACTGTCTGCCATCTGCCTTCTCCTGCCCAGTCCTCCACAGACTAGAGGACTTCCTGCTGAAATGCTGCTCATCCCTCTGTCCCAGGTCTTTGAACATCCCAACCACCAACTTTTGAAACTCCTCTTCCTTCTTCTGAGCACTCATAGCACCTGATGTCTAGTTACTCATCTTGAGCATATAGAGTTTTGATTGCCATTTAACTTTTTCTCTCTCCCCAAGCTACAGTACAGTGTCAAGGGCGGGGATGTTCCTCTGCCTCTTTGGTAACCCTTAGGGACAAATACACAGTCAACTCAAAGTTGAAACAAACTATCAAAAGAATGAGATGAAGGAGAGATCAGGCAGCTAAAGAAACAATTAAGGACCAAGAAATCATCACCGTCTATAAGTCAGAAAAAACTAAAGGCACAAAAAGCACCAGCCCCCAAAATGAAATGAACACATCAAGGAAATACTTGAGGTAATACATGTTAAAACAGAGGGGAAAAGCAATAATTAAAGCAACTATCAAGAAAGGAATAGAAATAGAGGGTAAATTGATATCCATCACTGAAACAGAAGCCTCCTCTCTATCCTAAAAAATAGAACTGAAAAAATATTTGAGAACATAATACAGAAAAACTTTTCCAAGCTCAAAGAACACTTGAATCTTCAGATTTAAAAGGCCCACTCAGCTGGGCACAGTGGCACATACCTGTAATCCCAGCTACCTGGAAAGCTCAGGCCAGAGGGTCGTTTGAGCCCAGGAGTTCAAGACCAGTCTGGGCAACATAGCAAGACCCCAGCTCAAAAAATGAACAAAATAAAATAAAATAATAGGGCCCATTCTGTGCCAGACAAGGTCTAGATACTTAGAAAAGAAAGAGAGAGAGAGAGAAGAAAGAAAGAGAATGAAGGAAAGAAGAAAGAAAGAAAGAAAGAAAGAAAGAAAGAAAGAAAGAAAGAAAGAAAGAAAGAAAGAAAGAAAAGAAAAGAAAAGAAAGAGAGAGAGAGGGAGGGAGGAAGGACCGACGGACGGATGGATGGAAGAAAGGAAGGAAGGAAGGAAGGACCCATTCTAAACTAGAGAAATATGATATAGATCGATCAACAAGAATTCTTGGCCAGGTGCAGTGTCTCACACCTGTAATCCCAACACTTTGGGAGGCTGAGACAGGTGGGTCACTTGAGGTCAGGAGTTTGAGACCAGCCTGGCCAACATGGTGAAAATCTGTCTTTACTAAAAATAAAAATAAAAAAATTAGCCAGATGTAGTGAAGTCCACCTCAGCTACTAGAGAAGCTGAGGCAGGCGAATCGCCTGAACCCGGGAGGTGGAGGCTGCAATGAGCCGAGATCATGCCACTGCACTCCAGCCTGGGTGACAGAGCAAGACTCCATCTCAAAACAAAAACAAAAACAAAAAAAACCTAGGATCTGACAAGCGGACAACTACAAGCCCGGCTTCATCCTTCCAAATAGCAACACTTAATGCCAGAAGGCAATAGAAAAATGCCTACAAGGTACTGAGGAAAAGGAAAGGCAACTCAAGAACATTACACTCAGCGAGATGTCACTCACATACATAGGGACATAACAGTCAAACATTCTCAAATATGAAAGAATTTGGGGAATATAAACATCACTAAGTCCTTCTGCAGGGGCAAAAAATGGGAGAAAAAAGCCTACTCGACAGTGAAATACAACCAGTCAAAAAAATTGACCAAATTAGAGAACTAGTAGTGTGAAACTCTTGATAAAAGGACTAGCAGTAAACACTGAATTCAATTAAATATATAATGAGGACTAGACCTCTGGAGAAATAAATAGATGCAAATCAGAATGTAGATGCTATAAAGTCAAACAAATTAAAATTATAGAAGCATCAAAAATTGGGAGTGGGGAAGAAGCATGAGAGCACTAAATCATCTTATTACCTGGAAGAAAGCCAATCAAAACCACCCACCCAACCTTTCAGTTAATTTTCATCATCTATTATATTTTTCTAATCTTGGGATGATCTTCTAGAAACTAATATGTCTTGTCATTCAGGAACTAATCTTTGAAGTTTATTAATTTCACCCGAGTTCCTTTTTTCTGTTAAGTCCAGGTAAAACCAAGCCTAATGTTTTTAATTATTTTAAAAGCATGCATAATATAATCATGTTACAATAAAATTATTTGTGACCTCTCTTGCTTTCTCATTATTTTTCAATGGTAACTGTAACAATAGCTAATTCTTTTTATGGGCTCACTACGTGTCAGCACTATCTTAAGAACTTTACGTGTATCTACAAATTTAATCCTCATAAAACTTTTTATTTCTTTTTTGAGACAGGGACTCACTCTATTGCCCAGGCTGGAGTGCAGTGGCATGATCATGGCTCACTGCAGCCTCCACCTCCTGTGCTCAGGTGATCCTCCTGCCTCAACCTCCCAGATATCTGGGACTACAGGTGCCCGCCACCACACACAGTTAATTTTTAAAAAACATTTTTTTGTAGAGATGAGGTTTTGCCATGTTGTCCAGGCTGAACTCCTGGGCTTAAGCGATCCACTCACCTCAGCCTCCCAAAGTGCTGCTATTACAGGCATGAGGACCACTGGCCCCCCACATAAAATTTTAAGGAGTAGATATCATCACCCCCATTTTACAGGTAAGGAAACTGAGGAATGGAGACGTTTCCTATGGGTTACACGGATAGTACATGGGAGAGCTAAGAGTTAAACCCAGGGATTCAGGCTCCAGGGTCTTTGCTGTCTTTGCCCTCAACCATCACCCTATATTGCTTCTCCACAAGTGGATATGTAAGACATTTGTTGCTTTCTTTGTACTTGAAATTTTAAATGATGATAATATGTCATTTTTAAAAAGTCACTACCAAAAAACAAAAGAGCTTCTACTTGGAAAACAAGATGAATATTCCCAGGGCCAACAGAACAGAGGCTAAACCATCCTGACCATCTAACTAATCTAGGCAGGGCGTGTTTAAGAGAATTAACTCCTTTACAACTAGAGTAGGCTTTGGAACAATAGGTATCCTGCAACTTTAATGATATTCGTTGCAAAACAGCATATCTGTGTTTTATTGGCTCTAGGCAGATTAGCTGGAGGAAATAAGCTTCCTCAAGAGATCACCTCTGGGAGAGAGGAAAATATGCAATAAAAGAAGAGGTCGAAGAAGTCCCAGGTGTATGCAGTCAGCATTCAGGTTACTGTATCTCTGAGCAATTTGCTGGACTGACACAGCTTCATTTTAAATGACATAACATAACCAGCATGATTCATCCTGCCGTCCAAGGGCTATATAATAAGTGTGGCAATGGGGGAGCATCTCCCGAGAGGGTACAGGAACAGCTGTGTGTGTCACCTGGGAATGGCACCCACCTATAAATCCCATCTCTTTGACAACGATTCTAAAGTCCCTCTGTCACTGTCACTCACCCGCAAAATTAATGACTAAAGGGGAGAAGGAGAGGAAACGCCTCGCCCCTGAAATAGAGAAAGGCTGAGAGAGGGACAGAGCAAGTTAATAAATAAAACAAGAGCCTGAAGGGAAGAGCTGCTTTGTCAGAATATAAATATTTCCCTTCCCCTTTTATCTTTAATGTAGTGTGAGAAGCTTATTAAAGGGAAATGCTTCTCCGTCCCTGGAGCCCTCGCACAAGCCTTGCGGGGAGCTGCCTGCAGAAACGGGGTCGCCTAGCCCCACGCTTCTAAACTCTTCCCTGCTGGAAGTGAGCGTAATGTGCAGAGCAATAAAGAAGGGCTGGGGGAGGAAAGGGAAGCCATTGTGGCCATTAGGATCCTTATCTTGATGGGCCTGGTGTCAGGTTATGTTAATTGCTGGGAGATGCTGAGAGACTGAGGATGAGAAATGCCTGTCTGCTCAAAGGCTTGGCCTGAGATTCCAAGGGAGGCTGACATTGCTAGACTTACCCTCTGCTCTGTTAGAGAGAACAACATCCAAATTTAGACAAAGGGGAATTTGCCTGATGGGGGCGTGGATGGAGAGTCCCGTGGTTGTTCTTCTGAGGAGCCCTTGGTGGCTGCACATCTTACATCTCCAAGAAAACAGCCAGCATGAGTAGTCCCAGCATACCCCCAACAGAAGCCTATTCCAAAAGCATGGAAGACATTTGCCCTCCACATCTTCCTAAAACCCCTAAAAGGATGGGACATCAAGGGCCTACATACCAAGTCAGGCCAGCACAGAGCCTGGCACGTGGTAGGTGTGCAGTAAGTCTGTACGGCATGACACAGAGGCTGTGCTGGGCTTGTTTACCACTGTATCTGTGGGTACACACACACAGGGGCTGGCACACTTGGTTTTGGATGGATGAATGAACACATGCATTTAGACACAATGAGGGCATCTCCTTTGCTGGCCATGTTTGCTGCCTCTCTAGAGGATCTTTGGATCTGGTCAGGATTTGGTTCCTGCTGAGCTTTGAGGCTACCGTATCTTTGCTGGCCTTTTGGAGATATTCGGCCATGTGGTTATACAAGGATAAGCCACCCATCCATCAGGTGCCAGTCTAGCCAAAGGCTGGGAGTTGGGGGTGGAGAGAACGGCTAAAAACTGCTGCCGAAACGTGCTACTCCTTCACTCTCCTTGGCTGAGATATTCCAAAGGAACGGGCCCTGGTTGCTTTGCTACTATACACCACCTGCCACATACCCATGCATTTCTATTTCTATAATGTAATCAATGGAGAGAACAGAAATGACTTTAAAACTGCATTTCTAAGTCTCTTTTGTGCTCAGACCAGGGTATGCACTTAGCAAGTGTCTACGGCCATTTCAAACCCATTGCACCACATAATCATTCCTGCTGCAGAACCTGCTCTGCATCCCCATTTGGGCGCTCCATCCTACCCATTTTGATGTCCCTTGGGGTCTCATCCTCAATAATTTTGTGTGTATGGTTCCCTTCCCACTGAAACTAATTAGGTTGGAATAAAGACTCAGCTACAGGCCGGGCGCAGTGGCTCACGCCTGTAATCCCAGCACTTTGGGAGGCTGAGATAGGCGGATCACGAGGTCAGGAGATCGAGACCATCCTGGTTAACACGATGAAACCCCATCTCTACTAAAAACACAAAAAAATTAGCCAGGCATGGTGGCGGGCACCTGTAGTCCCAGCTACTTGGGAGGCTGAGGCAGGAGAATGGCATGAACCTGGGAGGCGGAGCTTGTGGTGAGCCAAGATTGCGCCACTGCACTCCAGCCTGGGCGACAGAACGAGACTCTGTCTCAAAAAAAAAAAAAAAAAAAAAAAGACTCAGCCACTTTCAGGATCAACGACATCTTATGGCAATGTCCATGTTACAGGGAAGTGTATAACTCAGGGATGGTGAGCCATTCTTAGCTGGTTCCTAGAGAATTCCTTGTCCAGGGTTCTAAACATTACCTACAACAACTGGCAATAACCTGATTTAACATTCCACCTCCTGTATAAGCCCCATCTAGCCTCCCTGTGGTCTCAGCCGCACTAGGGGCCTGCAACCTTGAGAGGGCCTATTTCCAGTGTTCCCACCAACAGGGTGGAGGAGGAGGTGTGGGGGCGGGGTGGCACACATATATCTGAGGGGTGGTTGTGTGGGAGAGGGATTAAATTTGTACTGTGAAAAATCAATGGAAGCCTTGGGGAGGCAGATTTCAGTTCAATATAGTGAAGGACTTTCTAACAATTAAAGCTGTCCAAAAAATGAAATGGGAACATGCAAAGAAAGCCCTCTCTCCCTGGAGTTCAAGCAGAGCTGAGATCTCTCCTGCCAGAACTGTGTTTTGACCAGTGGCACACACACCTGACACTTGTCAGCGTGATCAAGTGGTGCCTCCAGTTCTGGAGCCAGATGGCCCGGGTTCAAATCACAGCCCCACTAGTTACTAGCTCCATGATCTTGGGCAAGTTATTTAGCCTCTCTAAGTGTCCGTTTCTGCATCTAAAACATGGAAGTAAAAACACATGAGACTTTCTGGGCAATTGTGAGGGTTTTATGTTTATCAAAAGGACCCGTGTTTGTTTTTTTTGTTTGTTTGTTTTTGAAAAGTAAGATGGGGTTCTAAGCCTTTGGGTGCTCAAAGCGCTTACTGGTTTATAGAAGCCATAAAAGACAGGGCACCATTTTTACTTGCTACAACATAAAACAGCATTTTTGTAATTAATTGTTTTTTGGGGGGTTTGTGTGTTTTTAAAGATAGTAAGGCAGATGTATTCAAGGGGGGCCATGGTGATAGGTATAGGGACCACCGTAACAGGGACTTACAGTTGGGGAGGAAGATTGGACTCAACTCCTATAATGGTTATTTTACATACACACATGAACACAAACTTCAGTGTTTAAGCTTTCAGAAATTATGAGGAAAATTATTTTAAACCAACAAATTTAACTGCATAAAGAAAAGCAGAAAATAATGTTTTTATTCAACAAATATTTATTAAGCACCATCTAGTGCAAAGCCTCCTAGGAAATAAAAATATGTTTTAGGCTGGGCACAGTGACTCATGCCTATAATCCCAGCACTTTGGGAGGCCGAGGTGGACGGATATCTGAGGTCAGGAGTTCGAGACCAGCCTGGCCAACATGGTGAAACCCCATCTCTACTAAAAATACAAAAATTAGCCAGGCATGGTGGTGGGTGCCTGTAATCTCAGCTACTTGGGAGGCTATGGCAGGAGAATCACTTGAACCTAGGAGGCAGAGGTTGCAGTGAACCGAGATTGTGCCACTGCACTCCAGCCTGGGCAACAGAGCAAGACTCCACAAAAAAAAAAAAAAAAATTAGATGCAGATGCTGCCTGCCAGTGGTTTGCTGTGCAGCCAATAACTGCTTCTGATCCTTCCACTTGCAAAAATGGGCAGGGTTCCACAGCCTCTGCAAATCTAAAATGAGCTATAGGGCATTTTGAATTGGCTTGTATCCCAGATGAAACGGGCAGGACCATAAGATAAAGCAAGTTGAACATTTTTTAATGTGCCAGTAGGACTTCAGTTTTTTCCCTTTTTCCATCAGAAGGTCAGCTCCTCTGAAGATTATAATCATGTTGATAAATGCTATATGCATATTGCCTAAAACTGAAAAAGAAATTTTTTCTTCTTTTATTTATACCTAGCACAGTTTTTGTTTCTGAAAGACCTATGCCTAAAAAGGGCATGGGTAGAAATAAACATGGGATGCCCAAAATATCTTTTCTATGGGGTATAAGCATCCAGATTTGGAAAAGAAAGCTTTTTCTTCAACAGCTCCTGTGGTCTGCAGCAACTTACAAACATCCATCTCTTCAGCGTATTTGTGCATTGGAAATATTCAGGATGGAAATGTGACTTTCCTCTGGCCCTGCCATTCCTACAGTATTCTCACTCTCAACTGAGCATACATGATGCTGGCAGCCTTTTGAGAAACCAGAAACTTTAGCTCCCATCTGCCCAGATCAAATTGCCTCTTTAAACCATTACAAATAATAATCATTCCTTACTGAGCGTTTGTAACATGCTCGGTACTAAGTACATTGTATTATCTCATTTGACCTTTGCAATCCTGTGAAGCAGGTGCTACTATTAAATATTATCACCATTTTACAGATGAGGAAACTGAGGCCCAGGGGAGTTAAGAAGCATGTCCAAAGCCACATAACTAACAAGCTACTGAACAAGGATTAAAATCCACAAAACCTAGGCTCTCCACCAAAACTATCGAACTGCATCTCTAAAGAAAGATGAGTCCCCACTATACCAAAACTAAGAGCTTTCAAAATAGTGAATGGGAAAACTACTCTACCGCTCTTAGAAGAGAAATGTGAGATTGTTTCTAGAGGAAACATCCTGTATTCCTTACAGTGATGCAGCATCCCATGAACATCCTGGTCTTGTGATCTTCTCTGGGACAGCTGGCTGCATAGGAGGTAGAGAGAAACACATCCTCACCGAGACTTCCACAGAAAACACGAGCTCATCCTGTCTGTTTGCTCTCTAAGAGCCTTTCCAGGCCAGACATACACAGATGGCTTGTGCTGTTAGGAGCAGGCTAAATTTCTTCCTTGTTCTTATTTCCTTCCCACAAGTTTTTTGTTTTTTTTTTTTCTTCAAAGAGAGAACTGGATCCAACGTCCCATTCTTACGCTGGCATGGTGGCTCAAGCCTGTAATCCTAGCACTTTGGGAGGCCAAGGCAGGTAGCTTACCTGAGGTCAGGAGTTTGAGACCAGCCTGGCCAACATGATGAAACCCCGTCTCTACTAAAAATGCAAGCAATTAGCCGGGCATAGTGGCAGATGCGTGTAATCCCAGCTATTTGGGAGGCTGAGGCACGAGAATCGTTTGAACCTGGGAGGCGGAGGTTGCAGTGAGCCGAGATGGTGCCACTGCACTCCAGCCTGGGTCACAGAGTGAGACTCCGTCTCAAAAAAAGTCCCATTCTTTGACTTACTACCTGTGTAACCCTAGACCTCTCTATGCCTTGGTTTTCCCATCTGTAAAATGGGTTGAATAAACTGTAGCCACCTCAAAGGGCTGCTATGAGGATGAAGACTCAAGAAGTGCAGGTTAAGGGCTTAGCACAATGCCTGACTATGGTAAACACTCAATAAATGTTAGCTGTTAATAAAAATAGTAACGACACAGCTAATACCAGACACCGGAGTCAGTCAGCCGGCTTACTCTTAACTGTTCAGCTGGAATTTAAGTCAGGACATCACCAACCCTGGGTGCCAAAACACAGCAAGACCAATATGGTCCTCAGAACTAGGGCTTTAAAATAGGGTAATCTCTTGGAGCCACGGACCAGCTTTATAAATTAAGGCTAGGGGAAGAGGAGGAGTGAAGTTTCACAGGTAAACCAAAGCCCCTTTTGTTAGAGTGAGAAGTCTGTCGCTTCTTTTGTTTATCTCTTCTCTAAATGTTTCCTCTCTGGCCTCCTGGGCTGTTTTCAAAACCCCTCCGTTTTGGTAGCAACTCTTCACAAGTCTGCTGGAAGCCAGAGAAACAGGCCAACAGCCCCTTCCCCAGCACAAACAGCCAGCAGGCACAGCCAGGTCCCTCCCCTGCCTCTGGGGTGAGGCTCGATGCCAGCAGTGGTTTCTGCAATCCCCTTCCAGTCCTTTCTTGACAAGGCACAGCTGTCCAGGGCAGCTCAGGCTATGGACACCAGGCAGATCAGCCCCACTCACCAGCTTTCTGTGGGTCTCCCGGTCACAGGCCACCCCGAAAGCCCCTCACTCCGGCCAGTCACTTGGATCCTTCACTCTGGAACTCACACAAGCTATTTGCAGTGTGAGGTGGGGAGGAAGCAGAGAAAATAAAGTTGTGCCCTTATGTGCAAAGTTCTTGGGTAAAACACAAGCCCAGGAACCCACGCATGTGGATTCTAGTTCCAGTTTTCTGTCGTGAATTGTCCAGCGCTTGGACAATTCACTCTACCATGTTGGGCTTCAGTTTTCTCACCCCCAAAATAAAGGGAATGAATGACTGGAGTCTGAGATCACTTATAAAAAAATCAATCCCCAGGCCGGGCACGGTGGCTGTAATCCCAGCACTTTGGGAGGCTGAGGCAGGCGGATCACGAGGTCAGGAGTTCAAGACCAGCCTGGCCAACATAGTGAAACCCTGTCGCTACTAAAAATACAAAAATTAGCTGGGCATGGTGGCGCGTGCCTGTAGTCCCAGCTACTTGGGAGGCTGAGGCAGGAGAATCGCTTCAACCCGGGAGGTGGAGGTTGCAGTGAGCTGAGATCGTGCCACCGCACTCCAGCTTAGGCAACAGAGTGAGACTTTGTCTCAAAAAAAAATCAATCCCTGAACCATTCTCCAACTCAGCCCTTCCTATTTATTTATTTACGAGACAGGGTCTCACTCTGTCACCCAGGCTGAAGTGCAGTGGTGCTATCACAGCTCACTATAGCCTCAATTTCCCAGGCTCAGGTGATCCTCCCACCTCGGCCTCCTGAGTAGTTGGGACTATAGGCACGCTCTACCATGCCCAGCTAATTTTTGTATTTTTGGTAAAGACAGAATTTCACCATGTTGTTCAGGCTGGTTTCGAACTCGGCCCAAGCAATCCACCCACCTCGGCCTCCCACAGTGCTGGGATTACAGGTATGAGCCACAGCACCCAGCCTAGCCCTTCATTTTTAAATCACAGGATAGGCTGGCTCCTAGCTCAGGCCAAACTCCCATTATAATTTTGAGACAAACTCAAGGTCATCACAGAAAACCAGATTCATTTGTCAATCAAGGCTATAACATTGGGCCGGGCACGGTGGCTCACCCCTGTAAATCCCAGCACTTTGGGAGGCCCAGGTGGGCGGATCACTTGAGGCCAAGAGTTCGAGACCAGCCTGGCCAACGTGGCAAAACCCCATCTCTACTAAAAATACAAAAATTAGCCAAGCGTGGTGGTGCACACCTGTAGTCCCAACTTCTTGACAGACTGAGGCATGAGAATTGCTTGAAACCGGGAAGCAGAGGTTGCAGTGAGCCGACATGGCGCCACTGCACTCCAGCCTGGGTGACAGAGCGAGACTGTCTCGAAAATAAAAAAGAAAAGAAAAGACTATAAGATCTATGATGGCGGGGACACACATTCCCCGCATCTCACACAGCACAAGGCCTGAACATAATGACTCTAAATACATTTTTAAAAATAAACGAAGACCATGTGGTTTAATTACACCCTTTTAACTTGAGCTGTACCTTACTCATTCATTCAATCATTTATCGAACGCACTCTGCTGCTGGCACCGTGCCCCACTGCAGTGTGACTGTGTGGATTTAAATAACCTTCTGTGACTACCTATAAACAAAATAACTGGTGACTGAGGCAGGGAATTAAAAGCAAGGAGAGATTCCTCAACATATTAATGAGAAAGTTAGCTAAGAAATAAAGGGCTTCTCTGTTCCCATCCCAGAGGCTTCTGATAGGCAGCATTGTAATAAAAGTCGCTTTAACCGGCTTCACACTTTCAAAGCCAAAATTAACACCATACAACGGAAGGCCCCAAATAAATTCAGAAGGTAAGACCCGAGCCAGAGAGAGACTCGGATTTACTCGTGAAAAGGAAATCTCAAAGCCCTCTTCAGTCTCAAACTGGCTCACTCCCCCCTCTCTTAACCACCTCTTCGATCCGCCACCTCCCTTTGGGGACCCCACCAGGTTCCTCAGGGCCAGCCACTCCTCGGCCCCTCCCTCAGGTGAAACCATTCTCAAATTAAATCACAAAGAGGAGCAGCCAGTCTGCAATGATCTGTGTTTATTTAGTAAATGGGTTGATTGCCCTCATTTGTGGAGATTAAGGGTTAATATCCCAATGCAAAGAGAACCGATTTCTCCAAAAGCAGCCGCAGATAATTAGGTGGAAAAAACAAAATTCAAATACCTCTCCCCACCCCCACCCCTACCACCCTGCCCCTTCCCATCCAGTTTTGGCCTCTCGGTGGCCTCTCCTGCAAGGTAGCCACAGGCTCTGGGTTCACTGAGGCTCTGAGGAAGGATTTGGTAAACAAAGGCTTAGGAATTCTTTAGGCCCCTCTAAGCTGACATCTGGCAAATTCGAGATCACATAACAGTTTCTCTCTCCCCCCTCTTCTGGCTTTGAAAGGCAAATGTTTTGAGGTTTGTGTTCTCTCCCATTCACAGGGTTTTTAATCAAGTGGAGTCAAACCACTTTGTCTACACCTTAATTGAAGAGCCTGGCTCTAGAGCTTAAAGTACTATTTAGAATAATAAGGAGGAGGCAGGGAAAGGAGAGAGGGAAAGGCGGCTAAGTGGAAATGTGAAAGGCTAGAAAAGCGATGGGCAAGTGGCCCTTCAGGGAACACTCAGGGTATCGCGTGCCCAGCCTTCTCAGCACAAGTGGGCACAGGCTGTGAGCTGCTGGGCCTGGCTGGTGTGCTGCCATCAGAACCTGGGAAGACAAGAAAGTCCCTACTTGGGAAGTCCTACCTTAGGTGAGGAACCCCCAGATAGAGCCATAGGCTATCAGAGCGGAGCCAGATCACAAAGCCCAGTTTCTACCATTTACAGATGCAGACAAAGCCTCAAAAGGTGCATTGACTTGCCGGAGAACAAGGGGTTAGTGGCTGGACCAAGACCCCAAGAATTCTCATTTCCCTGGCTGTAACTGAAGTCTTTCTCTGTTCCTCTGGAGAGAGAAATGCACCACATCCATCTCAAAACAAATTTTCATACACTTGGGAAGACAGTTAAATGACTTCATATATTTTTCCAAGAGAAACAAACTTTCAACTTGTCTTCTCATCAGCTATTTTGGATCCTGACTGCACAGTAGATTCACTCGAGGAGCTTTTAAACAGACTCTCTAGGAGTGGGGCCCAGAAAGTAGGCATTTTAAAAAGTAAATCTCTCTACAACTACCTTCCACCACCCCTTTGAGAGTCACCTTTTTAACTTCTTTGGGTTACTCTTCATACTGGTTCCTTCATGCCGCTTCATTTACTTTCTGCATGCCAAATTTATGTGTTCAATTTAAAAGCAATAGTAGGGCCAGGCACAGTGGTGCATCCTAGTAATCCCAGCGCTTTGGGAGGCCAAGGTGGGAGAATCACTTGAGCCCAGGAGTTCAAGACCAGCCTAGGTAACAAAGAGAGACCCTGTCTCTAAGAAAAATTTTAAAAATTAGCCAGACATGGTGGCATGCGCCTGTACTCCCAGCTACTGGGAGGCTGAGGCGGGAGGATCAATTGAGCCCAGAGAGTTCCAGGCTACAGTGAGCTACGATGGCACCAATGCACTCCAGCCTGGGTGACAGAGAAAGACCTTGTCTCTAAACACAAGTTAAAACAATAGCAGCGATTGTTGATGCATTATTAGCTTGTGGTTCGTTGTGATTCTCAAGTCTTTTGTCCCAAGCTAGCCTTTCACCATCCTGTATCTCTGCAATGTATAGGTCTTTATTTTCATTGAACTTCATCTGACTGATGAATTGCACAATTTGATTCAACAAATTGAATGTCTACCTTGTGAAAGACGAGGGAGAAAAATAAGACATAGTTCCTACTCTCAAAGACCTTTCAAATAAATAGGTGGGGTAAGAAAGCAACAAAATAACTGAAATACAAGACAGAATACAGTAATATCAAAGAAAAGTGGAAAAAGAAACTGACTTTTGATGAGTACCTACCATGAGCCACGTACGTTGTGATAAAAATAGGATTAGGCTTGGCTGTGAGGCGTTGGAAAATCTAAAACAATGTTGGCTAAAACATGACCAAAGTTTATTTTGTTCTCATATTTGAGAAATCCAGAGGAAGTCCATCCCAGACTGGCATGGTGCACATCTGTGTTAGAGACTCAGGCCCCTTCTCTCGTTTGCTCCTTTCCCAGTGTCACCTCATGGTCCACAACAGCTTGTGCAGTTGCAGCTGTCAGAAGGAGGGAAGAAGGGTACTTCCCACTCCCTTTAAGTTGCACACAACACTTTTGCTGACACCCCATGGCCCGGGCTCAGTGGCTCCCATAAGGGAGGCTGGAAAATGGGATCTTTATTCCAGTTGGTCATATGTCCATCTGAAGACTGGGGGCTTTATTACTATGGAAGAAGAGGGGAACAGATATTGGGGGACAACTAGTAGACTCCACACCATGTTAAGAACTTTAGATTCTTCAGTGCACTTATTTCTCAAAACAACCCAAAAGAAAGATGTCTCCCCGGCCTTTACAGATAATTCCTTTCTTGCAACACTTTTGCAATCACAGTCAACTCAATGTCAATTGCAGCTCTGGGAGGTATATTCTTAAATTCTTTATCCAGGCCATGGAGCAAGAAGAAGGTGGTTGCAAGACCCAGCCTTGTTAATCAGCCTTCAGTGGATACTTCTCCTAGACTGGTGCTGATCCTCTGTGGTCAACCTTCTGCCACTGTGGACACATTCTCCAGGAGAAAGTCGGACGAGACGTGTGTTTTCACCCTTTTCTAAGCCTGGCACTGTGGTTAGTAAGGTTCTCTCTAGTAACAGACAAGGAGTCAGATGGCTTCATTCATAGGGATGGTAGAATTCTGAGGGAAGGAAGCAGCCAGGAAACAGCTCTCAGGACTTGGTCTTTTTGTCTTCTCCTTCTGAAACAAGTGTTCCTTCTCTCCTTTCTTCCTTTCTTCGTTTCTTTCCTTCCTTCCTTCTGTATTTTTCCACTATAAAAGCCACTGCTCTCCTGTCTTTCCTTCCTCTGCTCCTGCTGCCACCATCTAACTGCTGTCTCTACTCACTTCACTGCCTCACAGCTCTTGCTACCTCCCAGCTTCTACTGCTTCCTGGTTTCTGCTCGTTCCTTTCTCACTGAATGCTTCCCAGCTTCTGCCAGCATATTTTACACTCAGACCCCCAAATGAAAGCATCCGATTAGGTGGCCTCTCTCTATCCAGCAGGCACAACTGTTGGACCAAGGTCTCATGCCAGACAACCTCATGGCTGGGTCACGTCGTCTACTCCAGACTCAATCCTCTGGAGTATTGAGGACAGGATTGGAGGACAGGATTCATGTGGCACAGGGTACACAAATGGCAAGGTCAGTCTAAGGAAATGCTATGAAGCAAACTGTGGAAGTAGCAGCTGTTGCATTTCAGAATAGCCACTGTGACCTTGTTGAGACTCATAAATAAGGTCCCAGACCCAACATCACACCATGCAACGACATTTATCCAACCATCTCTCTCTCTCTCTCCCGCTGTCTCTCTGTCTCTCACACACACACACACACATTCACACCCCTCACACATGACACATGTCACACTCCCTTATGGTTCTCATTATTTCCATCCTTCAGTTCAAAAAGTAATCATCTAGAGTGAAAACTTTATGCAAAACTAAAGGCATCAAGCTGGGTACAGTGTTTCACACCTATAATCCCAGCACTTTGGGAGGCCGAGGCAGGTGGATCACCTGAGGTCAGGAGTTCAAGACCAGCCTGGCCAACATGGCGAAACCCCATCTCTACTAAAAATATAAAAACTAGCTGGGCGTGGTGGCGGGCGCCTGTAATCCCAACTGAGGAAGGAGAATCACTTGAGCCCAGGAGGCAGAGGTTGCAGTGAACCAAGATGGCACCATTGCACTCCAGCCTGGGTGATAAGAGCAAAACTCCGTCTCAAAAACAAAAACAAACAAACAAAAAAACTAAAGGCATCCTATAAGGTATCAGCAACACAATGTACCGCTATGGAATACAAGCCTGGTTCAGCGATTCCCAGACTTGACTAATTCCAAACAATCACTCAGTGAGTGTTTAAAAATTAAATCCCCAAGTCCCCCACTAGAGATTCTGACTCAACATATCTGAAGTAGGGCTCAGGCTTCAGAAAATTTTTTTCTTTTTTCTTTTATTTACTCCTTAGGTGATTCTGATGACCAGCCAGGCTTGGAGTCCACTGCTCAAGTTCCATGTTTACCCTTCCAGAGGATTCCCTGGAAGCTTTCATTACTACCTTGAGTCTGGTCCCTACAGCTTCTCCTCCTAGCTCTCTGCTTGATAAAATCATCTTACTGGGAGAGCCTAATATACAACAAGTTTCCCACTTGCCCTAGGAGGCAGGAGTAGGGCTTCCAAATCTCCCAATCTAAATGCCCACTAGTGCAGTTTCAGAAATGGAATGAAATTGTTCCTTAGGTAACTAGAGAAAATTAACAGATTCTTCTGACTTGGTTTGAAACCTGAATTAGGTGGAATGTTCAAGGGGTCATCACTAACCTGGACTTGATATATCCCAGCCTAGAAATTCTGGGGCTTCTCTAAATTTTGGAATAGCTTTTTATCAAACATATAAAAGAACACACATTAGTGTTTATCATAAAAGACGTCAGGTAGTAGTGCAGTATGAAGTGGAAAATGTTATATAGACCTAAGGTTTAGTTCAGGCTGGCTACTATGGAAAGGAAGGTATAACTTGAACTGCACAGGATTGTTGTGCAATTAGAGATACTGTACCTAAAGCACTTGGAACTTTATAAATGGTAGTCATTGTATTTAAAAAATAACTATTTTTGAGGCCGGGAGTGGTGGCTCATGCCTGTAATCCCGGCACTTTGGGAGGCCGAGGCGGGTGGATCACGAGGTCAGGAGATCGAGACCATACTAGCTACACAGTGAAACCCTGTCTCTACTAAAAATACAAAAGAAAATTAGCCAGGCACGGTGGCGGGCGCCTGTAGTCCCAGCTACTCAGAGGCTGAGGCAGGAGAATGGCGTGAACCCGGGAGGCGGAGTTTGCAGTGAGCCAAGATCGGGCCACTGCACTCCAGTCTGGGCGATAGAGAGAGACTCCGTCTCAAAAAAAAAACAAAACTATTTTTGATGCTCAAACTAATCTGAAGATAATAAGATAATAAGTTCTAGCACACCCAGTGGTATGCCAGGGCAAGCTCTTAGGGGCTTGTGGAGCTGATTATATGCGTCTTTTCCAAACACTAAGTTCAGTGACATCATATTGGCTTGAAATCGGCCATGGTAGCATTATTTACACCATGGAAATTGGCAAATGTACAGATCAGGGCTTTTTTCCCTGGAGAGTTGATTGTTAAACATTTACCAGCATACCACTATAAAAAATTACAACCTCAGCAAAGAACCAGAGCCCCAAAATATGCAGCTAACTTAGCCTTTTATTTGATCCCTAAGATTTGTGTCCATATAACTAAACCAGGATTCTGCCCTGATGATTTTTTGCCTATGGATCACACAGCATTTCGTAAATATTACCTCACGAATTCTCCCAACATCCTGGGGGAGCAAGAGATGTTAAGTGACTTGCCTGAGGCAGGACAAGAAATCAATAGTGAAAGGCAGAACTAAACCAGTCTGTATCAACTACCTCTGCAGTCCTTCCTAGACATCAGTACTGTGCAGACCCACATTGGAGACATGGGTAGCAATTACCAAAGGTGCTTTTTACATCATAACCCAGATACCCGAAGTCGCTTTCTACAGACTATGGTCCATATGCTCTGACCTTTGAGTACAGATTTGACTCCCCAGAATGGCCAGCGCTCTAGATGTGGACAATCTTTTCCAGAACTGTTCGTGGTCTTTTATTAATCAACTACCTCCACGTTTTGTCTCCCAGGGACATGTGTTTGGAAAACTAGTTGGCCAGAGTTAGGGTTCTGTTCTGACTCTAACATCTGCGAGTGGCATCATAACCAGTCAACACTGTATTTTTATCTGTGACCCTTTCTCTGGACTCCCCAAGGACAGAGCTCCAAGAGTCGTTTCTCTCTGTTGCCTCATCTTCATAATACTCTGGAAATGAATAAATGAATAATCCTTGTAGTAAGCAGCCTCTCAAATGGCTCCCCATGATCCCCTAATGGTTTTGCACACTCTATGTATAATCCCTGCTACCCCTTGAGTGTGGGAAGATCTAGTGACTTGCTTCTAGTGAATATTATACGGCAAAAGTGGTAGGATGTCACTTCCCAGATTAGGTTACAGAAAGACTGTGACTTCTATCTTGATCGTCATTTTTTCCTGCTCTCTCTCTCTCCCTCCTTCTTTCCCTCCCTCTCTCAGAGGGAGAGACTCTGAGCCTTTGCTGTAAGGGAAGCAAGGTGCCATATTACGAGTGGCCTTATGAGAGGTCCACATTGCAAGGAACTCATGTCTCTGGCCAACAGCTAGTGAGAGCCTGAGGCCTGCCAACAGCCACGTGAGTGAGTTTGGAAGTGGGTCCTCCAATTGAGCCTTGAGGCCATCACAGCCCTGATCAACACCCTGATTACACAATAGACAATGTATAAAACTCTCAACTAGCCCAGTGTGGTGGCGCTCACCTGTAGTCCCAGCTTTTCTGGAAGCTGAGGTAGACGGATCACTTAAGACCAGGAGTTCGAGACTGCAGTGAGCTATGATCACTCTACCTCACTCCAGCCTGAGTGGCAGGGTGAGATTCTGTCTCAAAAAACAAAAACAAAACCACAAAAACCCCTCTCAATCGACAAAGGAAGTATTGGTCAGACTCAGTGACTGAATTTACTATATAAATCATCTCTACAAGATGCGGCCTGCACATCTAACATGATTATTGCATGGTCCTCCTCTTCTGCAACTTAGATATCTCTAACTTTCATAACACTTGAAAGGGTTTTAGGGATAAGAATATTCCCATTTTTGGAATGATCCAACACCCCAACAAAAATGAACACAAGTCAATGACAACCTGACAATTGGAAATTCCAAGTTCTCCATGTTATCATGTCAAAATTGTCTAGTAAAAGAGAGGCCAGAAAGGAAAGCATGTGCTAAAATTTGCCCTTTCTAGTCTTGCATGAGTAATTCTTGCAGCAGGAGCTTCATTACAACCCCAGGACTGGGGCACACGAAGACGGCCATTTTCAAATCTGGCCTGACATCAGAATGTAATTCAACTAGATAAACCTGAGACTTGGCCAAAATAAGTAGCATTTGCAAAACTGGAGCCAATGAATAGCACCACTTTTCTGTGGGACCATATGACTACATGTGAAGAAATAAAGGCCTTTGCTATTTTAAAGGGCAGGGACAATTGGAAATTTTGCAGCAGATAGTTACAAAATTTTCCACCCTTGGCTCTCCCAAGAAGATACCAGTTAGTGGCTTTGGGAGTTGGGTGTGGAAGGGGTTGCTTTGGAAGCAAAATTAAATTGATCCTGGACAGAATATAAACAAATGTCGCTACATTTGTCATAGAACCTAAAACAGATGACTAGACCCTTACATTGTGAACTTACTTTTTCTGATCTTCTATGACTTGGCGCCTTAAAATCATAGCATTCTATACCAGGCAAGGCTTGGAAAGCCAGAGCTCCCCTGTCACAGCAAATTCTTATTTTGGGGAATAATTTTGGATTGATTTTTTAAAAATCTTTAAAAACAAAACAATTTGTTTTAAAAATTGGCTTTGCTTCTCTGCTTTTTGCACTTGTCTGCCTGGGACAGAGCAAGAGGACTCACATCTGTGACACTTTCCATCTGGGATGGGTTTTCTGCATCTTAGGCATAGATTGCTTTTCATTCGTCCCTTGTATTTGAGTTAAGGGTTTTTGTTTTGTTTTGTTTTCTAAATTATTATTCCTATTGCCTAATATCAGAGCTGTCTGGGGTTACAATATGGAGAGTAGAAGCTCATCAGCTAAACTGGTTTTAGTTGCAGTTGAGACAGTATTTTATCCTGTCAGTTTTCATTTTATTTGATGACAGTGCTTGATATTTCTTCCTCAATAAGCAAAGATGACTTAGATCAGTGGCCTGATGAATAAGCATGAAAATTTGATTTAGAAAAGGAGGATATCCTGAAGCTCACGGAGAGAAAAAAGGAATCTAACCCCCCACCACACATACTTTTAAATGACAAAGCAAAGCAGCAGCATTGTCTTTAAGCAACATATTTCAACCGAAGATCAACACTCCCCGATGTTAGGTAATAGGAATAATAATTTAGAAAGAAAAGGGGGGCCCTTTTAAAAACACAAAGAAGGAATGAAACATTTTTAAAGCAGGTATCATATTACCTTCAGCACATGTCCCAAAGAAAAGGAAAAAAAGGGGGGGCGGTCCGGGAGGGAGGGCGAAACTGATGCTTGGGAGGAAGAAGGCGACTCCCGCTGAGGGCCGGATGGAGGATGTGATCAGTCTAACACTGCCTTGGCCCAAAGGCTTCCTTTCGCCCTTTCGATCTATTAACAGGAGTGGGGAAGGACAAAGAACCGTGAATTGGAAAGAACGATTCCCAGCAATCTTCAGTGATCGAAAATAAATAAATAAAAACAGAGAAAGTCAAAGTCTCCCATGGAAGGGAACCCAATTAATTGTCTTCGATTTCAGAATGAGTTTTTTTCCTGCTGTAGAAGAAGCGCACGGGAGGCAGCAGAGACAGCAACTTCTGCCAAGGTTCAACCTGATCAGAAATCGCTCAGAGCTCCAGCACCCGGGACTGAGGCAGAAGGGCTCGGCCAGGAATAACGTTTTTTAAAGCATAGGATTGGTGTGGGTGTGTGTGTGTGTGTGTGTGTGTGTGTGAGAGAGAGAGAGAGAGGAAGGAGAAGGAGGAGAGATTGATTGATTTTTTTTCCTTTCCTTCTCAACATGTCACTTTCCTGCATGGGAATTCCTGATATTCCTGGCAGCCCGGAGAGAGGGGAGAGGCCCCCGGTGACTTATGACCTCCTCAGGAGTAACCAGAGAGCGCGCGCGAGCGCCCAGCGCCCAGCGCCTGGCTCAGGACGAAGATTTCACCGAGAACAAAAGAACGTTTGCCAATCAGAAAACGCTACCCAAGAACGGGGATAACCCCACTTTGTGTTTTGAAAACTCTTTTAATTAGCCTGGTTTCTAAGACGCATTTAAACATTTCTACGCAGATTCTAAATGGAGGATCAAATGGTTGCTTCTGCAACGAAGATGGGATCCCGAAAGGCCACACGCCGCAGAACCAAGGCACACGGGGCCACTGAGACGCCCGGCGCGTCGTACAGAGTGTTCCTGGGCGCTCGGTCTCAGGTTACTTCTAGAACCAGTCTCCCCAACGCTGTCTACGTTTTCTTAAAACCTCGCTAGTCACCCCAGCTCCCCAGACTCCAGGCCGTGCGCGCGAGCGGGGTGGCCTGAGCCCGGGTTCCCCGCTCTCCCTGCTTCGGGCCCTTCCTCCGAGGGGTCGGTCCTTCCTCCCGCCGTCACTCAGCCCCCTCCGCCCGACTCGGGTTTCTCCTCGGAGGCGGCCCCTCCTCCTTTTTACAACTCGGGGGAGGGGAGAGGGGACTGTGGCCTCGCGTGGACTGTTTGGGTCCGAGGGGAAAGAAGCGATCCGCAAGGCGCACCCCCTTCTCGTCCCGTCCCAAATCCCACATTGAGGACCCGGCGACCCGAAAGCCCCGCCAGAGCCAGCCTTTGCAGTCCTAACGCGACTCCTGGTCACGTCTCTCCCCGAAGGGGCGCTGCGCGGTCCTCGCTCCCCTCAAACGCCGCTGGGGAAGGCGCCCCTGCTCAGGAATGCGCATCTGAGTGCACCAGGAAGAGGAACAAATCTTTGAAGCAAATTCCCTTTCTGCGCGTTTTCCCCCCTGAGCGAATTCAGGATAAAAGTTTTTCCGAACTTTTCCCTCCCAGTCCCCCGCCCCTCCCCTCAGGAATCCGCCCAGAGCGCCGTGGACA
Organism: Hylobates moloch; assembly: GCF_009828535.3. Taxonomy (NCBI): domain Eukaryota; kingdom Metazoa; phylum Chordata; class Mammalia; order Primates; family Hylobatidae; genus Hylobates; species Hylobates moloch. The sequence goes on along the minus strand of NW_026652276.1, from coordinate 40,044,227 downwards.
CCGCCTCCGCCGCTCCCGCGCCCGCCCCTTCCGACTTCCGCCCAATCCGAAGGCGGCCACCGAAAAAACAAAGACCGCCATTGGGCCGCCAGGGCCTGAGGCCGCCCCCGGAGTGGTTTGTGAATGGGGGGAGGGGAGGGGGCGGGCCGGCCCGGAACCCCGCGAGCCCGACGCTTCTTCTGGCAAAGAGCGCGACTCCGAGGCGTTAGTCGGCGCTCCCTCCCGGCGGGCGGCGGCGGCGGGCGCCAGGACTCGCTGCTGGGGCTGCGAGGGGCTGGAGGGGCCGGGGCCAGGCCGCGGGCACGAGCGCCTCGCGGTTTCGGACGCAGTGTGACTGGATTTCCAAAAAGAACTCGCCGTGCTCCCGACTCCGGGGCCCAGATCGGACTCAGCAAGAGCCGGCCGTTTGGCTGAAACTTGGGGCCGAGCTTTTGGGGCTGAAGAAGGAGCGGGGTGTGGAGGAGGAGGGGAAGGAGGCGGTGGCGAGCGGAGCCTCGAGGCCAGGAGGCGGGGCAGCACCGCGGAGGCGGCGGCTGGGGCGAGCGGGCGGCGGCGGCAGGGGTTCTCCTAGCGGGGGCCTGACCAGGCGCGGGGGGCGGGCGCGCTGCCGTGCGCCGGGGGTCCAGAGACTTGGGCAAACTTTGAAGGGTGCCGGAGCCGCTTGTTGCTCCTCGCGGCGGAGGGAGCCGCACCGTTAAGTGCCCGCGGGGAGAGCGAGGCGGCCCTCCTCGGCGCCCCCAACCCAGGCTGACGAGTTTTGGGCCCCCGGCGGCCCTGCGAGTGCAGGGCGGCGGCGGCTGCGGCGCCCCCGCGGCGCAGGCACCCAGGCGGCAGCGCCCTTTGCTCCACGCCGCCCACGGCCCGGCCCCGGCGCCGTGAGGACTCTCATGCGCCGGGCGCGGCGGCGCCTCCCTGCATCCAAGCCTCTCCCAACCGCCTCGTCGCACTCCTCAGGCTGAGAGCACCGCTGCACTCGCGGCCGGCAATGCGGGACCCCGGCGCGGCCGCTCCGCTCTCGTCCCTGGGCCTCTGTGCCCTGGTGCTGGCGCTGCTGGGCGCGCTGTTCGCGGGCGCCGGGGCGCAGCCGTACCACGGAGAGAAGGGCATCTCCGTGCCGGACCACGGCTTCTGCCAGCCCATCTCCATCCCGCTGTGCACGGACATCGCCTACAACCAGACCATCCTGCCCAACCTGCTGGGCCACACGAACCAAGAGGACGCGGGCCTCGAGGTGCACCAGTTCTACCCGTTGGTGAAGGTGCAGTGTTCTCCCGAACTCCGCTTCTTCCTATGCTCCATGTATGCGCCCGTGTGCACCGTGCTCGATCAGGCCATCCCGCCGTGTCGTTCTCTGTGCGAGCGCGCCCGCCAGGGCTGCGAGGCGCTCATGAACAAGTTCGGTTTCCAGTGGCCCGAGCGGCTGCGCTGCGAGAACTTCCCGGTGCACGGCGCGGGCGAGATCTGCGTGGGCCAGAACACGTCGGACGGCTCCGGGGGCCCAGGTGGCGGCCCCACTGCCTACCCTACTGCGCCCTACCTACCAGACCTGCCCTTCACCGCGCTGCCCCCGGGGGCCTCAGATGGCAGGGGGCGTCCCGCCTTCCCCTTCTCATGCCCCCGTCAGCTCAAGGTGCCCCCCTACCTGGGCTACCGCTTCCTAGGTGAGCGCGATTGCGGCGCCCCGTGCGAACCGGGCCGTGCCAACGGCCTGATGTACTTTAAGGAGGAGGAGAGGCGCTTCGCCCGCCTCTGGGTGGGCGTGTGGTCGGTGCTGTGCTGCGCCTCGACGCTCTTTACCGTTCTCACCTACCTGGTGGACATGCGGCGCTTCAGCTACCCAGAGCGGCCCATCATCTTCCTGTCGGGCTGCTACTTCATGGTGGCCGTGGCGCACGTGGCCGGCTTCCTTCTGGAGGACCGCGCCGTGTGCGTGGAGCGCTTCTCGGACGATGGCTACCGCACGGTGGCGCAGGGCACCAAGAAGGAGGGCTGCACCATCCTCTTCATGGTGCTCTACTTCTTCGGCATGGCCAGCTCCATCTGGTGGGTCATTCTGTCTCTCACTTGGTTCCTGGCGGCCGGCATGAAGTGGGGCCACGAGGCCATCGAGGCTAACTCTCAGTACTTCCACCTGGCCGCGTGGGCCGTGCCCGCCGTCAAGACCATCACTATCCTGGCCATGGGCCAGGTAGACGGGGACCTGCTCAGCGGGGTGTGCTACGTTGGCCTATCCAGTGTGGACGCACTGCGGGGCTTCGTGCTGGCGCCTCTGTTCGTCTACCTCTTCATCGGCACGTCCTTCCTGCTGGCCGGCTTCGTGTCCCTCTTCCGTATCCGCACCATCATGAAACACGACGGCACCAAGACCGAGAAGCTGGAGAAGCTCATGGTGCGCATCGGCGTCTTCAGCGTGCTCTACACAGTGCCCGCCACCATCGTCTTGGCCTGCTACTTCTACGAGCAGGCCTTCCGCGAGCACTGGGAGCGCACCTGGCTCCTGCAGACGTGCAAGAGCTATGCCGTGCCCTGCCCTCCCGGCCACTTCCCGCCCATGAGCCCCGACTTCACCGTCTTCATGATCAAGTACCTGATGACCATGATCGTGGGCATCACCACTGGCTTCTGGATCTGGTCGGGCAAGACCCTGCAGTCGTGGCGCCGCTTCTACCACAGACTTAGCCACAGCAGCAAGGGGGAGACTGCGGTATGAGCCCCGGCCCCTCCCCACCTTTCCCACCCCTGCCCTCTTGCAAGAGGAGAGGCACGGTAGGGAAAAGAACTGCTGGGTGGCGGCCTGTTTCTGTAACCTTCTCCCCCTCTACTGAGAAGTGACCTGGAAGTGAGAAGTTCTTTGCAGATTTGGGGCGAGGGGTGATTTGGAAAAGGAGACCTGGGTGGAAAGCGGTTTGGATGAAAAGATTTCACGCAAAGACTTGCAGGAAGATGATGATAACGGCGATGTGAATCGTGAAAGGTACGGGCCAGTTTGGGCCTAATAGAAGGTTGAGACCAGCAAAGACTGCTGTGAGTTTCTCCCGGCTCCGGGGCTGAACGGGGACTCTGAGTGATTCCCCTGCTGCAGGGCGAGTGGCCTGTCCAGACCCCTGTGAGGCCCCGGGAAAGGTACAACCCTGTCTGCGGTGGCTGCTTTGTTGGAAAGAGGGAGGGCCTCCTGCGGTGTCCTTGTCAAGCAGTGGTCAAACCATAATCTGTTTTCACTGGGGCCAAACTGGAGCCCAGATGGGTTAATTTCCAGGGTCAGACATTACGGTCTCCTCCCCTGCCCCCTCCCGCCTGTTTTTCCTCCGGTACTCCTTTCAAGTCTTGTAAAATAAGCATTTGGAAGTCTTGGGAGGCCTGCCTGCTAGAATCCTAATGTGAGGATGCAAAAGAAATGATGATAACATTTTGAGATGAGGCCAAGGAGACGTGGAGTAGGTATTTTTGCTACTTTTTCATATTCTGGGGAAGGCAGGAGGCAGAAAGACAGGTGTTTTATTTGGTCTAATACCCTGAAAAGAAGTGATGACTTGTTGCTTTTCAAAACAGGAATGCATTTTTCCCCTTGTCTTTGTTGTAAGAGACAAAAAGAGGAAACAAAAGTGTCTCCCTGTGGAAAGGCATTACTGTGAAGACAGCAACTTTTATAGGCAAAGCAGCGCAAATCTGAGGTTTCCCGTTGGTTGTTAATTTGGTTGAGATAAACATTCCTTTTTAAGGAAAAGTGAAGAGCAGTGTGCTATCACACACCGTGAAGCCAGAGGTTCTGACTTCGCTAAAGGAAATATAAGAGGTTTTGTTGTCTGTTTTAAATAAGTTTAATTCGGAACACATGATCCAACAGACTCTGTTAAAATATTCAGGGAAATCTCTCCCTTCATTTATTTTTTCTTGCTATAAGCCTATATTTAGGTTTCTTTTCTATTTTTTTCTCCCATTTGAATCCTTTGAGGTAAAAAACATAATGCCTTCAGCCTCATAATAAAGGAAAGTTAATTAAAAAAAAAAAGCAAAGAGCCATTTTGTCCTGTTTTCTTGGTTCCATCAATCTGTTTATTAAACATCATCCATATGCTGACCCTGTCTCTGTGTGGTTGGGTTGGGAGGCGATCAGCAGATACCATAGTGAACGAAGAGGAAAGTTCGAACCATGGGCCCCATCTTTAAAGAAAGTCATTAAAAGAAGGTGAACTTCAAAGTGATTCTGGAGTTCTTTGAAATGTGCTGGAAGACTTAAATTTATTAATCTTAAATCATGTACTTTTTTTCTGTGACAGAACTCGGATTCTTTTGCATGATGGGGTAAAGCTGAGCAGAGAATCATGGGAGCTAACCTTTACCCCACCTTTGACACTACCCTCCAATCTTGCAACACTATCCTGTTTCTCGGAACAGTTTTTAAATGCCAAACATAGAGGGTACTGTAAAGTGTACAAGTTACTTTATATATGTAATGTTCACTTGAGTGGAACTGCTTTTTACATTAAAGTTAAAATCGATCTTGTGTTTCTTCAACCTTCAAAACTATCTCATCTGTCAGATTTCTAAAACTCCTACACAGGTTTTGGCATCTTTTGTGCTGTATCTTTTAAGTGCATGTGAAATTTGTAAACTAGAGATAAGTACAGTATGTATATTTTGTAAATCTCCCATTTTTGTAAGAAATATATATTGTATTTATACATTTTTACTTTGGATTTTTGTTTTGTTTTGTTTTGCCTTTAAAGATCTACAATGAAGCCCCACTTTATCACATGTACAGATCACAAATAAATTTTTTTAAATACAAAATGAACATTTGTTTAGTTTACTATTCCTGTAATGTTAAACCAAAGAAGAGAAAGAAGGAAAGTATGGGAAAAAAGTATGGAGGGACACCCCTGGGTGTGTCCCTCGTAAAAGAGAATGGTATATATTATTGAGGTCTTTTTTGCTCCTGCCTTTAAGATACAGAGTATAATGAATGCCTTGACTGTCATTTTTTTTTTTCCTGTTGTTGCTGCTTCCTGCCTTCCTCCACACCACCCCACAACACACCCCTAAGCCTTTTTACATCCTGCTTTGGATGACTATTGAAGGTATTGAATACGCATCTCTTTTAGAGAAGTGCTGTCTGATCCATGTTTTTACTGCCCTTAGGAGATGAAATCCATATTCAAAAGGGACTAGAAGATAGTTTTTATATTTGCTGCTTTTTTTGGTAGTGTTTCCCTTGTGAAGAATACAGTGAGTTTTTGGGTGTTTGGTGTTTTTGTTTTTTTTTTTTAAACTGATCAGTGTTTTGGTATTCTAATGTAACTTATGTAGATAGGTAATCCTTAAATGCTTTGGGTTCAGGTGCTAGGGAAAGTCAGTGGATACTTTGAGATTAGAAGCCTTGCTTGTGGAGTGTTCTCAGCTGAAGGCTTCCCTCTACCTTCTAGGTAAACCAAGCAGAGGTCAAGCAGCTCCCAAGGTGGCAATGACTCAGCAGCTCCGGCAGCAATAGACTCCACGCCTGACCCTGGGATGGCCTCTGAAGCCACTGAAGCTATTCTTTCCTCTTGAGAAGAGGCTAACTTTGGAATCAGATTAGACAGGGAAGGCTTCACTAGCCAGAAACTTTGATATGAAAGAGTCCCTCGGGAATGGAAAAGGCATTTTAATACATCCAATTCTGAGCCTTACTAGAATTTTTTTTTTCTTTCCATTCGCCTCTCTTCTTTAATTCCGGTGCCGATTTCCTGGCTTTTTCTAATACAGTGGCTTCATTCCCAGGAGCAGACTGGGTGCTGCTGTTTCTCTTGCCCCGCTTGGCCTCAAAGTTGCTGTAGTTCTAAAGTACAACAGAAACAGTTCTGTTTTTGTTTTAATTAACAGGCTCACACACATGGCTGGTGTGTTTTACAAACACATGAAAACCGGTGACAGTTCTCGCAGGAGCAGGAAGCCGCATGTATACAGTTCATGCAAAGCAGCTTTTCTTTAAGATCCTCCCGGGTTTTGAGCATCACAGTGGGTGTGTGAGGTCATCTTAACCTGCGAAGATTTTGGCATCAAGGAAGGGCAAACATAGTGATTGCAAGTCTCTGAAGGTTTACCCAGTTTTTGCTCATAAAATGACACCTTTTAGGTTAAAGCATGCCTCTCTTAACACCACACTAATACCGCCTGTTAAGAATGTTTGCTTTTAGAGTAGGTGGAAGGCTCCCAACGGGGTTTTTTCCTTGCAAATTAACTGCTGAAGGCACTTAGACCCTTCTGCAGGGAGAGCCCAGTGGCTGCTCCTCTGTGTCCCCTTCGTTTCATCAACACTGCCTTGTCTTTCAGGGCTCTCAAAGATTGAAGAGTGTTGGTCTTTGGTAAGGGAACAAAGACGGCAGATGAATATATTGCTACCTGCTTTTTTTGTGTGTGTGAGCAAAGATAAAAGTGTTCAGTTTAATTCCCTTCACATTGTGCTGTGTTCTTATGCAGTCAATTCATACCTAGGAATTTTAGAAGCTCAGGGATTTTTCTTAAGGAGGCACATCTCTGCAGAAAATATGTGAGGGAGAGTGTGAAAGAGCATGTGTAGCATTTAAGAAAAACATTGGCAGGAGTTTGGTGTTAATCCCCAGATAAGGAGTAGAAACACTTGTGAAAATTTTCTGCAGTTTATAAAACAAAACTACTCTGTACAACAACCCCATGCAACACCTAATCTTTTTAAGTAGGTATGTGAGAAATCTTGGCAAGAAAAGAAAAAAAAAAGTCTGGACAACATCTTACCATTAAAATACAGAGAGAGAATTTTAAAATATGCCTAAAATAAAATAATATTAGAAATTCTCTGGGTAGAACTCTAGTAGTATAACAGCTGTAGGTTTGAGCCCTGTAATTATGCTGGGAAAATCTCTTCTAACTCTCCCATCTTTAATTTCACTGAAAAGGCAGGTGGCTATTTATAGATGGTATATTTTTATATATGCATATGTGAAGGGTGAATAACAGCCTACAGGGCTCCAGGAAATCCTAGAAGGGTCCAAACCAACACCAATGTGGACTGAAATAAGCAATTCATAAATCTGTTCTATTTTTCTCTGATTTACCCCCCTCAGTGGCATTAAACCGAATTCATAAAACTTGGTTCTTCACCTCTTCTCACTGTGTGACATTTCTTACACCTGAATCTGTATTCTTTACATTTCATACTAAACTAGTTAAAAAGGGTGCCATTAAAATGCCAGCTCTTTAGTAAACACACATTGTGCCTCTTATTCTCTTTGGTTCTTTAAAAAAAAAAAAAAGATCTAGTCACTTGGCATTTTCTCAATTTGTGGATTTGTGGTAGAAGGAAAAAAGGAAGTTTGACCAAGACAATAGTTGTTTATTATAAGGGACCCAGTTCAACAAGTACTGATCAAGCAGCCACTGCACTGAAGGTACTAGGAAAAGGACTGGAGGGACGCAGATCAAAGTAAGACAAAGTCCACCTGAAGTAACTGTCAACCTAGTTGGAGTAAGGAGGGTGTCCCGCAAGGAAGAATAAGCAAGGAACTTTAATGCTAGATAGAACCTGGCACATGTCAGTGTAGAAGCACAAATGCTGTTTGGAATAATATTACCTGACATTTGGTGGCATTTACTGTTTTTAAAAGCTCTTTTCACATTCACTATTTAACTTGACTCTCACAATTATTACAACCCTGAAATGGCAATAATTTCTCTTTTAAAGATGAAGAAGGCCGGGCATGGTGGCTCACGCCTGTAATCCCAGCACTTCGGGAGGCCAAGGTGGGCAGATCACCTGAGGTGAGGAGTTCAAGACCAGCCTGGCAGACATGGTGAAACCCCAGGCATGGTGGTGTATGCCTGTAATCCCAGCTACTGAAATTGAGGCTGAGACACAAGAATCACTTGAACTCGGAAGGCGGAGGTTGCGGTGAGCTGAGATCACGCCACTGGCACGTCTGGGCAGGAGAACAAGACTCCATCTCCAAAAAAAAAAAAAATTGAAGCTATTGTGAGGAATTCAGATGTACCTTAGCTGAGGGCTCACTTTACTTTGTAAGGACCGTTAGGGAGCAGAAGCCCACCTCTTTTGCTCATTAGCTTCCTTTAATGCTTCCCACCTGTAAAGCTCTTTATGCTGGTGGGCCCTGGCATCAGATTCAGCTTAGAGTATAAGAAGTGGTCTCCAAGAGATGTGCATCTAAGGAGCAAGAAAGGAAATTTGGGAGGCAGGGAAAAAGTGGGGAGGAGTGAGAAAATAGATAAAGTTCTATCTAGGCCATGAATAAACACAAGCTGTTTGAATCATCTAACCTAATACTACTTACCCTTAGAAAATCTGATCCCCAAACTTCAGCTTGGCCTTGCAGAATCTAGAGGCTAATTGAATCAAAAGGAAAAGCATGCCAGGGAGAGTATGGTGGGACAGAGACTAGGAAATACAGTATCAGCAACGAAAGCATATGCGGCACAACCTAGCACCAATGACGTTTTTCAATTTCCAAAGGAAAAAACAAATGGCATACAACATTTGGTTCCAGTTTCCAGGCCTGGAGTCTCTGGAGGGAGGGATGGGGGTGGCAGCTGATCATAGCAGCTTTTTACAGCAGACATAGGGAACACATCCTTGAGCTAAAATCGTGGATTATCTTCACCTCCAACAGATGGTTTCTTGAGGATCTACCACATGCCAGGTGCTGTGCTAGCCCTGTGTGTTTAGCACAGTGGCTGCTGGGACTCACTCTGGTCTCAGCCAGCGCATCTACCCACAAACAGCACACCTCACTTATTTCTCACACTAGCTGCTGGAGGGGCATGAGGAGAGTGGGCCAAAAAACACTGTGCTTTTCATTTCAGAAGTGTCTTTCTCCCCAGGTTCCTACGGTACTAATGAATAAATAGCAGCATCTTGATCACATTGTAAAGATGGGGAAACCAGCACCGTGAGTCTAAAAGTAGCTTGTGCCGTGTCACAAGTAAATTATAACAGGCCAAGCCACAATGAAGGATCCACCCAGGTCACCCAGTGACTCTGAATTTAGTCATCTTTCCCCCACAGCAGTAGATTTTGAAGATGTGGTATGGTCTAAAGGAACCTGAGAGGGGCAAGGGAGTGGTGGGGTATGGGGACCAGCTTTGTCAAGGGAAGCATGATGGTACAAACATGTCACCAAGGACAATAAAGATTGGCTGGTTGTACTTTGTTGATAATAATGATCACTGTCTTTATAATTGCTAACATTTATTGAGCATTACCTATATGCTAAGTCTTGAGTACAATATGGTATAGTGGTCAAGAGAGCTCACACGAAGCCTAAACCATAGTTCTTGGCATCTAATAAGTGATCAATAAACATCAACATTATTATTGTTATATAATTATCTCATTTACTCTTCACAATATCCCTAGGAGATAAGTATAATTATTCCTCATTTGACATGTAAGGGAACTCAGGCTCTAAAAGGCGAGCTGGAGAGCCACAAAACTGGCTCCAGTCTGTGCCCCTAATCACTATGCCACAAATATTTACCAAGGTTTTAATGCCTGCCATTCTCTATTATTCTTCCAATTTAATCCAGAACCATTCAAAAAGGAGGAAAATAACCTACATCAGGACAGAATGGAATCGAGGAGGGGATTTTCAGTGTTAGTCCCCAGAATGTATTTATTTTTTTCTTGGTGAGATGCAGAAGACTTGTAAATGCTGTTTACATTCTGAAGTGCCAGATGCTCCCTAGTCTTGTCCTGCATAAGTTTCTACAGTGGGGTCCTAGGGCCTGGCAGCAAGAGGAAGCTTGGGAAGGTGCTTCCCAGACACCACCTCTAGCCCCTCAGGAGTTGATGCCCGAGTCCCTAAGAGGCCTCCTCCACTGCCACAGGCCCCTTCCCTGCTCATTCCAGCCCTGAAGAACGGGGCGGGCTCAGGAAGGTGGGACAGGGACTTAGTGAGAAAACTTATCCTTCTTGCAGAACAGGGCAGGCTCTTTCTGCTAACAGTGAGTCAGTGAGTGGGAACATGAGGAAGACAAACCCCAGCACCATGGAAACCCCCTTCCTGAAGGCCTGTGTGAAGAATCACAAAAACATTCACATGATTCTTATCATATATGTCCTATCAATATCATTATAATGAAATGGCAACATTGATAGCTGTCACTCAATGTGTCAACTATGCATTAGTTCTTTTTTTTTTTTTTTTTTTGAGACAGAGTCTCGCTCGGTCGCCCAGGCTGGAGTGCAGTGGCGCAATCTCGGCTCACTGCAAGCTCCACCTCCTGGGTTCACGCCATTCTCCTGCCTCAGCCTCTCCGAGTAGCTGGGACTACAGGCGCCCACCACCACGCCCGGCTAATTTTTTTTTTTTTTTGTATTTTTAGTAGAGACGGGGTTTCACCGTGGTCTCAATCTCCTGACCTCATGATCCGCCCGCCTCGGCCTCCCAAAGTGCTGGGATTACAAGCGTGAGCCACCGTGCCCGGCTACTATGCATTAGTTCTGTGTTAAGCACTTACATTAACTCATTTAATCCATACATTATGAGATGGAAATTATTATTTTCATCTTACAGGCTTTCAATATGAACTTGTGAAATCATACTGACCGTTGAGAGTCGGACATGAGCTCAAGAGAGAGTTGTGCAAGTATCCTACCCTAAATCCCTTTTAATTATCCCCAGTTTAACAGACAGGGCAACCGAGGCACAGAATTTAACTGGGCCTTAAGGCGGTACAATGGGGAATATTTTAGGTCTGCTTCCCATTGGAGTGCTCTTGGGAAACCATTCTTGGGCAAGAGTGAAAACAGTTGCAGAGAATGTAGTTAAATCCCTCTGTCCTCCCACCCTGACATCAGGAAGTGTAAATTCTGAAGACAACACTCTTTTTGTTATTGTTATCCTTAAAAAAGAAAAAAACCACATGAAATAATTTCACAAGTTTCAACAACAACAAATTCAGGGCATCTGCAGAGAAAGAAGTGGGTCATTGTCTTTCTTCTGGTGCTGAATGTCAAGGTAAAATAACATCTTGCTCCCCCATTCCACGGTACCACCCCCTTCTGGATTTGTGGTTCTGGGGGCTTACAACATTTGCCAGCAAGATAACTGGATTTCCAACAGAGGGAAAGTTCCAGTCATCGGGGACTTCACAGAAGAAATGGGTAAAAAGAAACCAAAGGCTTTGCCCAGTACAACTGTCTACTAATCTGCTAATTAAAGCCTGATGTTAGTTAGATATCATGGAGGGCTGGAGTCCATTCTTTAGTTTATCCAGGGCCTAGGTGAGCTTTAGATTGCTTACAAATTCTACATTCTCACAGAAAATCAAGCATGCAAAAAAAAGATGAAAGGGGGGGGATGGTGATTTTGTGTGGTATGTGTGGTGTGTGTGCGTGTGTGTGCGTGTGTGTGCATGTGTGTGTGTGTGTGTACTATTTCAAATAAAGGGGGATGGTGGGGGAGTAGTTCAAGCTGGATTTTGCTGATCTAAAGGGGAGCAGATGATGAGGGTGAATCTAAATGTTCAGATAAGATCTTTTTTATTTTGTCCATTATTTAAAAGACTATTTCTTACACATTCTCTCTCTCTCATGATTGACATTGAAATGCTATATTTCTCATTGTTACCTTCTGGGTCTTGTTCCATGAAGGTTGACATGGATGTCAAATGGATGGCAGCTGACACACTTACACAAAGACACATACCAGTCTGAAAGGAGACTATTTAATTTTTAGCAGAAAAGAATCCATTCTAAGGATGATTTATTGTAATTTTGATTGCCATTTCTACTTACAATTCCAAGGAGTTAAATTAGAAAATAACACACTTTCTTTAGGAAAAAATATCAATGCCATATTAATTTGCCACCAGTACTCCCAGCTTCCAGCATAGCAGGCATCTGCCAGTCCCTCTTGCACATTCTTCAAAGGCCAAATGGCTTGATAAAGTCAGAAGACCCAGAAAATGAGAACAACTGTTTCCAACCGTACCATCCTCTCAAGCACAAAGAAGTTTCCTCTTGCTGTCAGCACAACTGGCTAACAAAAAAGAAGGCTAAAAATTAAACTTTTCAAGTCCTTCATTCAGACTCCATTAGGAGCACTCCCTCTACAAAAGTGAATTCATGTTTCATTTGAGGTGGGAATCTATTTCACTAGGAGTTAAATGAAACAGCAAGGAAATTCCGTTAGTTCATCTCTGATGACAGGAAGGCAACATACAATTCCTCCATTCACCAAGTGGTTTTTGGTCTACAAGTTGTACAAAATGTTTATTTCAGATAACTAAGTCCTCTTTAAGTGCAAACTACCACTATTATATATTTATAACTGCTCTGCATTTGTTTCTCAAGATTACTAAAATCTGTCTGAGCTGTTGAGGTGACTACTGAAAAAAATCTAAATGCAGTCTCTACTGTCCAATCAGAATGCTATCTAAATTGCTTTTTATTATTTAAATTATAAAACACAATTTCTAGTAGTGAGAACATTAGGTTTGGATATCTCTGCATAGGCATAGAAAGACTCAACAGGTTCTACCTCCAAGACAGTTACTGCATGGGTAGGAGTAAACATTAATATGTCTCTTAATGCTGGCTATTTGGTTTTAAAAATGAAAGACCCAGATATAGCCTTTTGCGTAGGATCAGCCTTTAAGAAAAATTACAATGGAGCTAGCCTCATTTTCCTTGGGGACGCTTCTTTTAACCTAGAGATCTTGGGGACACTTCTTTTAACCTAGAGATCTTTCTTACCTGTCACTCTCAACCAAGAAAAAGGAAACACAAAGATGGAATGCATTTTAAAAAAAAAAAAAGAGATCAAAGGGAAAACTCGGGAAAGAGAGAGCAAGATAGCAAGAGAGAATTCTGAACACAGCCCTGTTCCTGAGCCACTGACACCTTTATTCAATCATTCTTTTGACAACCATGAATTCACTTTCCATCATTACTCTCACTCCCTGCACCTGAGTTATAATAAGCAGTAACATGCATGAGTTTTGATGTGCCAGGCACACATGTAGAGTGTACTAAGCACTCTATACATCTTATCTCATGAGATTCTTTCAACAGCTCTCTGAGACACATACTATTATCCCCATTTTAAAGATAGGGAAAGCTGAGACACCAAGAGGTTAAGTAATTTGCCCAAGACCCCTCAACTCGTATGCGTGCTGCTTCTCTCGCTCCTTGAATTTTTTTCCAGCCCTGACTACTAAACTGTTGATATCCACAGAATCAACCCTGTTTCTTTGAAATATTGCTAAAACTGTGATTAGCTTTTCCTGTGATTCAAGTACATCTATCCCAGTCATGTGTTACTCATTAGCAGAAAATTAGGCCCTGCTTTTCCATGATCTATGTTTAATGACCTCACCCCACGTGACAGGGTTCCGCAGGAGGCTCATGGCCCCCTGTTGGGCCAATAGACTGGTGGAGCCACAGGAGGCTTGGACTTAGCTCATCTCCTTGTGTTCTTAGATGTAAAAGGCAGAGAAGCCTGGTAAGAGCACCTCTGGGCAAGAGGACTCTGGAGGTCGGCAGCCAAGTCCGGGCGACTCCCTGCATATGTTCTGCAGTGCTCCCCCTGTGCTCAGGCTCCAAACTCCCCTTGAAAATGAGAGAGTTGAGAGATAACCACAGATTCCCTAAGGAGGTTGGGAGTTGCTTTTAAAAGACACATTAATGGCTCCCTCCAAGCATGAAAAAAGTCGTCATTGTGATTCCAGTTTGGGGAAATATCTTCAGTTCAGCTCTTGGGTTCATGGTGCTAAGCGGGCCAAGGACACAAGAATGTCCCAGAGCCAAACTAGGGTCCTCCACCTTATAGTCTGAGATGTCCCTTTCCCTCCCTGGGACATCCTGGGTAGGACAACATGGATGTTTAAAAGCCTCCTCATCCGCACTGTTGGAAGAAGAAGGTGGGGCAGGCATCTCTCTAACAGCCAGCCAGGTATTGTAGTTCCTTCTACAGGACTTGCCTCAGGGGACAGGGGGCAGATTACATGGAAAAAGACAGCCATGCTCTTCCTGATGTTGTCAAGGACTGGCATGCTCCATGGCTGTCCCCTGCAGTTCTGCAGGTTCTTGGTGTTTAAGAAGCATCGTGGACTACTGGGACAAGGTAATTGGGTTGAGATCTAACAGGTGGTATTATACATTTTACTCTGCTGGAACCTGTAATTTATCCTCGGCTGTGTCCTCTCCCTCAATCCTTACAATCAGCCAACCACCATAGATTCTGCTTCCTCCCCACGACCAGTACCTGTTGCTTTGATCACTCTAATGGGCCCTTAACTGGCCTCCCTGCCTCCATTTTGGTCCCTCCTCAATTTCTCCACACCCTGTGCTAGAGGGAATTATGGCAAATGCAACGATGACAATGTCTCTTCCTTGTTTAAAACCCCTAAGCATGGCCTGCAAAGCCTTCCTTGATCTCTGCCTGGCTCTCCAGCCTTAGCTCCCACTATTCCTGCTCTGCAGACAATACTCTGGCCGTGTTGATCTGTTATGGTTGCCCTGCACACTCATGTGTCACAAGAATTCATTTTCTGATGAAAGAGAGAATTTGTGGCTATTATGACCATTGAAAGCTAACAAGCCCCTTACTGGATACACTCCAGCAATCTTTGCTTCCACCAGAAAGGGGCTGGAATTCGAGTCCAGAAGGAAATCAGAGCAAAGGCCTAGACCTCCTCTACTCCTGATCACTCTAGGACAACTAAAGGAATCCCCAAAAAAAGGGGGCACTACAGGACTGAAAGAAGAAAAAAAGAAGCAACTCAAAAAAGATTAAGTATTATTAGTACCTAAAAAGCAGCGATTTTCTTCTATTCAATTTCTAGTGCCCAACACAATATCCAGTGCATGGCAGATGCGCAGTGTGCTGGCTTAGTGTCCCCCCAAAATTCATGTCCTTCTAGAACCTCAGAATGTGACCTTATTTGGAAATGGGTCATTGCAGATTTCTTTAGGTAAGATGAGGCCATACTGGCATAGAGTGGGCCCTTAATTCAATATGACTATTATCCTTATGAGAAGAGGAAAGGAGGCCGGGCGCAGTGGCTCACACCTATAATCCCAGCACTTTGGGAGGCCGAGGCGGGTGGATCACTGGAGGTCAGGAGTTCGAGACCAGCCTGGCCACCAAGATGAAACTCCGTCTCTACTAAAAATACAAAAATTAGCCAGACATAGTGACACACGCCTGTAATCCCAGCTACTCAGGAAGCTGAAGTGGGAGAATCACTTGAACCCGGGGGGAGGTTGCAGTGAGCCGAGATCATGCTAATGCACTCCAGCCTGGGCGACAGAGTGAGACTCTGTCTCAATAAATAAATAAATAAATAAGATGAGGAGAAGAGATGCAGAGAGAGACACAGGGAGAGCACCATGTGACAGGAGGCAGAGATGGGAGGGATGTGTCTACAAAGCCAAGGAACACCTGGGATTGCCAGCAACCACTGGAAGCTAAGAAGAGGCAAAGAAAGTTCCTCCTCTAGAGCCTTTAGAGAGAGCATGGCCCTGTTGCTGCCTGGATTTCAGAATTCTAGCCTCTAGAACGGTGAGAGGATAAAGGTCCATTATTTTAAGCCACTCAGTTTGTGGTAATTTGTTACAGCTGCCCTACAAAGGTAATACACGCAGTGAATATTTGTTGGACAAATAAATAAAAGAATAAATGAACATATCACCTGTGGGAAATTATTTGGAGGCAAATAAAGCATTAACACCCTTAGGAATATGACTTATAGTCCCAGCTACTCAGCTGAGGCTGGAGGATGGCTTGAGCCCAGGAGTTTGAGGCTGCAGTGAGCTATGATGGTGCCACTGCACTCCAGCCTGGATGACAGAGAGAGCCAGACCCTGAGAAAGAAAGAAAGAAAGAAGGAAGGAAGGAAGGAAGGAAGGAAGGAAGGAAGGAAGGAAAGAAAGAAAGAAAGAAAGAAAGAAAGAAAGAAAGAAAGAAAGGAAGAAAGAAAGAAAGAAAGAAAGAGAAAGAGAGAGAGAAGAAAGGAAGAAAGAAAGGAAAGAAAGAAAGAGAAAAGAAGGAAAGACAGGGAGGGAGGGAGGAAGGAAGGAAAGAAGGAAGGAAGGAAAAGAGAAAAGAAAATCTGATGGAAACTATGAGCTCAGTCCCCAGAAAAATACAAGTATAGTCATACACACAGAAGATTTTAGACAATGTCCTCCTAATTCACTCCCACTCCCACAAAACCCATTTAACCAAGATTAAGAACTCCTGAATTAAAAGACACAGATAGAATATTTAGGATTTTTCACCTTTTCTTTGAACACACTGAAAACATAAAGGCCTGAGAATGGTGATGGACTGTAGGAGAGTAACCTGGCCCAGAAATGCAGAGACCCGAATTCCAAATCCAGCTTTGCCATCATTCAGTTCCTTTTGTTCACTCTTCTACTCACTCCCAACCCCAGTAAACTGTAGATGCTTTTAGGGTCAGAGGACAGGCTAATGAGATAATGCTGGTAAAGCACTTTGCCCCCAAGAAAAGGTTCCTATGTAAACACGAGATATTATTAGGCATTATCAAACTTTGACTGGGCCAGCAGTGACCCAGCCACAGTGGTGAGTCCTCTTCCTTATCTACTGTTTGGCCAAATTGGGTTTTTTCTCCAAGGCAGGAGCGTGGGGGGTCTGCTGCTGGCTGGTGTTGGGAACTTTGATAAGTGAACCCTATCACATCCCCTTAAGCAGTACAAACAGATCATTTGACTACGTTTGATGAAAGGCCCCATCCTTTGCTAACAGTGAGTCCCAAATCTCTTTGTGCATATATATTGAACAATCTTCAGAAAACCTTCAGGGAATCTTCCTTTACTGTGTGCGTTAACTTCAATGCGAATTATTCAAATATATCAACAGGAAAATAAATCTTATTTCATGTTTGGTGGTTGTGATTTATTTATTACCTCTTAGGAATTATTACATAGAATTTCCCCTTTATTTCTGCTGTTCATGGCCAATTTGAAAAAAGAAGAAAATAATGATGCCACTGGTTTCAGGGATATTGGTTTCAGAACTTATTAAAAGTAAAAAGAAAAGAGTAATTTCTACAATTAGTAAATTGCCATCAAACTGAAATGCCTTAAATTAACATTTCCTCTCCTTCCCCCGCCAAAAAAGGAAAAAAAAAAAAAAAAGTAATTGCTCAACTTCCACAAGAATTTTTTCTAAAAATCTCAGGGCAGCTTATTTTTCTTCATCAGAATTCACAAAGAGGATATGGTAAACTGAGAGAAACATAAAATAACCACAATAATTCTCATCAACACAAAGATGACATAGAATCTTAATTAAGACCCTTAAGGAATCCCACTACAAAGGAAAAGGAATTCACCCGCAATTACCCACTTCTCATGCACACTAAGGCTATCTGACATATGATATTAGCCAGCTCTGCATTCAGTCATACTACCAAATTTCACCAGTCATACTTTTCAATCAGAAGAATGATCTTTCAAAGCGATTGTTGAGTTCTAACTGTGTTGTGTATGAGAATCTTCTCTCCCCCTTCCTTCCCTTCCTTCCTTCCTTCCTTCCTTCCTTCCTTCCTTCCTTCCTTCCTCCCTCCCTCTCTTCCTCCCTTCCTTCTTCCCATAAGCACCTATTGATCACCTATTATGTACCAGGCACCATGCTAAGTAAAGGTGAATAACATATGCCTGTTACCTATAAGATGAGTATTTAAACCATTCGGACAGCAGATCTTGATACTTTTGGATGGGCAGAGATGCACCTTGGGAAGAGGATATTGTCTTCTGTATATGGGAAGGAGGGGTAAGGAAGGAGCAAGAAGGGATCGCTGGTAAGAATGATTGCACTTGGAAGACAAGTTTGTCTTCAGAGAAGTTTGAAAGGCATAGTTACAATCCACTAATATTCTTACCATTTTACCTCCTCTCCTTCTTCTTCCTGTGGATCAGTTAACGGTTACTCAGAACCACCTTAAATGACCTCCACTCTAACCTATGATATGTGATCTATGTGTTTGTACCCAGGATACATGTATTTATATCACAGGCTCAATTATGAAGGTGTGCTGTTTCAAAATCTTTTCCTCTCCAAATACTGTGTCCTAGGAACATTCATGCCTTATCAAAAAGGAGTAAGGATGAATGAAAGAGAACCCCCAGTAGGTTTTAGAAAAGGTATACATTGAAATTGTTTAAGTACACATTTAACATTTACTAGAAATAGCTCTGACTGCAAGAGAAAATTAAAGTAGACAAAAGCCTATAATCAGATTTATGCTATCTGATTGTGTAATTAGACCTGGCTTTAAGGCCATCCTAACAAGTTTATTTGAAAAGGAAGAGAGATCATTGTTTATTGGAATGGCAATAATTTGGGTTTCTTTAATTGACTCCTGGTGTGAATACGTTGATGCCTGCTGCTAAGAGGCAACATGGAAAGTTTCCAGGAAATTTCACATTCCAGGAGAAGCTTTGGAATTTACTTTCCATTGCAACCCAATTCAGCCTTTGGGTTTGAGTTTGTAACAACAAAACACCAGCTTTCAAAGGCAGCCTCCACAGCAGTGCCAGGGGCTGGGTAAGGAGCCCAGCACTTGGCTGGCCCATCAGGATAACAGAGGGTATTTCCAAAATCCGTCCTTCCCCATGTCCAAAGCACTAAGGGCGCCGAAGGCTGTGGCTACGAGAGCCAACAATGATTCAGAAACTGCCCTAACATTCTGATATTAAGTCAGCCCGAGAGAGGCTGCAATGAAGGCAGGAGGGGAGTGGAAGAGATTTCTCCTCCCAGTGCTCCCAAATTCCCAAAAGCAGTGTTGCCGGTTGCCTGCAAAAAATGAATATACTCCCTAAGAATTTAATAAGGTACAAAATAAAAATAACCCATAACCCACTTGTAAGCAGAGGCATATTTCGAAGTTCCTCACTACTCTCAGCCCTGGTAAATTGACATTTTCCTTATAGGGAGTTTTAGGAGAGAAGGAAGGTAGAGACTGGGGGTCCCGAAACAGGAAGTGGAGATTTCAAAGACTGGTTTGATTCTGACGGCCTACCTGATACCATCTCTCTCTCTCTCTCTCTCGCTTTCTCACTCTCTCTCTCTCATAACAACTACCATTTGTTCAGCACATCCATGGCACATATTACCTCAGTTCATCCTTACAACAACTTTGCAAAGTTAATGGTATTATTCCAATATTACAGATAGGGAAAATGAGGTTCAAAGAGGTTAAGTAACCAGTTCAGGATTATAGGGCAAAGCTTAGCCAGGATTTCAACCTAAACCCGTCTGACTCCAAAATCCACAGTCAGCTCACTGCCATCCCAAAGTACCTGGATGCACCCTTCCTGCCATCCCCATGGCTTGGCCAAGGCAGGCAGGGGCAGCAGTGGCAGCCAATTGTCCTGCTCATGACGTCATATGATGTTTTACTCTCTAAATCAGTCTCTATTTCCTGTAGCTCTCTCTGGAAGAGGTCAAGCATTTTTATCCCACCTTCTTCTTTTTTTCTATTTCGGTCTTACCTTTCCAGGAAATGGAGAGCCATTGGCCAGAATAGAAAAGAAAAGCAACCCCATGTCTCCATCTGGCCCACAGGTTCCCTTGAGGCGAAGGATGCGGGGCCAGGCTGAGCCAGGACAGGTGAAAAGCTTCTTCTCTCCACTCCTCTGGCTCTTTTAGCAAACATCCTCCAGAAAACACACCCCAAAATGAGTATGCAAAGGGTCCCACTCTCCATCAGAAGACAGAACACACCTGCTAGGTGGAGCCACATTTTTTTTTCTTTTCTCTTTTTTCTTTTTTTTTTTTTAACGGAGTTTTGTTCTTGTCCCCCAGGCTGGAGTGCAATGGCACAATCTCAGCTCACTGCAACCCGCGCCTCCCAGGTTCAAGCGATTCTTCTGCCTCAGCCTCCTGAGTAGCTGGGATTATAGGCATGCGCCACCACACCTGGCTAATTTTTAGTAGAGACAGAGTTTCACCATGTTAGCCAGGCTGGTCTCAAACTCCAGACCTCAAGTGATCCACCCACCTTGGCCTCCCAAAGTGCTGGGATTATGGGCGAGAGCCACCGTGCCCAGCCAGAGAGCCACCTTTCAAAAGCACAAATCCAATCAGCTGTGCTGCTTCAGAACCTGTGAGGACCTCCCATGGAGAACCCCTTACACTGACATACAGGCCCCACCTGATCTGGCCTCTACCCACTCCCACCTTCACCCCTTACCTACTTCCTCCTTGCTGGTGTCCCCAAGTCACACTGGCCATCTTTCAGGTGGTGAGCCAAGCATTCTCTTACCTCAGGCCTCAATCTGGGAATGCTATTCCTACCCACTCCATGAGCATAGCCCAGCAGGCTTTCTCTCTCTAGGGTTTTAGTCGAAATGTTCCCATCTCAGAGAAGATTCCACCGACTCCACTATTTAATTAGGTACCTCCCCATCTCCATCGCTCTTCATCTAAGTTCCCTATTCAATTCCTTTTTGGAACTTACTTCAACTTACAGTTATATACCTTTTTTCTTTGTTTGTTTATTGTCTGTCACCCCATCCAGGCCCCCAGCACAGAGCCTGGCACATACTAGATGCTCAAAAAAATTTTGTTAAATGAATGAATGCACGAGCTTCAAAAATTGTTTGAGTTTTCTTGATAGGATGGATGTGACAATCAAAACCAATTGCATCCAATATACTCTTTCAAGAACTAGAAGATTCCACTTTCTGCAGAAATGCCAATACATAATTACAGGAAAGAAAAAACTCATGATTGGTGCAAGAAAAAACTGACCAAGCATTATCATGTAATATTTTAATGATCTGTTTATATGTCTGCTACCCCAGTGGATTCTGTTCTCTCTGAGAGCTGGAACTGGGTTTTGTTTTTATTTTATGTCCAAATCATAGCACAGTGCCTGGCACATACCAGTTGTTCAATATCTGTTTGTTAGGAGTAAAGACGGGAAGAAAGGAGAGAAAGAGAGGGAAAAGAGAAAGAAGGAAGGGAGAGATGGAGGGAAAAAAAGGAAGAAGGAAGGAAAGAAGGAAGGAAGGAAGGAAGGAAGGAAAGGAAAATAAGTTTCAAGTAAGAAGGTAGCAGTAAGCCTAAGAAATGCCCAACAGATTCTTTACAACTGAAAATTATTGAGTCGTAGGATCTCTGAGTTGGGAATGACCTTTATTTGTCTAATTCCCCAGTTGAAGATTTGAAGAGAAATTTCAATGCAGAGAGGCTAAGTGGCACATAGCTAGTTAAAACATAACCAAGATAAGAACTCAGGTCTCCTAACTCCAAATCTATACCATGCAGGTTCCTTCTGGCAGAGAAATAATAGGCTGAAACTACAGCCACACAAATGTGACTATTTGGGGCAGGTACAAGAGGGTTTCTAGTAACTTTGCAGTTGCAAACCCTGATGCAGCTGAAGCCTCTTGATGAAGCCCTGAGAATCTATACAAATCAAATCCAAGAGCTGTGTGCCCTGCATGAGCTCATCCCACTTCCAGTCTCTTGCTGAGAGGCTGTCAAGCTCTCTGCAGAAGAGTGGCGTCTGGGTGTTTATACATGGATGTGCAGCAGTGACACTGTAGACATCTTCTGTGTAGTGTAAATATGAAGTGGTCTTATTAGCAACCCTCCTTCCTCCCTCCTCCAGCCACAATGCACCTGGTAGCCATGAACCCTACCATTTTGGTATAACATGGACAAATCATCACAGTCGCTTCCTCTGAGCAGTCCCCCAGATTACAGATGATGTGAGGTTAAGTGGCTGATCCAAACTAGACCAAGTTGAGCTTCCCCTGAAAATTACTGGAATTGAAAAGAAGTCAGGCTAGGTACAGTGGCTCACACCTGTATTCCCAGCACATCCTTTGGGAGGATGAGGTGGGAGGATTGCTTGAGGCCAGGAGTTCAAGACCAGCCTGGGCAATGTAGTAAAACCCCATCTCTCAAAAAAAATTTTTTTTAATTAGCTAAGCATGGTGGCACACACACCAGTGGTCCCAGCTACCCAGGAGGCTGAGGTAGGAGGATCACTCAAGCCCAGGAGTTTGAGGCTGCAGTGAGGTCTGACTGCTCCTCTGCATTCCAGCTGGGTGACAGAATGAGACCCTGTTAAAAAAAAAAAAAATGAAAAGAAATCAGTCTCTCTTTAGGTCCCCAGGCTGTCAGATGAGTCTGGATGCCATCCATGGCCATCTTATGGGCCTCAGAAATAAGAAGCAGCAATAACACTAATGCCATCCAGGTCCCTGATCCTACTGTTCCTGAGATGCAACTCAGTGTCATCATCATCATCATCAATCATCACTAACCCTTCTTCTCTAATATGGTCTGCATTAAGTTTCTGTCATTTGCAATCAAAAGAGCCCTACTAATAAAATACACTATTTTTTAAAAAACTTCAAAGAATAATTAGACTCAAAAGAAAAAATGAGACTTTCCTTTATGCACTTCTTACTGCCTAAAATGTCTCTTATTCTGGAAACTATCCAATAATGCCAACTTCTAAAAAAAAAAAAGTGGTAATTAGGAAAAGAGTGGGAAATAACAAAGCAGATAAAACAGTAGATTTGGCATCCCCACAAGGATTGTGTGTCTGTCTGGGTCCTCCAAGAAGCAGATGCCATGACAGGATTAGGTGTGCAAGAGATTTCTTGAGGAAAACACCTGTGAAGGAAGATGAGGAGGGAGCCAGGAGAACCATCAGACTGGGCACAAGTCCACCTTGGGCATAGGAGAGAGGGAAGGAAGATTGGATGGAAGTATCTCAGACTGCTGTGCAGTTCTAAGAAAGTTCCTCAAGGATATCGGAAGTTCTTAAGCCAAAGTCACCCATCAGAAGTGTCCCACATCTGCAGCATCTCCCAAAACGGAGCCTGGCTACCGCAGCATCTGTCATACGCAGTCATTGGCTAGGAGCAGCCTGTGAGAAGCTTAGCCTCCAGAAAAATGTGGTGATCAACTCAGAGCGTAGCAGCTAGAACCCTCTATCAATTACACTCCTCAAAATTAGAGATCTGAGGGGTGCCTTTTTGTGGCCACCACAGGGTGCTGTTCTCTTCGCACGGCCCCATTCACTACCTGTTTCTTCAACATCCTCCTGAAAGCCACCTACTCCTCTGTCCTGATTTATACCAACCGAAGTGCTCTATCTCTCTCTGAATTCCCAAGGTATTTTCTTGTCCCTCTCTTACACAGCTTCATGCTTTCTATCTTGCATTACTTTCTACTTCACATTGGGTGTGTATATATGCAGCACACTCAGATACAATGAAACCTTGAAGACTATTCTGGAATGGGTCTGAGGTGGGGGTGGAGGCTGCTCACCTCATCTTCTTACTCTGGGCACTGGAATCTTGATCTGAATCCTCAGAGTTTACCTCATTTAGATATCTACTTTATTCCCTTTATTCTCAGACTCTTATTTGCTCACATTTTAACATTTCTAAAATTGGAGTGCAGCTTATAATTTATGTCAAAAGAAATTTGCCACCTGCTGGCAGGAGAGTGAGTTGAGAAGGAGTTGTTACTGTCTGCCCATGGGAGAACTTAGCGAGGCATATTTACAATAAGTGAAGCAAATATTTATTGCTGAAGGCATGACTATACTTTCATGTCTTTCAGCAAAACATCAGACAAGCACTTCAGAGGACACAGGAAAAGGACTGCCAGTCTACACTATGGGCACTGCAATTATATACAATAAAAATTGACAGATATCTCAGGAGAAATAGCAGAATTTTTAAAGTTACAGGAGTTTGGTGTGATTGGCTCATTCACTGAAAAGTCACCCTCAGGTGCCAAATATCTTTCAGAAGCTTCTGGGTGACTTTCAGAAGAAGCTTGTACCCTATAGAAAGGAATAATTTAATTAAGGGAAGGACGAAACTATGAGTTTAACTAAACAGGAAATACAAATGAAGCCCTGGTGTTCCACAATATGGCTAAAAATTAGACTGCCTAGCCTACATTTGCTAAGGAGGTCAACATCACCAGCCCACGATCGGAAAGCAGAGAATCTCCATGATGCTATGCACAACTGCCAATGGTTACAGATGATTCAGAAGAATCCACAGACTACACCTAAAAGAGGTTTATTATCAAACACTGAATAAGATGCTAAAAAAGAATATATGGATAAATATTATTTTTAGTGTTCATATTTATTATAGTGGTTTTTACCCCCTTAAAACCTGTTATTAAATCAGTAGTGTACCTAAAACACATGGCATCTTGGAATTGAGGAACTAGAGTTAGTATAATAATCAGTGGCATAGTTCTTTAACTTTTGACTTTAGGTTGATGCCAAAAGGAATTGTTAAGAATGATTAAATCCACACCCTGTAAAGAGAATTCTATACAGTTTACAATATTGAGTTGGTAAAGATCACTATAGGTAATACAATTCACTCTCCCTCCCTTGCCTATGGAAGACATCACTGATCATCCATGGAGCTCTTTTTTGCTAAGCCAGGAGTCTGCAGAATTATTCCCAATCAAGTCTTCTAGGCAGTCACTACCAACTGATTGAACTTGGTACATAACAGGAATCTTGGCTGCCATCCCTATGCTATATTCTTGTATGGAATGTAACTCTGAAGAATATACAAGGAGCTCTAATGCCATCTTTTTCTCCACCCTAAAGAGTTAGTGAAACCTAGCCAGAGCAATCCGACAAGAGAAAGAAATAAAGGACATCCTGATTGGACAAGAAGAAGTCAAATTATTCTTGTTTGCAGGCGATACGATCTTATGTTTAGAAAAACCCAAAGACTCCACAAAAAATAACTACAGCTGACAAACAAGTTCAGTGAAATTGCAGGATACAAAATCAACATACAAAAATCAATAGCATTTCTATATGCCAACAGCAAACAATCTGAAAAATAAATTTAAAAAGTAGTCACATTCACAATAGCTACAAATAAGATACCTAGGAATAAACTTAACTAAAGAGTGAAAGATCTCTACAATAAAAACTATAAAACATTGATGAAAGAAATTGAAGAAGACACATAAAAAATGGGAAAATATTCCATGTTCATCGATTAGAAGAATCAATAATTTTAAAACGTCCATACTAACTGGGTACAGTGGCAGGTGCCTGTAGTCCCAGCTACTCAGGAGGCTGAGGTGGGAGGGTTGCTTGAGCCCAGGAGGTGGAGGCTGCAGTGAGCTAAGATCATGCCACTGCACTCCAGCCTGGGTGACAGAGCAAGACCCCGGCTCTAAGAAAATAAATAAATAATAGAAATGTCCATACTACTCAAAGTAATCTACAGATTCAATGCAATCTCTATCAAAATATCAATGACATTCTTCACAGAAATAGAAAAAAAAATCCTAAAATTTATATGGAACCACAAAAGATAGGAATAGCCAAAGCAATTCTAAGGAAAAAAGAACAAGGCTGCAGACATCACATTATCTGACTTCAAATTATACTAAAAAGCTATAGTAACTGAAACAACATGGTACTGACATAAAAACATACATGTAGACCAACCAAATACAGAACCCAGAAATACATCCACACATTTATAAACAACTTATTTTCAACAAAGGTGCCAAGAACATACACTGGGGAAACCACATTCTCTTGAATAAATTGTGCTGGGAAAACTGGATATCCATAAGCAGAAGAATGAAACTAGACCCCTATCTATCACCATATACAAAAATCAAATCAAAATGGATTAAAGACTCTGAATCTACTAGAAAAAAAAAATTGGGGAACGACTCCAGGACTTTGGCCGGGGCAAACATATCTTGAGTAAGACCTCAAACCACAGGCAACCAAAGCAGAAATCAACAAATGGGAGCACATCAAGCTAAAAAGCTTCCAGGACAGGCGTGGTGGCTCACACCTGTAATCCCAGGACTTAGGGAGGCTGAGGCAGGTGGATCACCTGAGGTCAGGAGTTCAAGACCAGCCTGACCAACATGATGAAACCCTGTCTCTACTAAAAATACAAAAATTAGCTGAGCGTGGTGGTAGGTGCCTGTAATCCCAGCTACTTGGGAGGCTGAGGCAGGAGAATTGCTTGAACCCAGCAGGCAGAGGATGTGATGAGACAAAATCAAGCCACTGTACTCCAGCCTGGGCGACAGAGTGAGACTCTACCTCAAAAAAAAAAAAAAAAAAGCGTCTGCACAGCAAAGGAAACAATCAACAAGGTGAAGAGACAACCCACAGAATGGGAGAAAATATTAAATATTCACAAACTACCCATCTGACAAGATATTAATAACTAGAATATATAGAGAACTCAAACATCTCCATAGGAAAAAATCTAATAATCCAATCAAAATGGTCAAAAGATCTGAATAGACATTTCTCAAAAGAAGACACACAAATGGCCAACAGATATACAAAAAAAATGCTCAACGTCACTAATCATCAGAGAAATGCAAATTGAAACTACGAGATATCATCCCACCCCAGTTAAAATGGCTTTTACCCAAAAGACAGGCAATAACAAAAGCTTATGAGGATGTGGAGAAAGGGGAACCCTCATATACTGTCAGTGGGAATGTAAATATGGTTAACAACAATACAGCCACTATGGAGAACAGTATGGACATTTCTCAAAGAACTAAAAATAAAACTACAATATGATCCAGCAACTCCACTGCTGGATATATTTCCAAATGAAAGCAAATCAGTATATTGAAGAGATACTGCCATGTTTATTGCGGCACTGTTCACAATAGCCAAGATATGGAATCAAACCTGTTTCCATCAACAGGTGAATGGACTTTTAAAACATGGTGTACAGACACAATGGAATAATATTCAGCCATAAAAAAGAATGAAATCCTGTTATTTGCAACAACACGGATGGAACTGAAGGACATTATGTTGAGTGAAATAAGCCAGGCACATGTTTTTACTCATATGTGGAAGCTAAAAAAAAAAAAAAGAAATCAAACCCATGGAGATGGAGAATAGAACAATGGCTACCAGAGGCTGGAAATGGTAGTGAAGAGAGGGGGTTATAGAGAGGATGGTTAATAGGTACAAAAATACACTTGGATAGAAGGAGTAAAATCCAGTGTTCCATAGCACAGTAGTGTACTATAGTTAACAATAATGTTCTGTATATTTCAAAATAACTAAAAGGGGAATTAGAATGTTCCTAATACAAAGAAATGATAAATGATTGAGGTGGTAGATACACCAATTACTCTGATTTGATCATTACACATTGCTTTCTTATATCAAAATATCACATGTGGGCTGGACACGGTGGCTCTCACCTGTAATCCCAGTGCTTTGGGAGGCCGAGGAGGGAGGATCACGTGAGGCCAGGAGTTCGAGGCTGCAGTGAGCTGTGATCATGCCACTTCACTCCAGCCTTGGTGACAGCACAATTCTGTCCCTGAAAATAAAAATAAAAATAAATCACATGTACCCCATAAATATGTGCAACTATTATGTATCCATAATTATAAATTTTTTTAAAAGAATTCATGAAAACTCACAAAAGTGTGGTCAAAAGAATAGTTTGAGGATTAATTTGAAATCTTTCTGAAGGTTCTGGGATTTCTAGATCCAGTGTCCCACATTGCTTTGGGCTACCCCACCTGGTTACTAACCACGAAAAGTTCTATCTTTGTTTATGTGTGTATATATATATGTGTGTGTGTGTGTGTGTGTGTACATATACACACATATATATACACATACATATATATGTATATATACACACATAAACATATATACATACAAACATACATACATTGTTTATGTATGTATATATGTTTGTGTGTGTGTGTGTGTGTGTGTGTGTGTATATATATATATCCTTTAAGTACCACTCAACTTTCAATCGATGTATTTAAAACATTTTCTTCCTGCCGGGCATGGTGGCTCACGCCTATAATACCAACACTTTGGGAGGCCAAGGCGGGTGGATCACGAGGTCATGAAATCGAGACCATCCTGGCTAACACGGTGAAACCCCGTCTTTACTAAAAATACAAAATAAAATTAGCCGGGCGTGGTGGTGGGCGCCTGTAGTCCCAGCTACTCGGGAGGCTGAGGCAGAAGAATGGCGCGAACCTGGGAGGCAGAGGTTGCAGTGAGCCGAGATCGTGCCACTGCACTCCAGCCTTGGGCAACAGAGACTCCATCTCAAAAAAAAAAAAAAAAAAAAGATTTTCTTCCCTAAAATACGCCCTACAAACGCTTGCTATCCATTCTACTAACTAATGAAAATGGTTGTGATTCTATGTCTTTATTCTCTGGATCTTTTTTTTTTTTTTGAGACATTCTCGCTCTGTCACCCAAGTTGGAGTGCAGTGGCACAATCATAGCTTACTGCAGCCTGGAACTCCTGGGCTCAAGTGATCCTCCTGCCTCAGCCTCCTGAGTAGCCTCTTGGTCTTTCATCGAAGTGTGCTTTCCTTTATTGGGAAGAATAATAAGTACTTCCTGCTTAGAGTCTAAGCTGAAAATGAGTCCCCCACTTCAGAGGGTTTGAATCCTCCTGTGTCACACAGTCAAGTTTCCCCCAGACAAAGGCCACTTGGGGTATTACTATTTAATCATGGTAAGCCCAAGATCATATAGGTTCAATGTAGCATGTCTTATTGTCCCTTAATAGGCTGTGAGCTTCCTCAGGCTAGGGACTATTTATCTATTTACCCCTATAATACTATTCAATCTCTCCCCTAGAACATTCATGTAAAAGGTGCTCTATATATATACATATGTGTGTGTGTGTGTGTTGTGTGTGTGTTTAATGAAAAAAACTATTTTATTAAGACCAGCCATGAACTATTTATCTATTTATCCCCATTATACTATTTAATCTCTCCCCAAAACATTCATATAGAAGGTGCTCTCCCTCTCTGTCTCTCTCTCTGTGTGTGTATGTGTGTGTGTGTGTGTGTGTGTGTGTGTGTGTGTGGTTTTGTCTCTTTTTTTTTGAGACAGAGTGTCACTCTTGTTGCCCAAGCTAGAGTGCAATGACGCGATCTCAGCTCACCTCAACCTCCACCTCCTGGGTTCAAGTGATTCTCCCGCCTCACCCTTCCAAGTAGCTGTGATTACAGGCATGTGCCACCATACCCAGCTAATTTTCTATTTTTAGTAGAGATGGGGTTTCTCCACGTTAGTCAGGCTGGTTTCGAACTCCCAACCTCAGGTGATCCACCCGCCTCGGCCTCCCAAAATGCTGGGATTACAGGAGTGAGTCATTGAGCCTGGCCATATGTGTTTTTTTTCTAATGAAAAAATTATTTGACTAAGATCCATCAGGGCCTCTCTTGCCCCCCTCTCACGATGTGACATGCCAGCTCCCCGTTTACCTTCCACCATGATTGTAAGCCTCCTGAGGCCCTCACCAGAAGCAGTTGCTGGTGCCACACTTCATGTACAGCCTGCAGAACTGTGACGCAAATAAAACCCTTTTCCTTAAAAATTAAAAAAAAAAAAAAACTCATCTGGAAAGGGCTCAAGTCCGCTGCGCTGGGCTACACTTTTGTTACAGGCTAGGTAACTCTAGAATCTGACAAATCAATAAAGAAATTTTGTTTCTGTAAATATTATCTCCTTCTCATCTCCATCCCTAGGAATCCATAATATTTGAGGAATTCTTCAGCCTAAAAAATAAATAACCACAGAGGACCTTTCATATGCAGCATCTGTGGTTCTTAACGCTGGCTGAACATCAGAATCACCTGTGGAGCTTCTAAAACCTATCAGTACCAGGACCCTATTCCAGAACAATTCAATCAGAATCTATGGGGGTGGTGCACAGATACTTCATTTCTCCTAGTCCTCGCAACACCTCCATATGAGAGGTGCTATTATCCCCATTTTCCAGAGGAGGAAACTGAGGCTCAGGCTAGGAGAGATTAAGACTTGCCCATTACACATTTAATAAGGGACACACAGCCTGATTCCCAAATAGCTCTCAAACATACGTTATTTTGGTAAGCGCCGTTCATAACGTATTTTAACAACATGTGGATATAGAACCACCAAGAGCCCTCATCCTGCTAAGCTGTGGACAAGCCAGTGGATCAGACACAGAGAGACATTCATCCGCCTACACAGCAGCGGGAAAGGACCTGTGCTCACTTCCACACCGCGGTTTTTACTCTCAAGCAGAGCAGTGACAAACCCTGTCCCTTTGACTTGTCAACGCTTTCATAACATCTCACCACCATGACCAAGATAGCTGTTTTCTTTTTTTTTTTAATTTTAATTTTTTTGGTAGAGATGGGGGTAGGGATCTTGGTATGTTGCCCAAGCTGGTGTTAAACTCCCGGCCTCAAGCAATCCTCCTGCCTCAGCCTCCCAATGTGTTGCAATTGCAAGCATAAGCCACTACACCTGGCAACTCTTGAGGACTCAGAAGGTTAGAGCAGCACAAATACTAGAGTGGATGGCCAGGCCAAAAGCCAGCATTTTTCATAAATATTACTGTGAATTTTGAACACTTTTATTTCCTGAATGTGCTATGTACTTAGATTTCACTGAGCACGAGTGCATGAGATGAAACTTGCTTTAAAAAGACAGAGTCAAATGGATTGACACAGGTGAACCAAAAGTGAGAATAGCTTGCCTTCAACTCCACTTTGTTGCTTCTCATTTTATTTATTCCCTAAATAAAACAAGAAAACTCAAAGTGGTTCTCAGTAAGACTGAAGAATTCCCCTAAGAATTCCCATCTTTATGAGTTACAGAATTTAGTCAACTTTTCTTTTTTCCAAATGCTGCCTGAAGAGCTACTTTTCACTGCTATTCTGAGCAATTCTGGAGCTGCTGAGATGTCTTGGGGAAGGGTGGAGCAGCTGCCAGACTCCTCAGGTTCTGATGGAGGCAGATGCCTTTCCCCAGCTTGTTGCTGGCTGGGGACAAGCCTTCCACAATATGGATTTCGTTGTCTGAACTCCCTCGGCTCAGCAACGCCCCTTGTCAGAGCACAGAGCCCACAGTTATATCACAGATTAGCCCAGGAAACAGCTAGTCATGAATCACAGAGGCTCATGGATCTCTGCCGAACAAAGAACTCCAGCTCTGGGAAACTTTCTGGCCCAGCCTCTCCCTCTGTCCCAGTGGAAAAGCAGGTAATTTCCCACTGGCCCAGTAGAAAACCAGTGCAAGGTTCATGCAAGACAGGTGGACTTAACTTGGCTATTGCTTTCTATTTCCTCATCTACTAATGCTGTTTTCATACCAACTGCATCCTAAACACAGTTAAGATGGTGATTCATAGTGGTGGTGGGCGTCTCAGTAGGAGCTTTCTTAAGAAGAAAGGGCTTTGAATGAGCCAATGAAAGCTGTTGCCAGGGAACCAGATGCCATGAACAGGCCACTCCAGCAGTGTAAGAATACAAGCTGGGAGTGCTGGACTGAGCATTAAGTGTACTTGGCAGCTGAGTCCTACAAGGCCTGTTAACCCTTTGTGCACCTATGTCTAGATAGTGAATCAAGAGAAGGATTATGGTAAAATCTGAAAAAGCCAAGCCACCCCTTCTGTCAGTATCTCCCACTGGAATGTACCATTTCAAAGTTGTTCTCCCTGCTCAACTAACAGCTCCCCTGGACACCTGCTTTAGAGTGGATTGGCTAAGAGATGGGCATGAGCAAGGGTTGGTGTGGAGGATGACGCTCTGCAGAGGGCACTGCTCATGTCTGATCGTACACCTTAGAACACTAATGACTCCTCTTAAATTGTGGTTGAGTTTTATGTGATCTCTTAGCCTTTGGAGAAGGGACTTGGCTGCCCCAGGTGTGTCTGCTGTATGAGATAAGGAGGAAATGCTTCCCCTCTTCCCTAAATGTATACTTCAGAGCCTCCTAGGGCCAGCTGGAGATTGGCAGCCTATGCCTCGTGTTCAGATTGTTGGCTGGAGGAGTGTGGGCACAGGCTGCTGGCTGGGAAAATGGGAGAACAGGCAAAGCTGCTGTGGATGGGTCTCCCGACCTACCTCCCAGGACTCCTCCATCTTGTCCCACTTCTTCCTCTCCCTCTTTCACCAATCCCCAATCCAGGCATCCACTCTGGGTTCCATTCCTGCACAGCTTGATTAATTCAATCTCTGCAAAGGTACCAGCATCTTATCTCAGTTCTCAGGAAGATGTGAATGCTTTTCCAAAGAAAACTATAAAGGTTGAAAAACAGGCAGTGAGGTTACCTGTGGGCTAGGGGCTCCTTGGTTCACAAGGTGAACTCTAGCAACGTGTAGGTCTTGAGGGGAAGATTCTCCCCACACCCAGGCTCCCTGACACCCTTCCTCTTCCTCACATTGTCAGCTGCAACTCCTTGGCTGCTCCCTTCTGGGGGCTAAGGATAAGGACATCAATTTGAACATCAAAATCTCACCAATGTGGGCAAATAGTGGGAAGGGAATTTGTGTATACCTTGGGTGTTGGTATGTCCCTACAAAGACACGTGTTTTATACATCACATTAATATTTTTCTAAAATGATCAGCACAGGGTTCACAATTTTCACTCTGTGATAATCAGAAAATATAAAAATTATTCTCATCATAGAATTAAAATGGTGAGCTGGAAGCCAGTTGACAGAGAAGCATCTGGTTAGGCAGTCCAGTGACTTACTCTCTATATATATTAGATTTCCTGTTGTGAGGAAATGACTTTCAGAGCATCCATTTGTGCAGCAAAACCTCACAACTGAACTGGGCACAGTGGCACTTATCTGTAGCTCCAGCTACTTGAGAAGCTGAGGTGGGAGGATCACTTGGGCCCAGGAATTCAAGACCAGCCTGGGCAACATAGCATGACCCCCATCTCTAAAATAAAACCAACCTCACTAGTGTGTGCTAATAGTGGGAGACAATTCATGTATATTCTGAATTATGAGATGGAATTATTCATTAAACAATATTTTCAGCCAGGTGTGGTGGCTCATGCCTGTAATCCCAGAACTTTGGGAGACTGAGGCGGGTGGATCATGAGGTCAAGAGACAGAGACCATCCTGGCCAACATGGTGAAGCCCCGTCTCTACTAAAAATACAAAAATTAGCTGGGCATAGTGGCACGCGCCTATAGACCCAGCTACACAGGAGGCTGAGGCAGGAGAATCGCTTGAACCTGGGAGGCAGAGGTTGCAGTGAGCCAAGATCATGCCACTGCACTGCAGCCTGCCAACAGAGCAAGATTCCGTCTCAAAAAAACAAAAACAAAAACAAAAAACAATATTTTCTATTTATTGAGCATGTACTATGTGCCTGGCACAAGACTTGGTGCTTGACACGAATCATTTCATTTGTTAATTACATAAACATCATTGTAACAGTATTTAATGAAAATCAGAAGAAAAATTTACCCACCACCAAACAATACAGATCAAACAGTGCTATGTTATTATTACATTTTATTACTCTAATGTTCAACGGTGCTAAATTATCAGAATCCATGCAGTCTCAATGAATGACATCTGCTCTGAGATCCTCCCTTTAGAATTAAAATCATCCCTGCTCCTGTCACCCTCCATAGGTTGGTTTCTATGGAGGTTTGTTATTTTTGCCCCAAGTAACTGAGCTGCCAGCCAAATGGTGATTGCTTTTCCCCATGTTATGAAAGAACCAAGAATGTGTGGCTTTTATTTCTTCTACAAACTCACCATCTCTCCACTGTAAATTTAAAAGCTTGCAATTACAGTGAATGCTCCTACTAATAAAGTGAAGCCATGAGCAAAGGGATAACTAAATATTTTAGACTCCCAAAGCAAACCCTTCAGAAAGATCTAAAATAAATAGATCCCTAGTCCCTTCCCTCTGAACTAGACAGGCCATGCAGCCATAATTTATAGCTAAGGAGAGAAAGGAAGCAGAAATCCAAGGCTGACACCCTCTCTCTTGCTATGATTCCAGAGTATTCTTTGTTGCCTTTTGCATTCTTCTTTCAAACCTGGCCTGGGCCACATGAGAAATTAGCCCTGGTCTCTGAATAAGCCAAGTAACTTATCCTTAGCAGGTCTGTGCTTCTTCTAACAAGTTCAGAGGGTTCTATCTTCCACACTGATTGTTAGGGCCCTTTCAGCCTGTGTATACTAAGCCTTGAGTTGGTCAGCACCTTTAACCTATGGGTCTGAGCTTTGTGCTATAGCAAACTACCAACTACTAAAACAGGCGTTGACCCAATTCTCTTCTTTTCTATATTTTTCATACTGGCTCAAAGACAATTATACATCTCTTTGGGCATGCTAAAAAGCAAAATGACAAATATTCAATCAGCTGCTACTATAATGCAAGGGGTTCTATGCTACGGGGAGTATTAAGAATTTTAAGATATTGGCCAGGCACAGTGGCTCACACATGTAACTTTGGGAGGCTGAGTCAGGAGGACCACATTAATCTAGGAGTTTGAGACCAGACAGGGCAACACAATGAGACCCCACTCTACAAAAAAAAAAAAATTAGCCAGGCATGGTGGTGTATGCCTGTAGTCCCAGCAGTACAGGAGGCTGAGGTAGGAGTACTGCCTGAGCCCCAGAGGTCAAGGCTGTAGTGTGCCATGATCGCAGCACTGCATTCAGCCTGGGTGACAAAGCAAGACCCTGTCTCTTAAAAAAAAAAAAAAGAATTGTAAGATGTAGTCTCTACCTTCCAAAGACTTAAAGTCTAGTTGGGACATAAAACACAAGCAAATTGAAAGCCTTAATAATGTAAGGCATTGCTGCTTGTCATGTACATGGCCCATCTTTTTAATTTTTTCTGAGACAGGATCTTGCTCTGTCTCCCAGACTGGAGTGCAGTGGTGCGATCACAGCTCACTGCAGCCTCTACCTTCTGCGCTCAAGCAATCTTCCCACTTCAGCCTCTGGAGTAGCTGGGACTACAGGCATGCACCACCACACCCAGCTAATTTTTTTATTTTTTGTAGACCGACTGGCTAATTTTTGTATGTTTGGTACAGACAGAGGGATTTTGCCATGTTGCCTAAACTGCTCTTGAACTCCTGAGCTCAAGCGATCTGCCAGCCTCGGCCTCCCAAAGTGTTGTGATCACAGGCATGAGCCACTGTGCCCAGCCTCACAGCCCATATTTTTAAATATCTTTTGTTTTGACTTTCTCATACAACTTGTCTTATGGTAGATAACTGTAGTTGGCTCTATCAACTTTTATTCTACATTCCCTCTGGTGCAAGAGCTAGAAAGCAGAAAACTTTATTTTCTAGACTTCCTTCCAACTAGATTTGCAAAGTGAAGTTAAGAGAAGCGAGGTTGGGGAGATCTGAGTGCTTAGAAGTAGTCATGGCAGCCAGACCAGAGGTCCGGGGCCCAGTCACCAGCTTCATGGCTGAAGCGGGTAGTGGGGGCCAAAGTCATAGCTGCTCGCTGAGAGCCATGATGGGGCTTCTTATGAAGAACTGCTACTACTCTATTGCAGAAGTATTACAGGATGAACAACAGGCTGAAATTGGAACCAAATTTGGACAAGGTCCCATTTCACCTCTGGTTTGCTCTATGGCTGTATGCAAATCATTTCATCTCTCTGTGCACTAATCTTTACTCTTTCATTAACAAGAGCAACACCAAGGACTCTCCTTATAGATCACCCCTAAAGATGAATAAAATACTAGAGAACACAATTACACTTCTTTTTAAAGACGGATAAAGGTTCTGACAGTATCACATAGGCCGCCTCTCCCGAGTAGCATTCATTTACTCCAAGCACTTTGGAACAAGGGATACATTCCTGAATGTGCTGGGGAGGTGGCCATTGAACAGCATCTATTTTCTGTTTCATGTGGTTTCTATTTATTTACAGAGTGCCATGGTTATTCATGATGTTTTACAAACCATAAAAACAAGGTCTCCACCCTATAGAAGTTACAGTGTAATTCATACAGACATGCTGCATGGGCTGACAGGTCAGGCGTGCCAGGAGATGGTGTTGGTGTTGTATAACATGGGCGTGGAGGGGTTCTTCTTGAGTTATAAATACTTTCCAGTTACAAGGGCCTTTCATCTGGGATCCCCAAGCACTTTAGACTAGCAATAACCTGGATTGCTTTCTAAATGTACTTTCTATAAACTGTTGTGGGGACTGAGTAAATGCTTTTAAATGACTATTAATTGATCTGTGGATCTGTTCATTGTCCATATTAAACAGCATAGATGTAAACACGATGGTTTAGGAGAGGCTCGCTTTAGGCCGTGGTCTGGCTGCTTACAGATTACTGCCACCCCACAGAGACCCGGAAGGCTTGCCACAGCCTTGGGAGGCATTTTCCTAGGTGATATGCTCACTCAACCTAGACTCAGAAAGAGCACTCCTTGCGGCCCTGGTTCACTACGTATGGGTGAGTTAACATTTCAAAGTCAGGTGAGTTCAGAGAAAGAATCTCCTCTGGAGAAACTTGGAGCCATCCCTTGGCTAACGATAGTGGTTCTCATTCAGGTCCCAAGGCCTCCATTAAGCTCCTCTTATGCTACTTTTCTCTCTTTCTTGAGCAATGGCACTTTCAAAACGGCAAGATTTATCTTTCTTTGCAGCTGGTATAGAGTTTCCCCTTCTGTCTTACTCAAAGACCACTTAACTGGTGATTTTTCCTGACCTATTTGACAAGTTCATTCATATCCAAGAGAAGACTGGCCTGGGTTGCAAGTCATGAAAGTTCACCCAGAGGTTGATGAGATAAGGATTCCTCCTTCTATCCATCCTTTATAAGCTTCTCAGAGTTATCTTTCTAAAACTCCATCTCGGCTCACTGCAACCTCCACCTTCCCAAGCGATTCTTGTGCCTCAGCCTCCCAAGCAGTTGGAATTACAGTTGGGATTCCTTCTTAAGGAACACGACCACGCCTGGCTAATTTTTGTGTTTTTAGTAGAGACGGGGTTTCACCATGTTGGGCAGGCTGTTCTCCTGACCTCAAGTGATCCACCTGCCTTGGCCTCCCAAAGTGCTGGGATTACAGGCATGAGCCACCACAACCAGCCGGAAAAAAATTTTAATTGTAGTAAAATATATGTAACAAAAATTTACCTTCGTTTTAGAGATGAGATCTCACAATGTCACTAAGGCTGATCTCAAACTCACGCGCCCAAGGGATCTTCTTGCCTCAGCCTCCAAGTAGCTGGGATGACAGGTGTGTGCCAGTGCACTGGCTCAAATGGACCATTTTAACATTTTTAAGTTTACAGTTCATTAAGTACATTCATATTGTTGTGAATCCATCTTCAGAACTTTTTCATCTCCTCATACTGAAACTCTGTACCCACTACACACTAATGTTCCATTCCCCTCTCCTTGCCAGCCCTGTCAATTACCATTCAACTTTCTGAATCTATGAATCAGACCACTCTAAGTACTTCACATAAGAGAAATCATACAATGTTTGTTCTTTCATGATTGGCTTATTTTGTTTAGTGTAATGTCTTCAAGGTACATGCGTGTTGTAGCATATGTCTGAATTTCCTTCCTTTTTTTTTTTTTTTTGAGATGAAGTCTCACTCTGTTGCCCAGGCTGGAATGCAGTAGCACGATCTCGGCTCACTGCAACCTCTGCTTCCCAGGTTGAAGCGATTCTCCTGCCTCAGCCTCCCAAGTAGCTGGGACTACAGGCGTGTGCCACCATACCTGGCTAATTTTTTATTTTTAGTACATCATGTTGGCCAGGCTGGTTTTGAACTCCTGACCTCAGGTGATCCGCCCACCTCGGCCTCCCAAAGTGCTGGGATTACAGGCGTGAGCCACGGTGACCGACTGAATTTCCTTCCTTCTTAAGGCTGAATAATACTGCATTGTATGCATATGCTACATTTTGTTGATTCATTCATCTGTCGATGGACACTTGAGTTACTTCCACCTTTTGGCTCTTATAAATAATTTTGCTCTGCGTATGAGTATACAGATATCTCTTTGAGACCCTGCTTTCACCTCCTTTGGGTATATAGACCCAGAAGTGGAATTACTGGTAATTCTGTTTAATTTTCTTAGAAACTGTCATACCATTTCCTACAGAGGCTGCGCCATTTTGCATTTCCAACAGCAATGCACAAGGTTTTCAATTTCTCCGTATCTTCACCAGTACTTGTTATTTTCTGTTTTTGTTTTTGTTTTTTAATAGTAGCCATCTTAGTAGGTGTGAAGTGGTATCTCATTGTGGTTTTGATTAAATTCTGTTTGGAGCCTCTGCATTCACTCATTCGCTGTCTTGATTCCCCATAATAAACCCTATTTTATTTTACAACAGAACCTCTATTTCTTTCTCAGGAGACTTGAACTCGGTTGGGGGTGGAGGGGTCGGAGCGGGAGGGGAAAGTGCCACATAGGAAGATCAAAAAGGTAAGTGGGCTTGTAGTCCGTTGTGCTTCTTCATATAGGCCAGCAGGGGGCACTCCCACAAGACTGCCAGGGTAGTTCAGCTGACAGCTAACAGGCAGCTTGCTTTTCCAGGCTTGAGCAGGTTCCTAGATCCCCAGCAAAGGGGTCTTTTTGTTTCCTGACCCTCTTCCCTCCTGTATGTGCTCGTCACAATGTCACTGTCAAAGCGATCCAAGCATCCCAGGCTACGCAGTGCTTCTCAAAGCGGGTGCTCCTGGCATTCTAGTGGGACAGTTCATCACTATGTGGGAATTTCACACAATGTAGAACGTTTAGCATCTGGGGCCTCTGCTTGCTCAATGCCATCAAGACCTCCAATTATTGCAACAACCAAAATGTCCCCCACCCACATTTCCAGAGCACCCCCATCTGGGGATAGGTTGCCCAGTTGAGAACCAGGTATGCAAAGCAAGCTAGAGAATCCCAGTGTGTCCCGCTCAGGCAAAGCAGCAACTACCATAATGAGATCTCGTGTCCGGTCGAGGGGATGATGGAGCTCAGCCAAGGAAACAGTCACAGGTGGTTTTAGGTGACCCAGATTATACCCTGGCTCTGTTAATGATTAGTTGACAGTGACAGGCTCACATATCAGGAGAGAGGGGAAGACGCTCTCTAAAAACAAGATGAGAACAATAACAGAAAAAGTACCCCAACAAGGCCCCCACGCCATGCAACTGGGACTTGCAACCTGAGCCTGGTCCCTTCAGTGTCCATTTGACCCCCACCCCCATCCCTGGGGAATGCACACTGCACCCGGCACCCGTCTCTGCCTTGCCTGGGTTAGTTTAAGGGACTTCATTTCCCTGTGCTGCCATAGCAACCAGGAAACAACCTCCGCTCAGACGAGAAGGATGGTGCTGTGGCCGAGATCTGTAGATGCACGCGGCTAGTAACAGAGCAACCGGGACCAAGGGACAACAAGAGCTCAGGAGAAGGGGAGAGACAGGTCGCCCAGAGAGTAGACAATCCAGAGCTTGAAGAGGCTGGCTGTGCGGTTTATTTTTTCTCTCCACAAAGACACATACTGTCTAAACTGTGTGGCTGGTTGTTATTAAGAAGCTGCTGCGAGAGGAAAAAATTTAATAAAAGGCCCTGTGTTTGTGGTCTTCTTGGGCTTGCTGTGAGCTCTGGAAATCTTGAGGTGTGACCAGATTTCAGCCTTCAAAACCAAGATGGACTGCCCTTGAGAAGGGGTGGTCAGAGGGAAACATGTTCACGCTCTCCCTCCTGAGCCGGGGCCACGGGAAGCTGGGCCAGGACAAACAGAAGTTAGAAGTCTACTTTGAACCAGAGGTGAGTCCCACAGCTGAAGAAAGGCACATTTTGGAGGTGAGAGAGGAATGCTCTATGTTTCCACTTGGGAGGTAAACCATGTGTGTCTTGGTTTGTGTTGTTAGTGAGGTGGCGGGGTCACTGGAAGATCTTCCTTCCTCCTTCATGAAACTCAAGAAAATAACATCGTTTTCCTGACACACCGAGATTGCCACTGGGGCCCTCATCTTTCCCCTTGTAGCTGTCTTTGCTTGGACCAAAGGAGATTCCAGATTGTCTGGAATTTGGATGGTTTGGTGCAAGACCAGAATTTCCACCTGGTTCTAGGCAAACTGATGGCTGTTTGGTTTTTGGAAGTCGTGCTCTGCGGTTGAAATGCTGTGTGTGTTCATGCCATTTCAATGGCTTCCTTGAACTTTCTGGAATTCAACCCACAGGACTCATATTTAATATAGGTCAAAAAAAAAAAAACTCGTTTTAGAAGATTTTAAAGAGGTGGCAAAATTCCCTTGCTATACTAGACTTTTATTTCACTTGAATCCTGCCAGGAATAAGAGATCTATTGGGGATACTTTGCAAATTTGGGGGTCATACAGAGATTTCCATTGTCATGGTACTTTGTCATGATATTTGACCTTTGCTGTGTTAAAAGGCATATAAAGTTTCAAAGGACCTGTATGGCCAATGGCATTTACTTACCTACAAGATATGTAACCGCTTTATAGGCCCCTAAATAGCCAAATTAGGTAATGTTACATAGCATCTGGAATGTATAGAAATTCTCCCCATGTACAGCTGAAGTGCTGGTGGCTTGGAATGCTCCTATTTAAACTGCCAGCTAGTCCAGGTCTAATTTCAAAGTTATCTGCTGCCCTTAATAATTCTGACCACTTACTTGCATACCAGGAAACTTTAACCAGCCTGTAACCTACACGCAAGCTGAGTTAATCCTCCAGCCATACATGACTCTCCTGAAAGTTGTAATGGGGTGAAAGAGAACCATGCCCTGGGTTCTACTAATTTTGAAATGTGGAGAGAAAAGGCAGTTGCTAAGAAGAGCAATTGTGTTCTATAACATCGTGTGAACAATTCAGAGAAAATCAGTAACTAAAAAAATGCCGAAGGCTTTGCACAAGCAGTATTTGCTGTAGAAAGGTCTTCCACAGTGGCTCCGTCAAAGTGGCTGCTTTTCATTGCAGGATTACTTGAACTGGAGGTCCCCAGAAGACTATGTTCCTGTCAGCAAACCTCAAGATGAGAACAATGCCAGCCAGCACTCCTGGAGCCTCTTTCTCCCTAAAACTTTCAGCACTAGAAAGGGTGCCCTGATCCTCTACTCAGAAGGTTTAGCCATTTCGGCATGGACGCCCAAAGAGAGGAGAAAAGGCCCCTACTGCCCCAGAGGTCCCTGGAGGAAGCTGGATCTTGAACTGCACACACTTCAAGACCTCAAAGAAGCCATCCTGGCATATGGAAGGCAACAGGTAGGCAGAACACTCCCTTGGGTTTGGGGAAGGTGCTGGCAGCGTGTCTAGAAACCCAGTTGCAGCTTTGGGAATAACTTCTTGGACCCAGGGAAGGTATGAAACTCTCAGACCTCTATTTCTTCATCTCTAAAATGAGATTGACTGTACTCTTAGCCCTATCTGCTGCACACCATTGTCACGAAGCTTACATGAGATATGTATGTGAAAGGGTTCTGAAAAGCATAAAGGGCTACATTATCATCATTTTGTGTTTTCCTTTCAGTTAGAGTAACACAAAGTCCTCTTCAGCATTCAGACAGATTCAGGCCAGCAGACGTTTCATCGGGATCCTTGAAATCCTGTCTCATAGCCACAAGCATCATCATCCCACCTCTGATGTTCTTGGCTCTGTGGAAATGAGAGGGAGAACATTTTAAATATTTACCTTGAGCCCTTCAGCGTCTGCAGGATAAGTTAATGACTTTTTCCATCCTGAATACAATATTAAGGGAAAACGCCTGTGCTCATTTTTCTGATTCATACTTCCTAATGTCTTGTGAGCTGTGCACCTGGACCCTGCTTTATATAGTTGCATGCATCAGCCCTTTGGCTGAGGCCATAAGATACTCTGGGAAGATGTGTCCCTTTATAAGATTCTAGGTTAGAAATGGTGGGTGACTCCCTAATTTTAAAGTGTCTACTGACTTTTCATTCCCCACAAAATAAAGTCATTAGCTTCTTCTAACAGGCCCTTCACACATTGGCTTTTCTGCTCCATGTCTAGCCACATTTCCCACCTGTTCCTATACCACTTCAATCATGGATGCCATAAGGCCCCACCCATGTGATTAGCTCATCATTCCCCAACACCTGTGCCCTTTCATGACTCTCCATTTTTGCACACACTTCTACAGCTGGCAAGCTCCCACCTATCCTTCGAAACACAACTTAAATACCATCTCCTCACTGAAGCCTTCTCCCACTTGCCTAGGCAGAGATAGCCCATTGCCTCCCTCCTCTGCAGACATTCCCATACCATCATGCACTGAGCTTTATCTCTTTGACTGTCTGTCATTCCTGATGGATTAACATCTCTTCCAATGTGAGGACCATGTCTAAATCATTTCCAGAAAGAGTACCCACAAATGTCTGTGGAATTAATGACTTGGTCATGCATGATATTTCCAATGTTTCTTAGATCATCTCCCAGAATCATTGTTGGACAATTTATCACCTACCCCCATGCCAGGCAGAGCTTCCAAAAGAAAAGACTCCTATGCCCTCTTTTTGTCTTTCAAAATAGAGAAGCTTGATGATCTTGACCGAATACCCAATGCTCTTTGCCTTAAAAATAATAAATTCTTGAATAAAAGAAAACCAATTGTTGAATGCTTACTGTTGCATTATAGCTAAATATTATTTCATTTAATCCTTACAATGACCCTGTGCGATATAGTTTTTCTTGCCTCGTTTTATAGATGAGGAAACCAAAGCTCAGGGTAGATAAGTGATTTGCCCAAGGCCAGAGAGCTACTAAATGACAAGGCCAGAATTCAAATCCAGGACTGCCTACCTCACCAGGGCCTGCATACTTTGCACTCTGCCCTGTTGTTTGTGGACTCAAAGGGACTCCAGTGGTCATTGTGCCTGGTCGTGGCCTGTTTGTCTCAGATTCCCTCTGTTCCCTTCCCCTGCTCTGCTCTGCATCGCAGGCAGGTTGACCACAGGCTATGTATAATTCCGCCAACATTGGTGTCCACTGGCTTCTGGTTGAATTTGCCAATGGGAGACACTGGAAAGAGATTGGAGAGGGAGAAGAAGAGGAAGACCACAGTATTTCTCCCTTCCCACTCTGCCTCAAGTGAAAAGAAGCATCTGCATTACCTCTGTGATACAGCTCTCAACAGACAGGCCCACTATGACCCCCGACTCCTCCAGGTGACCCTACCAGCTCCTCGCTCTGTCCTTCTAGTGTAAATGTGGTGCTGGCTTCCTGATGTTATTGATCTCAATGTTGCCCCCCCATCCGTTTGCCTTCTGACCTCTCCAATCACCTGTACAACCAATTCCCTAAATTAAATTCCTTCTGTGTTTACTTAGTTTCTATTTTCCTGGTTGGACACTGAGTGATACATAGGCTAACTCATTTAGGCTTCCTAATAATCCTGGGCATAAGTACTATTATTATCCACTTTAAAGGTGAGGAAATAGAAGCACAGAGAGTTTGAGTGACTCACTCAAAGTCATACAGCCAAGTAAATCACTGCACCAGAATGTGAGACTGGGCCACATAGAAAACATTACCTCTCTAATATAAATCTGTTTTTAAAAAAGTGATTATTGACCAGGTGTGGTGGCTCATGCCTGTAATCCCAGCACTTTGGGAGGCCAAGGCAGGTGGATCATCTGAGGTCAGGAGTTTGAGACCAGCCTGGCTAACATGGTGAAACCCAGTTTCTACTAAAAATACAAAAAATTAGCTGGGAGTGCTGGTGCACACCTGTAATCCCAGCTGCTCAGGAGGCTGATACATTTCTTTTTATCAAATATATTTTTTAAACTATGGGATTTTACAAATAAAATAAAAATCTATAGCTTTGAAAGAGGTAGACAGTTGACCCTAGAGATCAAGGTGAGAGGCTTCGGGGAGGAAAATGGAATGGCAAACAGTGCTGCAAGTTGAGTCCACCAGTAACCACACCAGCTGTCCATTAGGGTGAGTATTTCTTTGTCCAAATAGGATAGTTCAAGAGTTTAAAACACTGCACTCAAAGTCCAAGAGCCAAAGTGAGGATGGAAAAAGGGGTAGAGTAATAGTGCTGCTCACGGAAGGATCGGTTCTTGGCTGGACTGTGAATCAAGAAACCTGCATGACTCAGGCCCCACCCAGACCTGTAAGAATACAGGCTGTCGCAGAAAGGTGCAAGTCAAGGTTTAAAGCATCTCACAGTACCTCCAGCTCTCTGGATCTGACAGCACACATGTGGCAACCTGTCTGGCGTTTATAACTCAGCATCCATCCACCCCTGAACTTTCTTGATGGCCTAACTCTTAATGGGTAAAGATAAATGTTAAGTCAAGAAATCAGAGGTCAGCATTCTTAGACTCCTGGATACACACAAATATGTCGCTTGGTTGGTTTTTTGTTGTTGTTACTTTTTAACAGAAGGAAATCTTGTTTAGCATTTCCAAAGTTGAAACCATTCTTCTTGAGGCCTTTAATTTATTCAGCTTCCCATTATTGAGACATCAAATAGCTATAAAACCTAAGTAATCATAATTTGGGGTAGGATAAATACCAACAATGAGACATTGATTAAACAATGTATTTAAAATAATGTGTTTTAAAATTCAGTTCACAGGACATGCCA
Source organism: Hylobates moloch (assembly GCF_009828535.3). Classification (NCBI taxonomy): domain Eukaryota; kingdom Metazoa; phylum Chordata; class Mammalia; order Primates; family Hylobatidae; genus Hylobates; species Hylobates moloch. Next base: position 39,999,835 of record NW_026652276.1, on the reverse strand, counting down.
CTTCTCTGTTCCATTGAGAGATAAACAGGATTTAGATAACTATAGTAGATTTCAACCAACATTGTACAATTGTTCCTTGGTATCTGCAGGGTTCCAGGATACCCCTTGATTTCAAAACCAAGGACCAAGATTGCTTCCAGGAATCCCTGAGGATACGAAAATCCAAGGATACTTAAGTCCCTTATATAAAATGGCATAGTATTTGCATACAACCTACACACACCCTCCCATATACTTTGAATCATCTCTAGATTACTTATAATACCTAATATAGTATAAATGCTTTGTAAATAGCTGTTATACTGCATTGTTCTTATTAGTATTATTGTTATTTATATATATATATATATTTTTTTTTTCTTTTTGGTAGAGACAGAGTTTTGCTCTGTTGCCCAGGCTAGAGTTCAGTGGCATGACTGTAGTTTACTATAACCTTGAACTCCTAGGCTCAAGCAATCCTCCTGCCTCAGCCTCCCAAGCAGCTAGGACTACAGACATGTGCCACCACACCCAGCTAATTTTTAAAAAAATTTTTTTAGAGATGGGGTCTCACTATGTTGCCCAGGCTGGTCTCAAACTCCTGGGCTCAAGCAATGCTCCCATCTCAGCTCCCAAAGTATTGGATTACAGGCATGAGTCACCACGTCTGGTCTATATTGCTATTATTGTTTTTTTTTTCCACATATTTTTGATCCATGGTTGGTTGAACCTACAAATGTGGAACCCACAGATGCGAGGGCCAACTGTATTGCTACTGCCATCTCCATTATAAATTTCGTTAAGTTTAAAAGTATTGTCAGCCTTGTTCCACTGAATAGTCACCACTCATTCTGTACTGCCTAATTTCTCCCCACATCTTAATACTCAAGGCATTTAACTTTTTCGTTGCTATTTTCAGCCAATGTCCCCCCATGAAGGAACCTTTAGGTTACCTTTTTTTTTTTTTTAGACAGATTCTTGCTCTGTCACCCACCCAGGCTGTAGTACACTGGCATGACCTTGGCTCACTGCAACCTCCCCGTCCCAGGTTCAAGCAATTCTCATGCCTCAACCTCCTGAGTTGCAGGGATTACAGGTGCATGCCACCATGCCTGGCTAATTTTTGCATTTTTAGTAGAGACAGGGTTTCAGCATGTTACCCAGGCTGGTCTTGAACTCCTGACCTCAGGCGATCCTCCCGCCTGGGCCTCCCAAAGTGCTGAGATTACAGGCATGAGCCACCATACCCGGCCCAGATAACCATTTTATCAAGTAGAAAATAATGTAAAAAACATGCCTTTTGAATTAAGTTTATTTTTCCCATTCTAACCATAATATAGGGTTTTTATACAAATTAAAAATATAGAAAAGGAGAGAGAATTATAAATCATCTGTTACCCTTTTAGCCAGAGATTAGGAGGATGAAGTTTCCTTGCAAGTTCTGATCAATAACCTGCTACTTGTTTGACGGTGTCGGTAAAATGTAGGAAGTGCTCTGGTGGCTGTCAACAGTGTTAAGTAGGCACCAAGGCAGCAAAGGGGAGAAAGAGCAATTTGCTGCACTCCTTTTTCTGAGTGTGCTCCATTGGAGCAGGTCCTGAGATGTTGTATTTGGAGCCTTTAATAAACCTAGAAGTAGGAAAGGTCAGAGAGAAACATGGTCAACCCCAACTATGAGGTCAAAGGTAATGTCAATAACAGCTGGACTTATTGAGTGCTTAGTGTGTAGCAGGCATTTTACCTGTATAACTTCATTCAATCTGCACAAGCCTAAGAGCTAGATGCTAGCATTACCTCTGTTTTATAGGAAGGAAACTTGGGGCTTGACATTAACTAATTTGCTCAAAATTACATACCTAAGTGGTGAAGCTAGAATTGGAGCCCAGCAACGGATTCCAAAGCCCCACGTTTAACCCCTAGACGGCTTGATTTTGAAAACTCCACATGCCGCAGAGAAAAATAAGCATCTCCCCAGCTTTAACAGTATGTTTAAAAAGTGGATGTGAGTCTTTCAACACATCCATTAAGCTAACCCTTTGTAATTCTAGGAAACCAAATCAGATTTTTATTAAAATTAATTTGGATGATAAGCAGCATTTCTATAATAAGCTATATATATGATCCAATACACTCCTGTTTCTCTAGGTTGTATGTACTTCACTCATTGGTTCCCTTGTATAACTAACAGAATATTTATAACAATGGCTGGGGCTGGGCATGATGGCTCACGCCTGTAATACCAACACTTTGGAAGGCCGAGGTGGGCAGATCACCTGAGGTCAGAAGTTCAAGACCAGCCTGACCAACATGCAGAAACCCCGTCTCTACTAAAAATACAAAAAAATTAGCCAGGCGTTGTGGTGCACGCCTGTAATCCCTGCTACTCGGGAGGCTGAGGCAGGAGAATCGCTTGAACCCGGGAGGCAGAGGTTGCGGTGAGCCAAGATCATGCCATTGCACTCCAGCCTAGGCAACAAGAGTGAAACTCCATCTCCAAAAAAAAAAAAAAAAAAGGCTAACACTTATGTAGAAGTTAGTATTATACCAGTACCATTCTAAGTGCTTTACACTTATTAACTTAATCCTCACAACAGGTTAATAAGGTAGGTGCCTTTTTTATTGTAGCAAAATATATATAACACGAAATTTACCATTTTAACCATTTTAGATGTACAGTTTGGTGGCAGTAAGTATATTCACATTGTTGTACAATCATTACCATCATCCATTTCCAGGAGTTTTGTCATTTTGCTAAACTGAACTCCATGTCCATGAAACAGTAACTCCCCATTTCCCTCTGCCACCAGCCCCTGCAACCATATTTCTGCTGTCTCTGTGAATTTGACTATTCTAAGAACTTCATATAAGTGAAGGCATACAGTTATATCCTTTGTGGCTAACTTGTTTCACTTAGCATAATGTCTTCACTCATTAGAAGAATGAATTCATGTTGTAGCATGTATCTGAATTTTCTTCTTTTGCAAAGCTGAGTAATAGTCCCTTGTATATATACACCACATCTTGTTTTTCCATTCTTCCATCAACAGACACTTAAGTTGCTTCCACATTTTGGCTGTTGTGAACAATGCCCTATAAACATGGATGTACAAATATCTGTTCATGTCCTTGTTTTCAATTATTTTGTGTATATATCCAGAAGTGGAATTGTTTGGATTATATGGTAATTCTATTTTTAATTCTTTGAGGAACTACCATAGGATTTTCCATAGCAGTTAGTTACACCATTCTACGTTCCCACCAGCAGTGCACAAGAGTTCCAGTTTCTCCATATCCTTATCAACACTTGTTACTTTCTGTTTTCTTTTTAAACTTTTTTTTTTTTTTTTTTTTTGGTGATGGAGTTTCACTCTTGTTGCCCAGGCTGGAGTGCAATGGCGCGATCTCAGCTCACCGCAACCTCTGCCTCCCAGGTTCAAGTGATTCTCCTGCCTCAGCCTCCCTAGTAGCTGGGATTACAGGCATGCACCACCACACCCAGCTAATTTTGTATTTTTAGTAGAGATGGGGTTTCTCCATGTTGACCAGGCTGGTCTCAAACCTCAGGTGATCTGCCTGCCTCAGCCTACCAAAATGCTGGGATTACAGGCATGAGCCACTGTGCCTGGCCTTAAACACTTTTATTTGATAATAACCAGATCCTTTTGTATTTCATAAGCATGATGATTGGGTGTTCACATGCATGTGTGAATGTGCCACCCTCTGAACCTTGTTACAACGTCAACACATTACCTGTCTGACCTGAAAAAAATTTTTTTTATTTTATAATAGCCATTCTAGTGGGTGTCAAGTGGAATCTCACTGTGGTTTTGATTTGCAGTTACCTAGTGATAAATGACATTCAGCATCTTTTTATGTGTGTATTGGCCATTTGTATATCTTTTCTGAAGAAATATCTATTCAAGTCCTTTGCCCATTTTTTAAGTGGGTTGTTTGGTTTTTTGTCATTGAATTGTAGGAGTTCTTAGATATTCTGAATAATTGGTTCATGCCTGTAATCCCAACACTCTGGGAGGCTGAGGCACGAGGATCACTTGAGCCCAAGAGATCGAGGCTACTATGAGACATGATCACATCACTGCACTCCAGCCTGAGTGACAGAATGAGACCCTGTCTCTGTCTCTCTTTCTCAAAGAGAGATATTCTGGATATTAATCTCTTACCAGATACAAATTTACAAATATTTTCTCCCACTCCATGGGTTGCCTGCCTTTTCACTCTGTTGATAGTGTCCTTTGATGCACAAAAGTAGGGAGGCTGAGGTAGGAGAACTGCTTGAACCCGGGAGGCAGAGGTTGCAGTGAGCCAAGATCGTGCCACTGTACTTCAGCCTGGGTGACAGGGCGAGATTCTGTCTTTAAAAAAAAAAAAAGTTTTTAATTTTTATGAAGTCCAACTTTTCTATTTTTTCTTTTTTGCCTGTTCTTTTGATATCATATTCAAAAACTCATTGCCAAACTCAATGTCATGAAGCTTTTCCCCTATGGTTATAAACTCCAGGGGAAAACTTTTCTAAGAGTTTCACAGTTTTAGTTCTTATGTTTAGGTGTTTGCTCCATTTTGAATTAACTTTTGTAAATGGTGTAAGGTAAGAGTCCAGTTTCATTTTTTTTTTGCATGTAAAGTATGTACTTTTGTCATCCTTATTTGACAGATAAGGAAACTGAGGCACAGGTGAATCAAATAATTTCCCTAAGGTCACATAGCTAGTGAGTCATCAAGACAGGATTCAAATCCAGGCAGATTGAGCTCTCCTAGGACCTGGAGCCTAATTTTTGCTGCTAGCAATCCTAGTTGTACCTTTACATTTATGACATATGGCTGGTCAAATCTTTGATGCTGAATGGTTTGGTCAGGGATCAAGCCTTGCTACAACACTGCATTAATGAGAAAATTCAGACCACTTCACGACTTTCTTCTTTATGGCCTGGTATCCAGGAACATACACTCACCAAAGATAGATAGAAGAGAGAGTTATCATTTGCACAGAATCCCAAAAATTAAACCTGCAGAGAAAGGGCTGGCTGAGAGCAGCAGTGTTTGCACGAGGCTGATCAAAGTCAGGCTGGGGATGGTGGATGCTTTCCAGGCACAGCTGCAAGTGGCTTCTCTCCCCTCCCACCCTGCCCCCACCTCTACTCCAGTTGCACTCACCTGGCAGCCCCAAGGCTGGCTCCAGTCACACATGCACAGGTGCAACAACAATGAGCAGTCACCCTGTTCTACGGTTTGGCCTTTGCCAGAGAACACTGACTCCAGCAAGACAGACTGAGGGCTAGGAGATGCCAGCTGTGCCCCTCCTGAGAGAAGGACTTCTGGCTGGAGCAGGCAGCTCAGAGCACAGGTGGTCAGCAGTAAAATGCAGACATTATTGGGTTTTTCCATTCAATCGAGCCAACATCTGAGTAGTCAGGAACTGCCCTGGGCCTAAAACAGTGCCTGACACATAGCAGATGCTCCACAAATTGTTTAATGACATATTGGTTACAAGGATGTGGCCAGGGGGGTGAGGGGGCTGTAACCTCTACCCACCAGGAGTGCACAATCTGGTGAAAGAGGCCAATTTGTGCCCCAGTGACATTTTGATACCAGGCAGTCCATAAGAGGAGCGAGATTATGATTTCCTAACAAAGAAGGCAGAGAGTGTGACTGCTTCTTACTGGGAAAAATCTAGAGCGGCTTCTTGGAGAAGGTAGAATTTGAGCTGAGTCTTGTAAAGATAAGCAGGGTGAGACCTTCCAGGCTTAGGTAAGCAGAGGCCTCTAGGGGAGAAGGTGCAGGGGAGGGGAAGTCAGGGTCACTAGCCAGGCTCCCTGCTGGAAATATACCTGGGGAAGTGGGTGGGGCCAAATTGTGGAGGGCTGTACCTGCCAGTTCTGGGATTTGGGGGTTTCTCTCTTCACCCTTCTGCTGATTCCTGCACACAAACGCTGGGCCACCCTCTGCGGTATGATGGCAGCTGGCTACCTGGGCCTTTGTTGCCTTCTTGGGGACTCTGGCTCCCTGCCACCCCATATCTGCTGGGCAGGAGCACAAGCCCTACCGTCTCCTTCCATCCTCTGAAAACCTTCAGTGGCCAGCACTAGAGCAGGTGGACAGGACAGCCAGTGCGGGGGAAGGGACAGGTACACGGGAGTCCCCTTCACGCCTCTGCATTCAGAGACCTGATATGCATCAAGAAGTCAACTGGCCAGAGCAAGTCCCTCGTTAAAGGAAGCACTCATGGTGGAATGTGGATAACAGGCCACCCCGTGCACACTAATTACTCATTGCAGAAGAAACCTGAAGCTGGGATTGATTGGCAAAGCCGAGGCAGGCCTGAACAGTCTGAAACCATCTGTAGCCAGCCTCCTGCTGTCATGTTTATTTTCCTCTTCCAGAAACTCCCTCCCCGGCTCCCTTCTGTCTCCTTTTATATTTTAGAGTGACTTTTGAGTGGGTAGTTAGGTTTAGGATAACTTTAGGGAAGAACTAAAGAAATATGCATGAGAAGAGGGTGGGTGCCAGAAAATTAATTAATTTTTAACATGTTTTCTATTTAGAAATATAATCTATATTACTGAAAACTTGATTTTTAAAAAAAGAGAGAGAGAAGAAAGAACTATTTGTAATCTTATGCCCAGCACCCTAATACTCCCATTATTAGCTTTTTCATCTATTTTCTTCCAGTCTTTCCATCATGACTATATACAGGATATGCTTGTATGAGGTCGTAATTATACTATACATGCTTTCTTATGTTTTGTTATTTTTCCACTGAAAATATTCTTCAACAGGTTGGAAGTGAGTTAGTAGATTTCACCCTGACTGGTATCCTCGGTTAGCCCTAAGCAGGCCTTGGGCATCCCTCAGTGCTTCAGTTTCTCCAATGAGATGGGACATTATTAACCAACTTCACAGGCATAATTTGAGAAGTTATTAAAAGAAACCAGGAAACTAGAAAAAACCTTAAATAGAATGTGGTAGACAGGATGTCCTGCCAAAGGTATCTGTGGCCTAATCCCTGGGACATGTGAGGTTACAGGGCAAAGGGAAATCAAGGTTGCAGATGGAATTAAGGTTGTCATCAATAGACGGCCTCAAAATAGGGATATTATCTTGGATGATCCGGGTGGGCCCAAGGTAAGCACAAGAGTCCTTAAAAGCAGAAGAAGGAATCAGAAGGAATGATCAGAGAGAGGGCAGCCTGAGGACTCAGCTTAATGTTGCCGGCTTTGAAGATGGAGGAAAGGGCCACAAGCCAAGGAATGAAGGTGGGGGTGACCTCTAGAAGCTGGGGAAGGCAGGGAAACAGATTCTTCCCTAGAGCCTATAGAAGGAACTCAGGCCTGTCAGCACCTTGATTTTAGCCAGTGAGACCCATTTTGAACTTCTAACCAACCTCCAGAACAGTATGAGAATAATACATTTATGTTGTTTAAACCACTAAATGTATGGTAATTTGTTAACAGCAGCAATAGGAAGTGAATACACCAAGATCAGCTTCCAAATCCTAAGCAAAAATATATGTAAATACTCTAAATTCCAGGTCTAGGATTCCCTAACTCTTCTTGGCAACTCCCTGCACCATGGTGCAAGCTTCTCAGTAAAGTTTCAGAACCAAACTGGTGCTTCAGAAATGCCCACTAATGGCCAGGCTCAGTGGCTCACGTCTGTGATCCCAGCACTTTGGGAAGCCGAGGCAGGTGGATCACGAGGTCAGGAGTTCGAGACCAGCCTGTCCAACATGGTGAAACCCCATCTCTACTAAAAATACAAAAATTAGCCAGACATAGTGTTGGGTATCTGTAATCCCAGCTACTCGGGAGGCTGAGGCAGGAGAATCACTTGAAACCAGAAGGCAGAGGTTGCAGTGAGCCGAGATCACACCATTGCACTCCAGCCTGGGCGAAAGACTGAAACTCTGTCTCAAAAAAAAAAAAAAAAAGAAAGAAAGAAAGAAAGAAGGACAGAAAGGAAAAGAAAAAGAAATGCCCACTAATGAGAAACTGCAAGGGTTCCTGTCCAGACTCAAACAGCACATCTTGCCATCTGCACAGGGGCCACAGCATCTTGGAAGATGCTGGTCCTTACTGCATTCAGAGGAAAGTCAGTCAAAGCAAAGATTCACAGAAAAGAAATGAGGTTCCAATTCACCCAGAAAAGGCCTCTCGTCTAATGGCTCCATATTTCAGGGCCCAACGCAGTGCCTGGCATATAAAAAGTACCCAACAAATATTTATCGTATGACTGAGTGAAAAAATGGAGTGAGAGTGTCATTTAGCTTCCACCATCTTCTCTATAATTCTTTCTTTCATGTCCTCTGGGAAAAGCCTCAAGACCACATGAGACTGAATTTCTAGGCTGTTTTTGTACTTGAAGTACCTGCCACATAAACTTTCCAGACATCAAGGAGCAGGTGATGCTCTATGTTTGAATTCTAAGCATTCATTTAATTCATAAGTCCCCAAGGAGTAAAGCCAATTGAATAGTAAGCCACGTTTTCTTTTATCTTGAACCTTGAACCCATGCACTCTGGCCCTAAATCTAGAGCGCTTTCCCAGGCTTTCTCACAAGCTATCTCCTTCCCACTCTGCTGCTTGTACATTTTGGGCTCACTTGATGTGATTTTATTAGTTATCAATCCATCTTAATCATCCCCTTTTTTCCAGTGCTTGTTTCCCACTCCTTCAATCTGTAGCAGCTTTAAATCTGTTGCTCCCATATTGTATCCACGTATCAGAAATACTTTGGCTGCAAGCAACATATTTCATGATTATCAATGGTTGAAGTTGGGGAATCAGCAAACACTGCTCACTGGTCAGATCCTGCCCACTACTTGTTTGTGTAAATAGAGTTTTATTGGAACACAGCCATGACCAGTTGTTTACATATTGCCTATGGATGCTTTTGCACTACAAGGACAGGTTGAGTGGTGGCAACAGAGACCATATGGCCTGCAAAGCCGAAAATATTTACTGTCTGGCCCTTTATAAAAAACCTTCCAGGCTGGGCATGGTGACTCAAGCCTGTAATCCCAGCACTTTGGGAAGCTGATACAGGTGGATAACTTAAAGTCAGGAGTTCAAGACCAGCCTGGCCAACATGGTGAAACCCTGTCTCTACAAAAAATACAAAAATTAGCCAGGCATTGTGGCACATGCCTGTAATCCCAGCTACTCTGGAGGCTGAGGCAGGAGAATTGTTTGAACGTAGGAGGCAGAGGTTGTAGTGAACCAAGTTAGCGCCACTGTACTCCAGCCTGGTTGACAAAGCGAGACCGTCTCAAAAAAAAAAAAAAAAAAAGTCTGCTAACCCCTGATTTAGGCAATAAAGAGATTTAATTATCTCAGGTAACACAAAGTGGAGGGGCAGGGGTTTCATGCTTGCCCAGCTGCTCGCCAATGCCATTAAGGACTCAAGTGCTATCTTTTCCTTCCACCATCCTTTGAATGTTGGTTTTTCTTATTAGGCTTGTTAGCGCATGTTCACAAGATGGTCCCATACTTTCAGAGGTCACATCTGGGTTCAAAGCGGAAGAAAGGGGCCAGCAAGCCATCCTTGCACAGCCGTTCCTTCTCTAAAGAAACAAAGACCTTCCAGAGGCTCCCAGTAGTTTCCCCTTGGTTTCATTGGGCAGAGCTAGGTCCCTTGGCCACTCTGAGACGCAGTGGAGTCTGGGAAAGCAAGGCCCTCCATGTCTGCACTTTCCTGGATTCAACCAACCAGGGATCGAGAATATTCAGGAAAAAAAATAACAATCCAAACCAAAAAAAAAAAAAAAGTATAACAACTATTTATACCGCATTTACACTGTATTCAGTATTATAAGTTGCTAGAAACAATGTAAAGTATAGGGAGGATGCATACGGGCTATACTGTACAAATATTACTACCACCATTTTATAATATATAAGGGACTTGAACATACACAGATTTTAATATCCACAGAGGTCCTGGAGCCAATTCACCACAGATAATGAGGGACAACTATTTGGGAAAGGGGATCTGCTGACAAAAAATTGGGGCTCTTTTAGCAAAAAGAAGTGAGGGGGAATAAGTGTTGGGCAGTTAGCATAGTCTCCCACCACTTGGACAAGGGAAAGGAGAAAAGACCTAATATTTGTTCACCACCTACTATGTGCTAAGCATTAAGTATTTTACATACCTCAGCTCATATAATCCTTACACTGAGGACACTGAATAAAATTATTCAGAGAAGAAATTAACATGCCCAAGGATGGGGCAAGATCTCAAGATCAATTCCATCTTCAGGCAAAGCCTCTGCTCAGTCTCCACTGTGTTCTCCTCGGCTCCCTTTAGGAGTACTGAGAGATTAGAAAGTGCTTTCACAAGTGCAGGGTGGGCAGGGAATGAGAGCGTGCACCCTCTCGCCTTACCATAAGCTGGCTCAGTGGGACACCCTTTCACTTACATTATTTCATTTACACCAAAAACGAGGTATTATGTCAGTATTGTGGGCGAAATTATATAATGATTAGACGATTGAGAAGTAGTGGGGCTGAGATTGGAACTATTTGTTCATTTATTCATTTCCCCACAATATCGAGCCCCTAGTATGTGCCAGGCACTATGAAACCTGACTCTCGGGTTGATTCCAGAACCCATGCACTCTCCATTCCCTCTACCACTATATTAGCTCCATTTTAGAGAGAGGTTCAGAAGGTTCCAGAGCTCACGCAAGATCACAAAGTTCCCATGAGGCAGAGCCGGCCTTGAGCCCAGGCGCTCTGGCTGTAAATCCAAGGCTCTTTCCCAAGCTTTCTCACAGGCTGTCTCCTTCCCACTCTTTGGCTTGTGCTTTTTGGACCCACTTGATGTTTCCCTGTGTCCATTGTTCAGCCTCTGCAGGCCCATAAGACTGAAGTGAAAGACTGTTCTGAAGGGTAGAAAGAGATTTGGTGCCTACAAAATGAGTTTCAGGATGCCAGAGCTATTGAGCCACTGAATTAACCAACCCTGGTATTCTCTAGCCTTTGGTCTTTTTGTTACATGAGATAACACACGTTCTTTCTCATTGTTCAAGCCCGTTGAATCAGGATTTACTGTATCCTAACACGTATGAAAACTCTGGTCTCTCTAGAATACAGTTCTTACAGTCTGGGACACTCACTGAGGCACCTGCTTCAAAATATCTTTATTTATTGTTTTGACATCAAGCTGGTTCATGGTGCTAACTCCTGGTCCGGTCCTTTGATGAGATGGTCAGTTATTGAAGAACAAGAGGCTTTGCACTGATGTGGATTTTGAAGCCCTAGATTCAAGCCCAACTCTACTTCTAACTGACTCCACATAGTTGCTCTCTATCCTTCCAGGCTATATTGTTGCCTTGGGAGAGTTCCTTAGCCAGAGGGGACCAAGTGGGTTTCATTTCTCATGCCAGTTCTCACTGGAACACTGTGTGGATCACTTTCATGGAGCATCCAAGAATATATGCTGTATGTTTCCATTTATATGAAGTTCAAGAATAGAAGAAAACAGTCCACGGTGTTAGAAATCAGAATAGCAATTACCTGGTGGGTAGGAGGATACTGACTAAAAAGTGGCATGAGGGACTCCCTGGGTGGATGAAAATGTTTTGGATTTTGTTTTCTGTGGTGGTTACAAAGGTATATACAATTGTCAATATTTATCAAATGAACATCTAAGCTCTGTGCATGTTATATAAATTATGCCTCAGTTTCAAAAATGTTCTTAAGGAGAAAATGGATTCTGAGATCACCTTCAGTTCAGCAGTCAAGAATTCTGTGATTGATTAGGGATGTCTGCCATGGACACTGGGGAGGGTGAGAGATGTCAACACAAATATCACACATTTGCTATTCTTGTGCCTAAGCAATCATCCTCTGAGAGTTTCTACATATCACTTAAGTGGTTGTAGTAACTCAGTCCACCTTAGAGGATTACAGATGAGGTGAAATTTCTTTGTATAATGTAAATTCCTAGTCAATTGTAAGATGTTATTATTCATATTTATTCCCCATGATGTCTTGCACAGTGGCACTGACTTTGGCAGATAGGTTCCCAGAAAATTCTCCCCAGCTTAAACGAAATGCATCAGAGCCAGATATTTTCAAAATGCCAGGCTCCCCATGAACATGGACATGATTTGTCTGTCCCATTATTCACATTACAAACATTGAATGCCAATGCAGATTTGTGAGCTGGCTTTCCCATTACAGTACAGAGCCATTTTTGAAGATACTAAAATGATTTCCACAGGCTGAACTAGGTAATGTGTTTTCTTCTGAAGTTTTTATCCTTTCCTGATACTCTATCTCAAGATGGGATCTGGTATATGTCATTTCTCCTTCTGCTTCCAACTGCAAACCTGCAGGGGCCTTTCAGAGCTTTGCTCTGAGGGCTCTTGGTTCATGTCTATTAGCCGAGGCATCTGTTTTTGGTGCCTTCTGGCGCCTTCTGGGAGTTTCCTGGGTTACTGATGAAGATTGTGCTAACCAGCCTGTATCACTGGGTGGCTCAGGGCTCAGCAGCTGTGCTGTTTCCTGACTGGTGTCCCCACAGGGAGAGCAGGACAGAGCCTGGCAACCATACCTCCACTTCCGAAGCCAGCTGGAGAGCCAGGCCCAACGGCAGATCCAGCCAGGGCATTCAGCCAAGAGATACCTCCGAGGCCTCCTGCGGACTTGGCCCCCAGATGCCATGTATAGGCTCTGGTGCGCAGGTCAGTGGGGAAATGGGAGGGAGCACACCCCAAACTGCCCCACCTCCCATTCTGGTGTGACAGTGTGTTTTCCATCAAGACCTGAAACACCAGGATTTCAAGCCCAATTCTGTGTTAAAGCAAAGTCCCACGCTTGGTAGCCCACAAGCCCCTTTCACAGCTCCCGTCCTTTGTCCTCTGACGCATTTGCAGAGGGAAGAACGGCCTGAAGTCCTGCCTTCACTCCCATCCCTTGCCCTCAGCAGCCTCACATGCCACATCCAGGCCAGAACTTTCTTCCCAATCTTCTCCACTCAGAGACCCTCCAGTTCAACCCCCATCTTTTACAAGATAAGGAAGAAGAAGCCCAGAGAGGCAAAGTAATTTGTCCAAGATCATTCAGTCAAAAGCAGAGCTGGGACCAGAAGTCAAATCCACCCTGCACCCCCACAGTTCCACATTCTTCCCCACATTCCCTAGTTCCCCATGTGAGGTGATCCCAGGTCCTCCTAGAAACGAAATGTTAGGACTCTTCCTCTTAAAGATGGTGGCTCTCCAGCACAATCCATTAGGAGTGCGATGGACACCCTTCTGATGAACAGACCCTAAATGCACTCTGTAAATGCTTGAAAACAAAAATGGGAAGTGGTTGGGGATTAGAGTTGCCAAATTTAGCACATGCATACCCACCCCCGCAACACCCATAAACAGTTACACTTGCAATTTTCAATCTTCGCGATGTACTTCTACTAAAAAAGTATTCATTGTTTATCCAAAATTCAAACTTAACTGGACATCCTGTATTTTATTTGGCAAGCCTATTTGGGATGAGAAGAGTGAGCAGAGAATGTGCCAGTACCCACTCGGCTGTTTGCCATTTCTTCAGCAACAACAGCCAGGACTAGAGAAAGACTGACTTTCTTCCTGCTTTATAGGTTTACCCTGAGGAAGAAGAGAAAGCAATTCACTCCCCCAATAAGTGGTGACTTGAAGCAAAATGAAAGTTGTTGGCTCCTCCAGTCATTGGTTTTACTCTCAGGGCAGTTCCACAGTTATAGGCAGTTCCATTTATTTGAAACTTTTGAGAAACAGCCACTTAACCAAAGAAGTGTTTCTCATTGAGTGGGGCAGAGGGCAGAGCAGGCCACTCTCCTATGGCCTAGGTCCAATATTCCCCAGGATGAAGGCCCCTCTTAACCTCAGAAAAGGTCGAGTCCTCCATGGGAGTCCATGGCTAAAACGTGTGGTTTAAGGAAAGATACACACACACACATGCATTTTTGAGCTCCTTGCCATAATTCCTTGCCAAAGCCCCTCTTGAAGGTGAAGCCCTCAAGCTGGAGGCACAATGGCAAGAATCTGGTGTGAGCCCATCAGTCCAATGGCCCCTACCACCCTCTTGCTGCACGTCTCAGAGCTCCCCACTTTGTGATACTAATGTACATATTCTCTGGGACTTCTTTACACCCCTATGATTAATCCCCCCCACCCTTCAAGCTCACACCTTCTACAAAGTCTTTGCTGAAAACTCCAGCCAATATTGAGCTCCTTGTTTTCTGACCTTATATTACACTGACACTCAGAGCCATTCAGAACACAGGAGAGTTTTGTCTCTCCAATAGACTACTGAGTGCCTTTTAAAAGGGCCCAAGTCTGGTTCCACTGGATCCACTTCACTGACTAGCCGAGGGGTGGGCCCATAGGGAAGCCCTCAATAAATACTTACAGAATGACTGGATTGAGGAGGCTGCTGACCATGGGGCCTACAGAAGCAAATAGGATACATCCACTTCCACTGGATCTCCTCCTGAGGCAGGAGGAGCTTTTTTGCCCCAAAGAAGCAGCCATGCTCCTTCCACCAGGGAGACCCAGTTCTTGGGAATGATGGGGTGGAGGAAGTACACATGTAGCACAGAACCAGAAGCACCCAGACAAGCCCCTGTGGGTTCTATCTGACTTTTTAATCTCCCTCATCTTCTAATTGTCTTCCCTAATGGGCAATGTCCAAAGCCAAGACTAGTGTAAGTGAGGAACCTTGTAGTTACCGCCAAGAACTTGAAGTTGGCTACCACTATTTCTATCAATATCTCCTGATCTACTCTTCAGGATACATCAAGGATTCTGTGCTGCTCCAGGACAGTCAACTTAATGTACCAAAGAAGCTCAGGCCACAACAAGATCTTTCAGGTGCACCCCCAAAATACCATCTCCTGCCTGTCTTCCCTTCATTTTGGATTCAACAAGGAAAATCTTTTGAACAAGGTACATGTTGATTTACATGTTGATTTTATGACCAATTCTCAGATAACACCTTAACACCTTAAATGTTAACACCTTAAAATGGCGTTTCCCAAAACAAGGTCTTGAGATTCTGGGTTGCATAGTCCTCAATCTGTAAAATATGGGGTTAGTGCAGACCAGCACTGTCCAATAATGCTTTTCACAGTGATGGAATGTCCCATATGGGCTGTCCAATAAAGTGGCCATTAGCCACATGTGGCTATTGAGCACTTGAAATGTAGTAGTACAACAGTGAAACTGAGCTTTTTTATATTAATTAATTTATATTTAAATAACCACATGCAGCTGGTGGCTACTGTGTTTGGCAGCGTAGGTCTAGACTCTAGATTTTAGATGATTTCTTAGATCTGTTCCATTCTTATATTCCTTAATCCTGTGATTTTTGTGGCAATATAATGTGAAATATATATATATAGGATTTAGAGCCAGAAATGTGTATCGAAATGGCTGTTCTCTCATTTACTAGTATAAGATCTTAAGCAAGTCATTTAACCTCTTTGAGCTTCTGTTTGCTCATCTCTGTAATGGGCACAGTAAGATCTACATCGTGGCTATACAGAAAATTATTGCAAGCCATCTGTAAACTGTTTAGTACTATGGGGATTGACTCTGTCAATCCCAATATTATTCTATGGAACTTGAAGCATTAAAAGAGCCAGAAGTTGCCTTTGGTAAGGGCGATGGGAAAAGACAACTGGGTAGCAGTAATAGGCAAAGACGAGAGCCTTGGCTGGTAGCAGAGTTCTTGAGAACATAAAAGAGCAAGAGCCCAACATAAGATTTTTGGCCAGGCTCAGTGGCTCATTCTGTAATCTCAACATTTTGGGAGGCCAAGGAGGGAGGATTGCTTGAGGCTAGGAGTTTGAGACCAGCCTGGGCAACATAGTGAGACCCTGTCTCTACAAAAAATTTAAAATTTTAGCTGGGCATGGTGGCACATGCCTGTAGTCCCAGCTACTTGGGAGGCTGAGGCAGGAGGATCACTTGAGCCCAGGAGTTCAAGGCTGTAGTGAGCTATATGGCACCACTGCACTCCAGCCTGGGTGACAAAGTGAGACCCTGTCTCTAAAATACGTATAATGAAATTTTCCAGAAACAGTGGCAGTGTCTGACCAACCCCCATCTTTGGGGAAATGATCCAGTCAGGATAAGTAGAGAATCTGGTTTATCAAATGAATGGAGAAGAGCATGGCAGGTTCTCAGAGCCTGGGGCCATTAAACATTTCAACCAACCACACATCTCACTTGAGTCTTTGTTTTTTTTCTTTATTTTTTTTTATTTTTTTTTTATTTTTTTTAGAGATAAGGTCTTGCTCTTGTTCTGTCACCCAAGCTGAAGTGCAGCCGTATGATTACGGCTCACTGAAGCCTTGAATTCCTGGGCTCAAGCAATCCTCCCACTTAGCCTCCTAAGTAGCTGGAACTGTAGGAGCACACCACCACTCTCAGCTAATTTTTGTATTTTTTTGTGGAGATGGGGTTTCATCATGTTGCCCAGGCTGGTTTCAAACTCCTGTTCTCAAGTGATCCTCCCACCTTGGCCTCCCAAAGTGCTGTGATTACAGGCATGAGTCACCGCTCTCGGCCTCAGGGCTTTCATTTTATGGCTGGATTAACACTGCACACCTGAGGGATAAAGTGACTTTCCTAATTGATGCCATACACCAAGGAGCTGTCACAATCAGGCAGAAAACAAAGAGGCTATATCAAATAGTGATTAAACATGTGGCCATTAGCACCAATTCCAAGCCATATAGCCACTCTGGGCCTTGGTTTTCTCATTTATAAAATGGAGATGACCATATCCATCTTTATCTCACAGGGTTGCATGTGGGAATTAAATGAGATAATATATTAATAGGAGCTGGCACATACTATGTGCTCAATAAATGTTCATTATACCTCCTTAGCTTGTGTTTTAAGCATAATTACTAACTGGAATGCCCAATTGCCCATGATCACAGGGGCCAAAAAAAAAATCTATTTTAAAAGAAGCAAAAATAGTTCAGTGGCTGTAACTTGAACCCTGACTGATGTTTTCATTTGTTTGAACCTTATCTTCCACTGGTTTCCCTCTCTTTGCCCGACACTTTATCTGAAGAAGTAGCAGAAGTCCCAGCTGCAAATCCCAGGTCTCCAATAACGTGATGTTGGCTAAGTCACTTATGCTCCCTGCATCTTCAGTTTGTGCATATGTAAAATGCAAATACTGGGGTCTGCATTCCTTCCTCCCTGGGTTGCTTGTGAAAAATAACAGGAGAGGACAGAGCTACTCCAATGCACATTATCTGGATTATCTGAATCCATGTCTGAGATACAGAGAGACTAAGTTTTGTGGTCTCCTTTCAACAACTAAAGCTTCCAATACTTTGCTTGCAAACCTGTTTCTATTAAGCACAGATAAATGAATCAGATGATGATGTTTACTAAGAAAAAAAATTATGTTTCCCCTCACATTGACTGAGTCACATATTCAAACTCACCTGGGATATCGCCAAAGGGAAAATTGTCTCTCTGTATCCCCCTACTCACAATGCCGCCCACCCCAATTTAGATACCCAATGTGTAAGACTGTTCAGACTGGGCACAATGGCTCACGCCTGTAATCCCAACACTTTGGGAGGCTGAGGCGGGTGGATCACTTGAGGTCAGGAGTTGGAGACCAGTCTGGCCAACATGGTGAAACCCCATCTCCACTAAAGATACAAAAATTAGCCGGGCATGGTGGTGCATGCCTATAATCCCAGCTACTCGGGAGGCTGAGGCAGGAGAATCGCTTGAACCTGGGAGGTGGAGGTTGCAGTGAGCCAGGATCATGCCACTGCACTCCAGCCTGGGCAACAGAGTGAGACTGTGAGACTACGTCCCCTGCACCCCCCCACCCCCCACCCAAAAAAAAAAAAGAGACTATTTAGTGAGTTTCACTTCCTCCACCCTCAGAAATGCATTTGGTTCTAGGTGAATCTGACCAGAAAAGATGGACCTAGTTTAGTGTCTGGTTTGACCCCAAGGAATCATTCTACAAGGGATCATTCTAGAATATCCCCAAAGGTCTTTAGTGCTGCACTCTGTATGGAGTTGAGGTCCTCTTAGGAGCAGGCCTAATGTAGCCCCGGGTCACCTCATATTAATGAGTCCCCAGCCCATCAGATTTCCCTGGGCCACTAAAACCAGAGCAGACCCTCCAAACCTGAACCTGAGCCTGAGCCTGTATTTCTTCCACCAACACTCAGCCTCAGTTCACATCTAGCACGGCCTTCAGGAGCCAGTGGGCAAAGGAAGGAGAGCTGGGGGGTGGGAGTGGCCCCACCTGTGGGCAATTGACTCTTGGCCCAGTGACACCAAGGATGGAAATAATGAACGGGAGCAGAGAGGGAAGGTGAGGCTGGCTGGAGGCAGGAGGAGAAGCAGCTCCCAGAAGTCTTGTGATCCATCACACACAGGCCCCCGAAGCCTTCCAGAGCCCCTAGTTGAAAGACAACCCCACATTGTTCCATGGAGCCTCATGCTGGGAATAAAGGTATTGTTAAAGCTTGGCTCCAAACAAGGAAGCTTTGCCAGACTGTTTCAGCAATAAATCTACCTTGAGAAAGTGATGAAAACAGCTGCAGGACCCCTTAGACCATTGATGAAAGATTTGTTAACTACGTTGGAGTCATCTGTTGACTCAGATCCTTCCTGAGGGTTGCAGACAGGATAAGTTCAGAGAGCTAAACAGCAGTCTTACCTCAGTGCATTCAGCTGAGGCTTTTCCACAAGTAAAGAGCCAGGAGACGGCCAGGCACAGAGGCTCACGCCTGTAATCCCAGCACTTTGGGAGGCCGAGGTGGGCGGATCACGAGGTCAGGAGATAGAGACCATCCTGGCTAACACGGTGAAACTCCGTCTCTACTAAAAAAATACAAAAAATTAGCCGGGCGCAGTGGCGGGCGCCTGTAGTCCCAGCTACTCGGGAGGCTGAGGCAGGAAAATGGCGTGAACCCGGGAGGCGGAGCTTGCAGTGAGCCGAGATAGCGCCACTGCACTCCGGCCTGGGCAAAAGAGCGAGATTCTGCCTCAAAAAAAAAAAAAAAAAAGAGCCAGGAGACAGCCCGGGAATCCCAAGAGCTTGCTTCAGGCTGAGCACCTCCATGACAACAGAGCAGGCTGCAGGTCACGCCACCATAATCTCACCACTGTCGTCCACTAATCCCTCACAGTTTACAAGGGGCTGTCACATTCATTATCTTCTTTGAGCTCCAGATAACTCTACAAGGAAGTGACGGCAAGAAATCTGTATCCCCACTTTACAGATGGGGAAACTCTGTCCAAGAAATGAAGTCTCAACCCTGAGCCTCCTGACTGCTAGTGCAGCTCTTTCCACAGACCTGGTTGCCACTTCCGAGGAGGCACTATCAGAAATACAAAATAAGGGAGGAGGGGGAGCAAGGGAGGGCCTTGAGCACTTTTACTCAGAGAAGCAAGAAGGAAGGCAGTTTGAAGGCAGCAAGAACACCACATCCATTTCCAGGGTGACAAGCTGACCCATTGTTCACCATTGCAGGTCAACAGGGCCTGGATGAAGAGGAAGCTGGAGCTGCTGGACATGTGGACCAGGGCCCTCTAGCCAAGAACCATGGCAGTCAGGGGACTGACTTGCCACCACTCAAGAAGCAGCCCTGGCAGGAAGATGAAACGCAGGCAGAGGTACCATTTCTTTTTTTTTTTTCCCCCAGACAGAGTCTCACTCTGTCGCCCAGACTGGAGTGCAATGGCACGATTTCAGCTCACTGCAACCTCTGCCTCCCGGGTTCAAGCATTTCTCCTGCCTCAGCCTCCTGAATAGCTGGGACTACAGGTAAGCACCACCAGGCCTGGCTAATTTTTTGTATTTTAGTAGAGATGGGGTTTCACCATGTTGCCCAGGCTGGTCTCGAACCCCTGAGCTCAGGCAATCTGCTGGCCTCAGCCTCCCAAAGTGCTAGGATTACAGGCACGAGCCACAGAGCCTGGCCAGAGGTACCACTTCTAATGGGCTCTCTTCTGTCATTGTTCTTGACTGCAGAGAGGATTCTCTCTCCCTTTGCCGTTTCTCGAGACTTCCAGAGAAGGGAAGAGTACTTTGACCTTTTTGACTACCATTTCCCCAAAGTGTCACCTATAGAACTCTAGCATTGCAAGATGCTCCATTTAACAAAGTTTTGGCTGGGCGTGGTGGCTCACGCCTGTAATCCCAGCACTTTGGGAGACCAAGGCAGGTGTATCACCTGAGGCCAGGAGTTCAAGACCAGCCTGGCCAACATGGTGAAACACCATCTCTACTAAAAATACAAAAATTAGCCAGGCATGGTGGTGGGCACCTGTAATCCCAGCTACTCGGGAGGCTGAGGCAGGAGAATCGCTTGAACCTGGGAGTAGGAGGTTGTAGTAAGCCAAGATCATGCCATGCACTCCAGCCTGGGCAACAGAGTGAAACCCTGCCTCTAAATAAATAAATAAGAGTTTCGGCCGGGTGCAGTGGCTCATGCCTGTAATCCCAGCATTTTGGGAGGCCGAGGCGGGCAGATCACGAGGTCAGGAGATCGAGACCATCCTGGCTAACACAGTGAAACCCCGTCTCTACTAAAAATACAAAAAATTAGCTGGGCAAGGTGGTGGGCGCCCGTAGTCCCAGCTACTCGGGAGGCTGAGGCAGGAGAATGGCGTGAACCCCGGGGGGCGGAGCCTGCAGTGAGCCGAGATCGCGCCACTGTACTCCAGCCTGGGCGACAGCGAGACTCTGTCTCAAAAAAATAAAATAAAATAAATTAAATAAATAAATAAATAAGAGTTTCATAGGCAAATACACTGGGGAAGTGCTGCATGCCTTCTCCTCCTGGAAGTCACATGTGTAGTTAGATACGAGAGCTTCGAGAAGTTCTATAACATAGTCACCAGCTTAACTTTGTTAAACTCTGGGTTTTCCAAACTTATGTAACCACAGATTCTCCCCTGACTCTTTGCTCATCTTGGCAGCTGTTAATCTTGTTTGAAAAATAGCTATTGCCTTAGACTCAGAAAAGCCTTGGTTTGGCTCCTGCTTTTTGATAGTTGTGATGAGCCTGTCCAAGAATCATAACTAACTTTGAGCCTGAATTCATCTCTTCTGTAAAATGGAGCTATTATCATATGTCTAACAAGGTTACTGTGAGGATTAAATGAGTTACAATGTAGAAACACTTTCTAAACTCTAAGGCCCCGTGTGTGTGTGTGTGTGTGTGTGTGTGTGTGTGTGTGTGTGTGTGTGTACAAGATAACAATTGTTCAGAGCAACATAGACAACATCTCCTCCTATCCTGAATACACTCATTTGACTTACAAGAAGGTCATACGCCAAAGAGAAGAGGAAAGGTGGAGAAGAACCACCGAGTGGAAGGGCAGAGGGGAGAAACATTTCCTTTTTGGGGGTGGTGGGGGAGGGACACGATCTTGCTCTGTTGCCCAGGCTGGAGTTCAGAGGCGCTACCACAGCTCACTGCAGCCTTGACCTCCTGGGCTCAAGCAATCCTCCTGCCTCAGCCCCCTGAGTAGCTGGGACTACAGGTGCGTGCCACCATGCCTGGCTAATTTTTAAAATTTTTTTGTAGAGATTAGGTCTCACTATGTTGTCCAGGCTGGTCTCAAACTCCTGAGCTCAAGCAATCCTCCTGTCTGGGCATCCCAAAGTGCTAGGACTACAGGTGTGAGCCACTGCGTTCAGCCTGAGAAACATTTCATAATGGATAAAGACACCAATACTAGCACTTCATTTTGATTTTTAATCAAAATCTTGTGTTTTTTTTTTTCACAAGATAGCACTATATGTCAGGCATGGCTAAGTATCATTCTTTCTATCATCAACAATAAAATGTTTTATTGTAATAAACAGCATTAAAAAGCTTGCTGTGATCGCTTCTCGGCCTTTTGGCTAAGATCAAGTGTAAAAAGCTTGCTGTTATAACCTTATTTTTCTTCCCAACCTGCAAAAGAAATTTCATCCTTGAAACCACAAGCCTAGCCACGAGGGCTGTTAAAGAAACCTGCTCTGCCCCTTTACGACAGCCTGTTTACAGGAATGTGTATCTGTCGTTCCCTAGGACACGTCAATAGAGAATCACCTTTGTTTATATGCTTCAAAGGAAAGCTACAATGAAAAGACACAGCAAACCTCCAGGAAGACCTTTGGGCATGGCTGCATCGATCACTCTTGGCTCCCAAGTGACAAATCCCAGGTTACATTCTGTGAAGGCGCCTTCCCTAATAGGAAGGCAGATCTCAGTGGTAAGAACCCAAATGTCTTGCTCATTGATCTGGGTAAACCCAGTCATGCAGAGTTCATTTAAGGACACTGAGGCATGCCAAACATCACTTCCTTGCACCACTCACCTTACAAAATAAAAGCCAGAATCTAGCTGGACATGGGAATGCGACTCTGGCAGGCTCCTCTTTGCCTAGTGCTTAGCTGCATCCATTCGGAAATCATACTGTCTGGGCTCAAGTCACCCCCACTTACAGCTGTGATCTTGGACATATTAACCAATATTGCTGATGCTCAGTTTTCTCATCTGTAAAATGGGGATAATAACCCCATAAGGCTATTGTGTAAATTGAGTTAATATACATGAAATATTCTACATAATTCTCCATATTTAGAGCTCAATACATATTAATTATTATTGTTATCATTCTCTTTACCACCTGACTCAGCCAGCAAGAACTCAACCCAGATCAGGAGCCTGGGGCTCTCTGAACCTGCCTCCCCCAAAGCTAGGGCTGTCCCAGTGCCCCAGCACACTCCCTGCCTTTCCCCCCATTAACTACAATGTGATAAAAGTCAAAACTCAACTGTTCATCCCCATACCTGCAATTAATATATTCTCATTCTCATCCTGTTTTTAAAGATAAACAAAGGAACATGAAACTCCACAAGGCCAGAAGCAGCCACTTGTTACAGGCGCTTCCTGCTGACAGATGCCTCTTCCCTCCTGTAGCATCTGCCATTGGCTCCGGAATAATCACCCCTGGGGAAGTGAAGAAGAAAAAGGTTGTGTGTATATGTATGTTTGTGCATGCAGGAGAGAGAGAGAGGAGGGAAGAGAGAGAAATTAATCCCAATCTAGAAATAAGGTAACTCAAAAGGCTGTCTCAAAAGAGAACTGGCCTCTCTAGCGTCTGAGCTGACCAGGTGGAGCTGGAATAGAGCTGTAGTAATTTACTAAAGGTTGAAAATCATGAAGTGCAAGGAATTTCAGCTGCCACCAATTCTACCTTAAAGCATGGTTATTACCACACTCCCTGATAGCAACAGAATTCTTTGATTTCTTAAGGGGCAAGGGATTATCTGTAAACGTTTTAAAGGACAGAATTTGAGTTTGTAAGCAGTAAACTCACTTCAGATTCAAAATGCTGGAGATCTTGAACCCAGCAACAGTTTGGCTCCACTGAGGGTCTATCACCTTTGAAAATGCAGGGGAAATTTTGCAAGTCTATCAACCTCCTTTGGGAGCCAAATACACCTTTTTTAGAGATGTCCTTGGCTGTCTCTGGCCTGGTCCTGCCTTGCAGTTCTATGTGGGTCTTTCTTCAGTGTTTGGAGGCACCAGTGATGAATGGGGACAAGCAAGGGCCCCAGGATGTTCTGCCCGGAGTAGCTATGGGAACATGAGCAGGTCACTCACACACTCTGAACACAGTGACTTTATCTGTGTATCCAGATAATAATGTCAACCTTACAGGGCTGGTAGAAGAGATGAAGCACTTTTAGGAAAGTATGTTGTATCTGACTGTGATCTACAGTGATGTTGATTAATTGCAGGGATTCATGTCATCTGAAGTGTTCCTGAAGCAGCTATGGGCACTCCAGGTGGTCCTGCTGCCAGTGAGGGAGTTTGTTTACAGTCTGTTCAAGATTTTCTCAGATTTCCTGTGCCTGAGTTAATCCAAACCTTTCCATCCACACCAGAAGGGCCTCTGTCTTCCCAGGTTCCTTTGGTGCAGGAGTGAACAGCAGGCTTGACCTGCCAAGCTCACCACAGGCCCAAGGAAAGCCCTGGACTTTGCTCCTGGGTCAGCCCAGAACTGAGCCAGGCCCAGAGGAAAGGAGTCCCTTCCCTCAACCCATGTATATGGTTTCACAGAGGAAAGCAATATTTTCCACCATATTAAAACTCTGTGTAAATTTTTAATTAGGATAAAGAAATTAAGTCTTGGCTCGTCAGCCATACCTCACGCAAATCATTTGAGTTTCCACATTGATTTCTCAATGCAAACCTTGTCAAACAAAATGCACAAGGTCAGTATTCAAAAAAGGGCAGTTGGTGTGGGCAGCCGGCACCTGGACAGTGAGGGTCTCCAGGAGTATAAAGATCCTATGTGTGTGTGTTTGGTTTATCATTTTCTTAATGTCTCAAAATTATAAATATTACCCTGCATAGATTTGGTTGAATTTCCTTCCTCAATCAACTCTAAATACATAGGTTGCTTATGTATGCTTCTGAACCTTTTTTTCTTTTTGAATACTAAAAAGGAGACACTAGAAGGGTGTCTGACTTCCCAGATTTCTTTGGCCCAGGAGCAAACAGCAGGCCTAATGCTTTTATTTTTCCTCCTATGAAACTGAACTCCTGAAACCAAAACATGTATACATTTCACAGAGCCAAGTTCATATGTTAAAAGTTGCAAACTAAAAGGAGAAATTTTCAGCAACCTCTGAATAATTAGAAACAGGAGGCTCTTACTACTACCCCCAGTGAATCTCTCATACACACACACACACACACACACACACACACACACACACACATACACGCACACACATACACACTTTTTGGGGGACAGAAAAAAAACGACAAAATTAGTTGCTGATTCTGACACACAATGATTCTTTTTCAGCTATGTTCATATTACATAAGTATGAAAAAGCTTCAATTTTTCTGCTAGTGGCTAGATAAATGCTAATGAGAGGAGAGTCTACTCTCAAAGAAATATGGAAATAATCCTAGTTTCAAACACTATTATAATTGCATATATTAGCTCATTTAATCCTTACAACAACCTTATGAGGTAGATAGTATGATTACTGCCATTTTACAGAGGAAGAAATTGTGGCTTAGCTAAGGTCAGCAATCACAAATGCTATTTCCTGCCCCTTCTTAGTGGAAAGCTTGCTCAAACAATGTTCTGTACTTTGCTTTTTCTCTTAACAACATATGCTGAGATTTCTCCCAATCAGTTCAAAGAGATCTCAGCTATGTCATTTTAGTCCGGCTCAGTCTTTCCAGCTGCAAGAAAAAGAAAGACTTTATATCCTCTCAAAGGCTCTTAAACTGAGTGTGTTTATAATTCTCAGAGAAATCACAGGCAGGATTAACAGGGGCATATGCTGGATCCCAGGAGACCAAGTGGCACCACTGAAGTCAGATACCAGCTCCCAGCTGGATTAGCTTACCTCTCTCAGCAGCTCCTGGTGCAAGAGATACAATAAGAGACAGTATCGTTTGCCCCTGCAGGCAGCAGGGTTTGGATACCTGCCATGATCGTTTTGTTTTTAAATTTTCTCCAGGCACCAAAGGCTTTGAAATTACCTCCTATCTCAGAAGAACCACCCAGAGTCTTGGAGCCCCTGAAGAGCCAATTTAAAGCCAATGAGCCCCCAACAGAGCTCTTCATCTTACCGGTGGAGATTCATTACCACACCAAACACCCCCCAAAAGAGAAAGCCCACAGAAGAGGTAGGTCCCGGATGCATGGGCACTCCTGACGGAGAGCCTGGGATGGGGAGTCCTGCTGATTCTACATGCTCCTACATCATGGCTGACCTTCCCTATGGTCATCCCCTTCAGAGAATATTTTTTAAAGAAGGAAAAAGGGTAAAATCTAGAAGAAGATCTCTTCTGATCATATTCAATTGGATTTTTAAAATATTTATTATACCCTTCATTAAGCAATGCATTTTGTTAAGCTGTGGAAGAGAAAGGAAGACAGGTATATACATAAATAAGTCCAATGCACCATAGGTGTTATAAAAGGGCAAGAATTTTTCAGGCAGCTTACAAAAAAATAATTGTATAAAACAAGACAACTAAAATTGAAATTGGAAAAAAAAAAACCCTGGGTAAAAGGAGTAGAGAAATAGATGTTATCAGACATCTGAGATGAATTCATGGTTTGAGGTAGGTACTGGATTTAGCTGAGTTTCCTGGCAGCCAAGGTAAAAAGGACACTGGAATCTTTGCACCTCCATTTTATAAAAGAAAGATAAAAGTTCATCCAAAAAGTCATTTTCCTGATTTTGAATTAGGTTATTTTGTAAGGGATGACCTCTATAATCTTTGCCAGGGCAGAGATTATGTGCTTCTAAGCAAAGTTCTAAGAGAATATGAGCAAAGGAGTTCAATTCCAACTGGTGACGTGGGCTTTTTAGGGGAGGCTTCTGAGTGACCTCTCACCCTGTGTCACAAGGAAAAACTCTTTCTGACTTTCCTTTCATTCCATAGTACTCTTGTTTAAGACACATTCTTGCTCCAGGTACTTCTCTGGGCCCTCTGAGGCAAAAAGTGTCCTAGTTTTGACAGGGGTCCCAGTTCTGAGTTTTCTAGAAACTTCAGCAGAGACTGCCACTGGCTTCTTGGAGAGTTTGACTCCTGGGAATCACACAGGCAGCCATTTTGTTCTAAGGCTGTTTGGACTTCTCACTGGAAAAAATGCCTAATGGTGGAGCTTAAAAGACCAATGGAAGGGGACACGAAGGAAATTTCTGGGGTGATGAAAAATGTTCTCACTCTGGGTTGCTTGTATGGATTATAGATTTGTCAAAACTCACTGAACTGTACACTCAAGATCTGTGCAATTCACTCTATGTAGATTTTACCTTGCCAAAAAATTACTCAGCTCCCTAAAAAAAAAAGAAAATCAACAACACAGTGTTTTAAAATGCAGGTCTTCTTATTATTCAGGTGTGGTGAGGCCAACAGATCAGGAGACAGTTGGCACTGAAAAGACAGTTTGTTACTCACAGTTCCAAGAGGAGGAGGCACACCACACCATGCAGGGCCACATGGGGGCGCACCAGCCTCCAGGAGGCAGAAGGCTGTGAAAGAGGCTGTATTGCCGTTTTCATAGAAGGAATATGGGCAAGGCAGAGCAAGCAGCCTAAGCAGATTTAGAATTGTCTAGTTTGAATAATTCAGCCAGCTCTGTGGCATAGGGGCTGTCCCTTGCTGTCTGGTACCGGCCCTCTGATAATTACAGCAGGCAGATAGTAGCCTGGGAATGTTAAGAGTTTGATAAAGGAGGTTGTTGGGGGTCAGGAACTCTGGGTTGGTTGGGGTGCATATGACAGGTATGTTCCCAGGTGAGTCATTACTGTCTCTAGGAACTGGCCAGCCCTGGGAGGGACAGTCAGGTCCCAGATGTCAAAACATCAGAATGAAAAGATATACTTAATAAAAAGAGAGACAAGACTATTCACAAGATTGGGTTCGATCTGATTATTTTCCATGATGACCCTGATAGGAAGGTGAGGAAAACCACCAGGCCATCATGAACCAGATTCTTAAAGCCAGATGCACCGAGCTTACCAACACTGACAATGAAACATAGGAATCGGGTACAAAGACAGTGAATTCATGGAGTTCTTCCCCATTTACATGTCATGAGGACCCTGCTTTAAAAGCATCAGAAGCCTAACTCAAAGTGTGTTAAGCAAAAAGCAAGAAAAGAAAGAAAAGGAAAGGGGAAAAAAGAAGGAAAGACGAAAGGAAGGGAGACACGGAAAGAAGGAAGGAAGGAAGGGAAGGAAGGGAAGAAATGAAGGAAAGGAAGAAAGGAAGGGAGGGAGGGAGAGAGGAAAGGAAGGAGGGAAGGAAGGGAAGGAAGGAAGGAAGGAATTTGTTCATGCAAGAATCAGGTAACTGCAGGACCAGCTGAATCCAGGCCTCGGAAAATATGTGTGCAGTACTTTTCTCTCAACTCTGTTAGCCTTTCCTCTGAAGCAGGCTGTTACCATGAGGTGATAAAGATGTCTTCCTGAAATTCCATGCTAATCTCCTTCCTGTTAGCCTCTATTGGAAGGATATGCCTCTTAAAAACTCTTGCAAAGCGCAGAAGTCACCCCTGATTGACTAGACTTGGGTCATGTGCCCACCCCGGAACCAATCTCTGTGGCTAAGGCAATGAGGTACTCTCATGCCAGGCTTCAGTTCCATACCCCTCTCTGGAATCAGCAAATGGACACTGCTCCAACCAAACCACATGGTGTGAGCAGGGAAGGGATAGGTCCCCAAAAGAAGAGACATTAGGCAAAAACAACAGACCTCTGCTACAACTTAGCCTCCTCCTTGTCTCCTAGGTGCTCCACACCCTGAGTCAGAACCAGAAAGAAGTGAAGAAGCCATGCCTGTGTGGAAATCTCCCCTGAAGCATGCGTCCTTAGAAACGCCACGGGAGTTAACAGTGCATCTCCCAGTGGACGCAAGCAGGGACACACTCTCACCTCAAGGTAGCTCCTCCCTCCCTCTAGCATCCCTCGGGAACCTCACTCTGAAGGGAAGCAAGGCAAGACACACAAGGGTCCACAGCCAAGGAAAAGGAGTCTGGAAGGGAGGTTAGTTCACCGGCAACCACTGGAAGATGGCCTTTGTGCAGGCAGCAGCTGCCTTCACCAAAGTGCTGCACTAAAACTAACAGTGTCCAGCTCACCAGTTACTTACTCCCTAACTCATCCCACTACTAATATTTTAACAGTGTCCAGCTCACCAATTACTTACTTCCTAACTCATCCCACTACTATTTTCTGGTTGCAGATGTAGAAAGGCGTCAAACTTACCAAAAGTTTGCTGCATGCCTTATAGTTTATCCTGTATTTTTAAACAATGAAATTTCATTTCTAATCTGTTTATAAATATGTATTTATTCATTAAAAAGTCCATAGTATCGGCAGGGTGTGGTGGTTCATGCCTATAATCCCAGCACTTTGGGAGGCTGAGGTGGGTGGGGATCATTTGAGGTCAGGAGTTTGCCAGCCTGGCCAACATGGTGAAACCCCATCTCTACTGAAAATACAAAAAATTAGCCAGGAGTGGTGGTGCACGCCTGTAATCCCCACTACTCAGGTGGCTGAGGTACAAGAATCACTTGAACCCAGGAGGCGGAGGTTGCAGGGAGCCGAGACTGTGCCACTGCACTCCAGCCTGGGTGACAGAGCGAGATCCTGTCTAAAAATAAAAAATAAAAAAGTTTAAAAAAAAGGTCCATAATATTGATAAAAGTCTTCACTCCAATTTCCATGACGTGGACATTTGAAATTATACACATGGGTGCATCTAAGTGTTTGTGTTTATGTGTTGGATAGGTTGGAAGTAACAAGCCATATTTAGAAAACTCCCCATTTTCAGAAAACTGAGCCTCCTTTCCAAAAGGCATGTGCAAGATGACAGTATCACAGATGTCAAGTGACCTCTGACTACTGGTATCAGAAATAGGAAGATGCACATTAATGTGTTTGGAGTTCTTCCTCTGTGCCAGGCACTGTTCTTAGTTTTTAACATGTATTCTCTCAGGTACTCCTCACAGCAATCCTCTCCTCCTTTTACAGATCAGAAAACAGAAGCCCTGAGAGATAGGTAGTATGTTTGAGGTCACGTAACTATAAGTGGCCTCACTAGGATTGGAGCTCAGGGCTTCCAGTGCCAGAATCCATGTTCTTACTCATTGTACTACATTCCCTTTCAGTATAAGCCCAACATTGTGACTTTTCTAACTAACACCAAAAAAATAGAATAAAAGAATAAACCAAACAATGAACCTAGAACCTTTGATTATTGAAGCAGAGGCTTATTTGGTCTATCTCTTAAGTGAGAGTTAATTATCCTAAAGACTTTAATGTTTCTTTTTTTAAAAAATCCAAATATGGGCAGAGATTCCTCTGCAAATAGAAAAAAACGCACCTTTCTACTTATGGACCACAATGCGAGGTGCACAGCTGGGGCCACAAGATAAAGGACACCAGTGAATTTTATCTTCCATAGTGTTCATTTTGCACTGCCCTACACTTGTTTTGAGCTGCCATCACCACCAGGAACTGAGTACCAGAACTTGTCCCTCCTCTGCCACTCGGCCAGGAGGAAACTGGTTTAAGAAGCCCCTTGGTATAAATTATGCATGCGACTGAACCTGGGAGTAGATGCAGAAAGAAAGGGACCTAAAGAGGCAGTTCCAGCTGCACGTGGTGGCTCACACCTATAATCCCAGCACTTCAGGAGGCTGAGGCAGCAGATCACCTGAGGTCAGGAGTTCAAGACCAGCCTGACCAACATGGTGAAACCCCATTTCAACTAAAAATACAAAAATTAGCCAGGTGTAGTGGCACACACCTGTGATCCCAGCTACTCTGGAGGCTGAGGCACAAGAATTGCTTGAATCCAGGAGATGTAGGTTGCAGTGAGCCAAGATCACGCCACTGCACTCCAGCCTGGGCAACAGAGAGAGGCTCTGTCTAAAAAACAACAACAACAACAACAAAGAGGCAGTTCTTCATGGCAGTCTTCACACAGAGGTCCCTGCTGCACGAGCATGTTGATGCTGAGAGTGGGACTGCTCCATTGCAACAGAGGCGGCACATATTCATTTACTTGCCTAGGCCTGGATTACTTCCCTTCTAATACCACAGAAATGAAGCCAGCTTTTATGTATGCATCCACACATATATATTTTTTATTTTATTGCTTAACCATCTGAGAGTAAGTTGCAGACATTGTACCATTTATCCCTTATCAGCACGTATCTCCTAAGCCCAGGAATATTCTCCCTCCTAGTCACATACAATTACCACACTCAAGAAAGCAAACACTGGTGTAATAGTACTTTCTAATTTCTAATTCATAGTCACATTTCTCTATTTATACCGGTAATGTTCCTTTATAGCTTTTTTTTCAACCTAGAATTCAACTCAGAATCATGCATTACATTTAGTGGTCCCACTCTTTAGAATCTTTTCATCTAGAAGAGTCCCCCAGTCTTGTTTTTCATGACATTGACATTTTTGAAGAAGACGGGCCAGTTGCTTTGCAGAATTACCTTCAATTTGGATTTTTCTATTTCCTCATAATGAGATTCAGATCAAACTTTTTGGCAGGAATATCACAGAGGTGATGTTGTGTCCCTCTCGGCCCATCATATCAAGGGATGCAAAATGTCAGTTTCTTCCATTGTAGGTGATGTTAAATTTTATTATTTGGTTAAAGGTGATGTCTGCCCCATTTTTCCATTGTAAAGACACTTTGCCTCTTTTTAATGAATAAGTAGTCTGTGATCATTTGAGACCACATGAAGCCAATTTTTAAACCCAAATATTAATATCAACTAAGTTTTACATGTGAAATAAAGACCACTCCCTCTGAAAGAGGTGAAACCGAGGCCTCAGTCACTTGGGTTCCTGGGTTTCCTGCTTCATAGAGCATGCCCTGTTGGTGTTGAGAAGAGAAAACAGAAGCAGAGGGTAGGGTATGCTTTATGGAATGCTACCATCAATCCTGATACCCTCTGACTTCCATCTGGAAGGTAGCACTTTTTATTTAACCCTGAGGAAGGAATGCAATCATTGACTCTGCCTAGTAAAACTACTTTTTGGTCAGAAATCTATATCCAATAATCTCATCAGCTCTAAAGCTGGGATCTCTCTAGTCAGAGCCTTCGGACTAGGGGTGGAAGGAGTTTGCACCCTCTCCAGTCCTCCTTCCATCTCGGGATTTCATCCGTAAGATGAGAATAAAAACAACCACCACTCAATTCCTCCCAGTTCTTGGCAATTTTCCAGATGAACAGCCATGATTCTAGCCAAGAGTCATGTCATTTTGGCCATGGGAGATATCAGGTCCCTGGTGCTTAGCAGGACTG
This sequence comes from Hylobates moloch, assembly GCF_009828535.3. Lineage (NCBI taxonomy): Eukaryota > Metazoa > Chordata > Mammalia > Primates > Hylobatidae > Hylobates > Hylobates moloch. Next base: position 39,967,983 of record NW_026652276.1, on the reverse strand, counting down.
GAAAAGAGGGACAAACCTGAGAATGAGTGGAATAAACCATCCTAACACCAGGACGGTTTCTCCCTTCTAGCCACAATACAATTACCAGTCTTCATAGCAGTCTTCACACAGAGGTCCTTCAACCAAGTTAGAAGAGAGCTTCCTTCTCCTTCCTGCTGATTCTGTTTTCTCACACAGGCTTTTTCCCCTTTTGTTTTTAAAGATGATGATGCCCCACCCCAAGATGTGGCCCCACCATTGGATCTTCTACCCCCGATTAAAGGAAAAAAAAGTGCTGAGAGCCAGAAGGGCCTGGACAGCCCTAGGACATCAGGCTGCAGCAGCCCCCCAAGTCTCCCGAACATGAGAGCGCCCAGAAGGGCACTGCCAGCAGCTCAAGGTAATCATTTCCAGGGTGCATAGATGCCCCCCACTGGCTTGTATGTGGCTCATTGCCAGGGCCGCGTGGCTGCTGTGATGTAAGTTTTCTGAAAGGCATTCCATTGAAAAGGGGTAATTGAAACTGTTTCTGATGATGTCAGTGGGATTAATGTTCCCCATGCGTATTCCTAAAGGGTCAGTACATGTTTTAAGGGTTTGCTGCACCAGCATGCACTGCTACGCTGTTTTGTGCTTTCCTCACTCCTGGCAGCAGCATTTGATGACACAGCTCCCTGTGCTCCTGGGGGAGACACACTACTGGATTTACCAGGCACACTCCAAACAGCCATAACCCTTGCCCCCTGAGGCAAGAGAGCCCGATGAGCCTGCCAACAGAAGAGTCCCCAGACAGAAGTCAACTCCTGCCCAGGGCAGAGCCTGTTCACAGAGAGGAAAAGACCCTGATTTCTAGGGAAGGGTGAGGCAGGGCAAGGCCGTTCCCTCTAGAATTTAGACTCACTTCAAGTACTTATCCTTAAGGAGCTAATAGTCAAGGAGGGGACTAAGACGCTTATACAGAGCAATAATGCGAGGACAGTACAAGAGCAGCTTCCCCGGGGCTTCCATCTAAAGGTAGCTCATAGAGCAAAAATTGCTTAGAGTCCAAGTTACCCCTTAAAAATCCCTGGGAAGGTGCCACGCTGGAGACTGACAGACCATTTTCAGGAACGTGTGGTCCAGGCAGCTGTTTCTGCTTCGTTGAAGGCTTGGGCTGCTTTCTCACTTTGAGCACCAGATGAAGGAGATGACATGTGTTTGGGGGACAGATTGTATAAAGAAAGAGGTATCTCTATTAACAGCAGAATCACACTCAGGGCTGCGAGAAGCTCACACTTTGAAAGGCATGTGGGAACAGAGAGCCATCACAGAGGCAACAGATTTCACATCTTTCATTTCATGCTCAGTCAGGGACAGAATGCCTCAGTATTTAAATCAGTCTCGCTTGCTCTCTCTCTCCCCCACTGCCCAGCACACCCCCTTCTCATTCTCTCCCCAGAGCATATATAGTTGAATTCTTTAAGCATAAATTAAATCCACAGATTAATAGTTCCATTCTGTGTTTGCAGCTTCTGTTTCAGACTGAGATGGTCAAAATTAAATCCCTTCCTTCCCCACAACACTCTCTCTATCCCTAGAGACATTGTTTTCACCTAGAAACCATTCCGGGGTTGGAACTTCTCTTTCACAACCCCCTCCCCTTTATACTTGTGTGACAGCAATGCTCTTTTCATTTTGATACAATTGAACCAAACTTGGTGTACTGTTATGTCCCTACCTGGGGCCTTCCTAGGAAGTTGCATGGCCTGGGACAAATCACAGCAAATGGATACTCAGGCCTACTTTAGACATCCTTATAAAGGGAGAATCTGATTAGAATAGAATGCCAGTGGCCGGGCATGGTAGCTCATGCTTATAATACCAGCGCTTTGGGAGGCTGAGGTGGGCGGATCACAAGGTCAGGAGTTCAAGACCAGCTTGTGCAACAAGGTGAAACCCCATCTGTACTAAAAATACAAAAAAAAAAAAAAAATTAGCCAGGCATGGTGGTGCACATCTGTGATCCCAGCTACTCAGGAGGCTGAGGCAGGAGAATCACTTGAACCTGCGAGGCAGAGGTTGCAGTGAGCCGAGATAGCACCATTGCACTCCAGCCTGGGGAACAGAGCAAGACTCTGTCTCAAAAAAAAAAAAAGGATAGAATGCCAGGACCAGGACTGGGAAAAGAGAGCAGCCTGAAGCCTCAAGTGTGTGTGTTGGGTGTGTGCATGTGTGTAAGTGAATGTGTGTGGGATGTGTGCTTATATGCCCATGAGTACATGTGTGTGCTTGTGTGCATGCATGTCATTGTGCATATCTATATAGGCATGGCTGCACATGCACATGCATGTCTATATATTCAGTCCTGTGAATGTATGTGTGTCATATGCTCATGTATGTCACTGTTCATGTGTATGGGGGTGTGTGTGCATGCTTGCCCTGTGACAGTGTACATATGTGTGTGTGCCACTGTGTGAATATGTCAGTGTGCATTTGTAAGTGTGCATGTGTATGTGTGTACTCCTCAGCATCCACTGTAGCTGGTGGCCTGCTAGTCCAGGTAGCTGGACTCCTGGCCCATTTTTCTTGGAGATGGGGAAGGTAAGTATGGTGTAATATGAATAAATTTGGTCTTTGTCCCTGGTTTCTATTACTAAGCTAAAACTCTTGGAATTTTCTGAATGATAGTAGTATCTTTTGTTATTCATAATAAGCCCCTTTGAAAACACCTGAGTTTATGCTAATGAGGTGACGTAAGGTAAGGCCCCTAGGTAGCCTCATGATGGGGCCAGTGACCAGAAGGACCAAGCAATAAGAGGATTAGAGGGTTGGAGCTTCCAGCCACAACCTCTAGGAAAGGGGAGGGGACATGGAGATCACACTCTTTATTAGCTGTTGACCACGAATTGATAAGCTTCAGCATTGCTGAGCGTGTCTAGGTGGGAGGGCAGCAGGCCCAGGGAGGGCACGGAAGCTCAGCACATCCTCGCCCATCTCTTCATCTGGCTGTTCACAATATCCTTTCTAATGTCCTTTATAAATAAGCCAGAAAATGTAAGTAAGTGTTTCCCTGAGTTCTGTGAGCTGTCCTACCAAATTGTTGAACCCAAGGAGAGGGAGGACTGTGGGAGGCCCAATTTAGAGCTGGTCGGTCAGAAGTACAGGTCACAATCTGGGACTTGCAATTGGCATCTGAAGTGGGGGGCAATCTTGTGGACTGAGCCCTACCCTGTGGGATCTGACACCATCTCCAGGTAGAGAGTGTCAGAACTGAATTAAATTATAGGACAACCAGTTGGTATCTGCTGGAGAATTGCTTGGCATGGGGGAAACCCTGCAATCTAGTCCCAGGAGTGTTCTGGGTTGAGCATTGAGATTCGAGTTGGGAATAAATGACTTGTCTTTTACTTTTACAGTCAGGTTATTAAAAATACCTTCAATCTTTCTAAGTAACTAGGGAGACACAGCATCCTTCTCCTTGACCAGAGCCCCTGGCATCACCAAGCCATCCCAGTATTTCATCTAGAGGTTATGGTCGTGTATGCTGAGTACTGCACAGGACATCTGATGGAGGCGGACAGTAGAGGCAGGAAGCAGGAAGCCCTGTTCTCAGGGGCTGGGCTGCACACAGCTGAAGGAAGGGACTCCTTTTCCTTCACACAGAGTGCCCCCACTCACTTAGCCCTGCCCCTGAGGTAGCCAGGCTCTCCCGAAGTCATGATGTAGGTGAGTGGCAGCCCCTCCCTTTTCATCCCACCTTGACCCCTGGAAGGCAGGGCCTGAACAATAGCCCTGCTCTGCTGAGTCCCAGGAGTAGGGCTCACCCTATACTCCGGTGGGCACCCGAGCACACAGGCATCTACGGGTGTGTGCCCGTGGGGGACTAGGGGAACATGGCCCAGGTTCAGTCTGTCTCCCTCACCAACATGGTACTGACACTGCCTATGCTTGTGCTTATTTTCAAGAAGGTTCCAGCGACCCTACACTGGGACACTTCTTGCTGGGTCCAGATGGAGAAAAAGTCTGCCTGTCCCTCCCAGGTCATACCCAAACCGAGGCGCTTCCATCAGGTAAAGGTAAGCTAACACATTCCAGGGCAGCCTTGTTTTTTTTTTCAAAGGGGAAGATGTTACCTGCAGCTTCCAAATTTTCCCAGCAGCAGAGACATCATTAAAAACACATGCAAGTCAGCCAGTTTCTCCCCTTTCACCGACACAGAGGTGCTTCTGTAGCTCAGACACAATGATCCAATGTTTGCATAACAAGTTTACTCTCGCTGGAGCATTTGGAGAGAGAAGTTCCAGTGGAATGGCTTGGAAGAGGTCTAATGTGCCACGCTGATGCCTTGATGAGAATGATAAAGTCCTTTTGGTATTTGCCCAAACTAAACACTGCCTTTTCTCTTCTTTCCAACCACCCTGCAGAGGTGGAGACGGCTAATTGGTAATCCAATCAGGTATCCTTGTTATGTGTGTTGGTTCATCCCTGTGAATCATCTGGCTCCTGACAGATAGCAAGGCAGTTTCCAAAAACCCTTCTGGCATGTTCACTTTTTAGAAAAGAGATGCTGCCTCTGGGCAATAGCCATTTTGCAAAGGAAAAAAGAAATGAAGTCAGAGGGTGATGAGCATCAACCACCCAGAAACCACCGTGATGTGTATGCATGAGTTTGCAACCAGCAGGCCCCTTGATGTGGGAGACTAAAAGCTGCACTCACTTGGGGGGTTACGTCATGACCGGCTCAATAAAAAGAGCACAGATTCAGAAGCTAGGAGATTTGGGGAGCTCTGGCCTCACCTCTAAGTTGCCAGATGACTTTGAGTCAGTCCCTCATCCTCCCTGTATCCAAGGTTCCTCCACCAAAATGAGAGGATTGATTCCTCCCCTGAGAAATTCCTTGACCATTGCTGCATTTTACATCTCGTGTCCGCTGCTATTGAAGCAGCCACCCAGTATATGGATTTCCAGAAAGTAGAATGTATTTGATTCCAAATTCAACATCAAAGAACTTCCATCAGCAGTTGGTTTATACCAGGATATGAGTATAAAAATATGTTGGTTCTGAATTGGTGGAAGCAGGAGTTAGACAGGTGGAGGCCACTGTCAGCATGACACACCTGGTGCAACAGCTGGAAAGCAAATATGATTCTGTTCACCTGCTGCACATTTGTCCACTCTGTTCCCAGAGAAATAGTTCTCCCTTTTAGCACAGCGAAAGCTAGAAGCAGAAAAGGAAATATTTAGGCTGTAAGCTTATTGTCACCAGTGTCAACATGATGCTTCAGTCATTTTAGTACCCCTGGCACCTAGCATAGTCCCTGACATATACATAGAAGGGTCACAGTAAATGTTCATTGAAATTTTTTGAAAAATATTTCAATAATTTCCATGACATGGAGAAAGAGAAAGATGAAACTTATACTGATAAATGAAGACATGCCTTCCATCTTGTCCCAGTCCCACAGATGGTATATTTAATCCTACTTGCCTCTCAAACCTAAAGGCATTCACTGCATGCTTATTGAATGAATGAATGAATGAATGAATGAATGAATGAATGAATGAATGAATGAATCAGTTAGCCACTGACCCTTCTCAAGCCTTTCCTCCATGGGCAGTTGGTTGACCTTCAGTCTTGATGGTGAAAGGATGTTGCTCAAGAAGGTGGTGAAAGATTTTAAACCCACATCTTCCTATAAGGGTCTGGCTTTCTAAGAGTCTCCATTAATGAGCAAAGATTTTTTTGGTTTGGGCTTTTGTGTTTGTTTGTTTTGGTTTGGTTTGGGAGACAGTATACTGAAAAAAATTTTTCCTCTTGCAAAATATTAGGTTGGTGCAAAAGTAATTGCAGTTTTGCCATTACTTTTAATTGCAAAAACTACAATTACTTTTGCACCAACCTATAATTGCTCCAACCACACCAAACTCTTTGCAGAGCAGTTTGTTCAAAACCATCTTAATCACTGTCTCCACCCTCCCCTTCCAGCCTCATCTCCTACTATATTCCAGCCCACTCCTTGCTCATCTCTTTGATGGCCTAAAAATTCAGTCTTCATTCTTTTTTTTTTTTTTTTTTTTTTGAGACGGAGTCTCGCTCTGTCGCCCAGGCTGGAGTGCAGTGGCGCAATCTCGGCTCACTGCAAGCTCCGCCTCCCGAGTTCACGCCATTCTCCTGCCTCAGCCTCTCCGAGTAGCTGGGACTACAGGCGCCTGCCACCACGCCCGGCTAATTTTTTGTATTTTAAGTAGAGACGGGGTTTCACCATGGTCTCGATCTCCTGACCTCGTGATCCGCCCGCCTCGGCCTCCCAAAGTGCTGGGATTACAAGTGTGAGCCACCGTGCCCGGCCTTCATTCTTTTCTCTCCAAACTTTTGCTGAAGTTGCCCCCAAATATTTAGAATAGCTTTAAGTTCATCTTTTCTGGAACATTTTCCTTAATAAATCCACCTCATTGCACACAACTGCCTCAGCCCCATTCCTCTCTCTCTCTTTCTCAATCTCACTTTTGTGATTATTGTATTTATCTGCATCTGTTTTCTGTTTAGCTCCCAATATATGAGTCCTAGAGAACGTCTCATCTCTATCATATGTCCAGGAAAAGCTTGTTGATTGACTGAATACCCCAGGTGCCACAAAGGAAAGTTCTTTAGGGATCATAGTTGTTGTTGGTTTTTTGGGGTTTTTTTAATTAAAAAAAAAAAAAAACTCATGAGTAAAGGAAGGAATACGATCCATCTGATCTTTCTGAGACTTCCAGGCTCTGTCAACAACTATTTGGAAATAAATTCTTAGGCAATTAGATCATGATATCTTGCTTTCAGACAGCATAGGGAGAATGAACTTCCCAGGCTTGTGCGGGAGGTGCCTTGAGAGGAAATTCTCCAGCCCCAGTCAAGTCTTCAGATGACTGCATCCCTGGCTGACACTCTGTCTGTGACCTCATAAAAGGCTGCACCAGAACCACACACCTAAGCCACTCCAAGATTCCCACAGAAACTGAGACATAACAAAGGTTTATTGTTTTAGGTTTCAGGATCATTTGTTTTGCAGTAATAGATAACTAGTATTCTAGATAACTAGTATTCTTGGTGTCATTTTGTGATGGTCTGTGATTTGGTTGACAGAAAGATGAGTCTAAGAATATCCCAGCTGGTCTCAAAACACTGATCATTTAGGGGTAAACATAGGCTAAGTGACTGTTCTCCCCATTTTTCCTTTGTGATAAGTTGGTTGTGGGACCCCATGGGTAAAATAATCCTTCCATGTTGGTGGGGTACTGTTTAAAGTATGATTTTCCTTAAGCAGCCCATCTCTTAGTAGCTGTTACCTTACTGATGATGCCGAGAGATGTAAGGGAGGAGAATTAATTTCGATAAGGCCATGTGAGGAAGAAGAAAAAACTCTGGTTTTATTCCCACCTGTACTGCCCAGGATTTCTGTGATCACAGGCAAATAACTTCATTGCCTTGGACCTCAGCTTCCTCATATGGAAAAAGAGGAGTTGGTATTAGATCCAGTCCTCACAGCACATGTCCCGTCGAACTCCAATTCCTCAGAAGGTTAACAGGCATTGTGTAAAAAAGGAAAGGTTCTAGGGCCAGATACATTTGGAAACCAGTGGACCAAAGTTAAGCAGATCCCTTACCGCAGGACTTCCTAGAGCCTCTGATATGCTGATGTGCACCATGGTTCTTCAGGATGGGGATATGCACTGTTTCCCAAACTTATTTGATCACTGAATCCCTTTGTTTTTGGTAAAGCATCATGTGGATCTAAAAAGTTTTTGGCAAACTTTGGAAAATGCTAAACTGACGATTTCTAAGGTTATTCTAACATGGCATGTTTCTAAATATGCCCCTTTCCCCAAGGAGACTCTCTCAGTGGAGCAGTTCTTGTGTCTAAATCCTGAAACAGGATTTCAGCCATTAATCATTTGTGACTATTATTATTTTTATTCTCTAAACATCAGTTCTGAATCATAGAGTCCACAATCCATCCATCTCTGGATAGGAAGAAATACAGGAAGATAGGAACCCCATGTGGTTATAGTGTACATTGTCCCTTATGCCTTTTCAGTGTTTTTCATATCTCTCATGAGAAATAATGTTGGCAGATGTTACCAGTACTAGTGATCTCCAGTCAAATGTTTGAATAAAGGAAAATGTGGCTGGATATGGTCTCTGGGCACCCAGCATTTCCTTTCAGTGGGCCTGCCTGTTACTACAGAGGCTAGAAGGCTAAAAACTACATTTCCCAGATAACCTTTGCAGCTAGGGGGCTGGATGCAAATTATTTTCTGCCAATTAGATGTGCTTGCATGAGATTTGGAGGGCAGAAGTGAGGCAGAAGCATCACAGCTCTGGGTACTGAGCTCATGAAGACCCAGCATGATAAGAGGCAGTTACTCTATAGTAACTCTGTTTCTTCTTAAAAATATGTGGGCAGTTTCTGTTCTGGGCTGAACCCTGACTAAAAATCTCTCCGTACAAAAATTACAGGAGATTCCCATCAGGCTTGGCATGGGGCTAAGTTAGGTCTATCACGTGTACCACAGTGTTGAGTGATTGTAGAAGGGCAGGCTGTGATAACTGTGTTTGTCCCAGCCTTCAGAAGGAAGCAGTGTTCTTTCCCTCACTGTAGTGAGACCAGCAAGGCCTCACAGCCCACTCTGGAAGGTGTCCTGATAGCCACCAGTAGAGAACTACTAAAACACAGTAGGGACTCTCCTTCATTTCCTTTGACAGAAACATCTTGTGATTCCTAGAAACATAAAGACTTCCCTACCTCATATGTAGCTGAAAAGGGGGCATCATCACCACTTTATGGCTTCCGAAGAAGAAACATGTCAAAAATAATAGCTTGCGGCCAGGCGTGATAGCTCATGACTGTAATCCACTTTGGGAGGCTGAGGAGGATGGATCACCTGAGGTCAGGAGTTGTTGAAACCCTGACTCTACTAAAAATACAAAACTTAGCCAGGCACGATGGCAGGTGCCTGTAATCCCAGCTACTTGGGAGGCTGAGGCAGGAGAATTACTTGAACCCAGGAGGCAGAGATTGCAGTGAGCCAAGACAGTGCCATTGCACTCCGGCCTGGGCAACAGAATGAGACTCCATCTCAAAAAAAAAAAAAAAAAAAAAGGAATAATAGCTTGCTTTGAATCCACTAGCTATTCATTTTTTGAAGAAAAAATCAATACAAAGTACTGAAGAATATATTATTTCCTTTTTTTTAAGATGATGGTACTTATGTCATTTTTTACAGAACCTGTGAAGTTATGAATTCTACCTCCCTTGCATTTGTTCTGTTTCAGAGAACCCTAGAGTCAGGAGGGAACTTAGGCATCACCGTCATCAGTATTTAAGCAAAGGAAGCATTTAATCAGACTTTCCGAGGATACCAGTAAATAAAACAGATAAAAGCAGAACTATCTGGTTGAAGTGGAGATGGTCTAATTATGTCCCTCCCAACTTCTCTGAACTCAACTACCTCTTCCCCTCCTAAGACGGTTCTAGGAGTGGGGTGGGGGGCTATGCAGGGCCACTAGAGCTATGTGACAATTAGAAAACCTGCTGGGCCAGGCACGGTGGCTCATGCCTATAATCCCAGCACTTTGGGAGGCTGAGGCAGGAGGATCATTTGAGCCCAGGAGTTCAAGACCAACCTGAGTGATATCGTTTGGCTGTGTCCCCACCCAAATTTCATCTTGAACTGTAACTCCCACAATTCCCACATGTCATGGGAGGAACCTGGTGGGGGGTGATTGAATTATGGTGGCAGCTCTTTCCTGTGCTGTTCTCCTGATAGTGAATGAGTCTCACAAGATCTCATGGTTTTAAAAAGGGGAGTTTCCTTGCACAAGCTCTTTGCCTACTGCCATCCATGTAAGATGTGACTTACTCCTCCTTGCCTTCTGCCATGATTGTGAGGCCTCCTCAGCCACATGAAACTGAGTCCAATTAAACCTCTTTCTTTTGTAAATTGCCTAGTTTCAGTTATGTCTTTATCAGCAGCATGAAAACGGACTAATACACTGAGCAACATAGTGCAATCCCATCTCTGAAAAAACTTTTAAAAATTAGCTGGGCCTGGTGTGCGCACCTGTAGTCCAAGCTACTCCAGGGGCTGAGGTGGGAGTATTGCTTGAGCCTGGGAAGTCAAGGCTGCAGTGAGCCATGATTGCACCACTGCACACCAGCCTAGGCAATAGAGTGAGACCTTGTCTCAAAAAGAGAAAAGAAAACCTCTGATTTTATGGATAAGGAAACTGATGCCCAAAGAGGTATGATTTGCTCAAAGCCACACAGCTTTTATATGGCAAATCCAAGGCTCAAACCCAGATCTTCCTTCATCCAGTGAGGCCAGAGCTTTTCCCACTGCATCACACAGCTTCTAGTCCCTCTTATCCAGGTTTTCAAGCTTCAAGGACCAGTCAAAGTTCCCTCTCTACTGTGATGCCTTACCTGACCACCTCTGCCACGATTGCTATTTCCTTACGTTCCACTCATTCTTACCACCTGGGCCTCTTACCAAGCACTCCCTCACATCTTTTATCCTTTGCACTATTTTTCTTCTTTGCCCTCCTAGATTTAAAATTCCTGTGAGTAGATGCCCCTCATCTACCTCTGAATATCCCAGAGAACACATTTGGTACTCCCAGAGTATTTCTCATAATATTTACTGTATATTATGAATATTGACTGAATAATATTTATAAAAGGAATAATAGAAGAATGTGTTCAGCTAAATTCTAATAATAGAATCCCCCACCCTGGATTTTAGCTGAACACATGGCTGCCTACCAAGAGATTATGCTTCCCAGACTCACTTGCAGCTAGGTACGGCCATGTGACCAAGGTTTGACCAATGGGATGTGAATGGAAGTAACACATGCAACTTCCAGGTCATTTCCTTAAAAGGAAACTGCCTTTCCCCTCCTCTTTCTCCTTGGACTTGGTTGTGGTAACAGCTTCAACCATGTGGAAGAGAACAATTCCATATGGGATGATGGAGTACTAAGATATTAGGAACCAGGGTGCTCAGGTAATTTTATGGAGCAGAGCCACCCTGATCGGCCTGCCTGCCTACCTCTGGACTTGTAAGTGCAAGAGAAATAAATGTATCTTTTTGGGTCTCTTGTTTTACAGCAGCTTACCTTGTGCCTTAACAGAATGCAACTATAATATCTGCCAGCATACTTCACATTGCTTTGTGAAAATCAAATCAGATCACACTTGCACTCCATCTTGTAAAGTATTAAGTAAAATTCCAATATGAAATATGGTTGAACCTCAAAGAAGGCCCATTACATGTGTGTTTGACTCCTTCGATACAATGTACTGAATACCTCCCATATGCAAGGGACATGGAAGGATGTTAATATTGAGAGCAAACACTCTCAGGCACCTTGCTGTGCATGTCATCTTGTTCCCTTATCCCGACGATCCTAGGAAGTGAGTATTTTCAATCACATATCATAGGTAAGGAGATTGAAACACACGGAGCTCACTTACCTGGTAAGGGCAGAGCTGGGCTTCATTCCCAGGCCTGTCTGTTCTCACTCCACATACCAAAGCTCCACCCCAGGCACTGCGGTCACTGCCCTCAAGGACCTCAGAGTCCACGTGGAGAACAGATTCACAAGCCAGTAACTGTACCACAAGGCAGAATGAAATGAGTGCCATCACAGAGGCCTAAGAGCACAATCCAGGGGTATTCCAGGAAGGAACCATTAATTCTACCCTAGGAGGTTGGGAAGGGCTTTTTACAGAGGAAGTTCCATTTACACTGACCTTTGAGAAAGAGAAGGGGAGGGCCAGCCGGCCGAGACACCAGCATGAACAAAAAGAGGAATGTAGAGAACACGTGCATAATGAGGAGCAGTGCGGTGTGAGTGGACTGTGGAGGGGCTTCATGCTGAGGGTGAGGAGGAGCTGGGCCTGAAAGGCAGACCAGGGCCAGACCAGGGAAAGCCTTGTGTGCCAGGAGAGAGCCAAAATGCTGCTGTTTAGGCAACAAGGAATCACAGGTGTTTGAGGAGGGATGTCATGCAACCCAACGCGTGAGCTGGCATGAAGAAACAGACGAGAAAAGGCAGAAGGCTCAGGCTACTGCACAATCAGCCAGACAATACTGGGTGAGGGCCCGAGTGGAAGGCACTGAGCAGCCATGCCTAAAAGGCATGCTCCCCAGGGCCACTGACTGGACGTGAGAATCTCAACCAACACTCTGAGATCTGGGCCGCCCATGACAAGCCTATTTGCAGATCCTCTTTATAAAATTGGCTACAATGCTTATCTCCAATCTTCTACTCAAATTCGCTTTTTTTTTTTTTTTTTTTTTTGAGACTGAGTTTTGTTCTTGTTGCCCAGGCTGGAGTGCAGTGGTGCGATCTTGGCTCACTGCAGCCTCCACTTCTTGGGTTCAAGAGATTCTCCTGCCTCAGCCTCCAAGGAGCTGGGACTACAGGTGGTGCACCACCACGCCTGGCTAAATTTGTTGTATTTTTAGTAGAGATGGGGTTTCACTATGTTGGTCAGGCTGGTCTCAAACTCCTGACCTCGGGTGATCCACCTGCCTCGGCCTCCCAAAGTGCTGGGATTACAGGCGTAAGCCACCGCACCCAGCCCAAATTATCTTTATTCTGTTTTTACTTTCAGTTAAGAAGGTTATTTTGGAAAGGGGGGCATATGTGTCTCCTGTATTGTAATTAAGCTAAAACAATAACTAAGGCCTGGAGCCCACATTGTCCCCACAGCAGCACCCACAGGGCCACAGCTCTGGCAGCCTCCCTCAAGCCAAGTCAAAAGTCCCACCAGCACACAGAAAAAAATAGATCCCCATGCCGTGTGCCTTTCAGCTTGTCAGCAGTGCAGTGTGGCTGTTTTCTGGCTCCTGGGCTGTAGGGGAAATGGTTGAGCTTCCTAGCAGGCAGCTGTGGTAAATAATGAGTTCTAAGGAAAACCCTGATAGCAAACTTCTTGGGAGCTACGAGGCAAAGGGCAGGGCGGTGGTGGTGACAGACGGTGTTTGTGTAACCCTCCTCCACCCTCTCACCTGACACACACAGAGCTTTCTCTTTCATGACTGTTTTTTAGCCTCTTTTTCCATTTCAACCACCGACCACTCAATTCTTTGAGGGAAAATTAACATTCATTATGCAATTTATCTCTCCTTTTAATCCAGAGTGTCTGTCTCCAAGGTCCCTACTCAATAATTAATGTTTGTTCTCATTTCCCATTCTCCAGAGCATCTATTCTTGAACTGCAGGGTCAACAATTAACACTAATTACGGCTTTTCCTCTCTCCAATGTTGATGCTCAGAATCCCAGGCCGCCTGCTCAGCCTCAGCTATCAGCGCGCACGTGAGCGTGTGTGTGCCCTGAGATGCAAGAGCACCAAGAGGCAGGCTTTGCCAAGCCCCACCGCAGTTTAGCAAATAAAACCCAAACATTCTTTCTTGGCATCCTCTCTAGTCTATTTGTTATTGGTAATGAGACAATGAAGCAAAAAAATAAATAAATAGAATTATTTGGAGATGAATTTGGTGGCTAGGCAGACTAGAAGATCTTTAAGTCTTTTCCGGTTTGAATTTTCTAGGATTCCTTTTTTTCTTCTCTGTTGCTCTCTCCCTGATATGTCACACCTCCCTCTCCCTTCTCTGTCTCTCTGCTTCTCTCTCTCTCTCATACAAACACACCAAATTTCCCTTTAAAAACCTTTCTTCCTGCTGGGCACGGTGGCTCACACCTGTTATCCCAGCACTTTGGGAGGCAGAAGCAAGTGGATCAGCTGAGGTCAGGAGGTTGAGACCAGCCTGGCCAACATGGTGAAACCCTGTTTCTACTAAAAATACAAAAAAATTAGCCAGGTGTTGGTGGCAGGCACCTGTAGTCCCAGCTACTTGGGAGGCTGAGGCAGGAGAATTGCTTGAACCTGGGAGGTGGAGGTTGCAGCCAGCCAAGATTGTGCCATTGCACTCCAGCCTGGTGACAGAGCGAAACCCCTTCTCCAAAAAAAAAAAAAAACCCTTCATATAGGACCCACTCAATTGATCTCTTTGCTATTACCTCTCCCTTAACTTTCACAAGTCTGTCATTCTAATTCTCATCAGTCATTAAGACAGCATTGTTTTAACTAATTTTCATTTTGACTGACAAGGGTAGCTAGGAGAATAATTCTCACCCCAGGTGACTAGCAGATCGCAAAAAAAAAATTCATCAGGGGCTGTGAAAAAGCCTGTCAGTCTTTTTGGCTAGAATCAGATGGACTAGAATCCCTCCTGGCTCCCCTGGTCCAACACTCTGTTTGTGCTACAACTGGAGAGGGGGGCTTTTTGTGCTTGTCTGTCATCCCCCATGGCTGCACACACTGAGACACAGCTGCTGTTCAAATCTGGGCATCTTGCAGCATGTGTCAAACGTTAACTGTTTCATGATCTTGTTTTGTCAAAAGTTCTCCTTACAGAATTTTATCATCATGGACCCTACAGAATTTTACCTTTAAACATCTTAGATAAAAACATTATTTTCCTCAATACTTTTTTAATCCTAGATCAACCTTCTCTCCAGAATATCATCGGTGGATTTTCAAAAACATTCAATTCAAGGCCAGTGCGGTGGCTCATGCCTGTAATCCCAGCACTTTGGGAGGCTGAGGTGGGCAGATCACTTGAGATGGGGAGTCAAGACCAGCTTGGCCAACATGACGAAACCCCACCTCTACTAAAAATCCAAAAAATTAGCCAGGCGTGGTGGCACATGCCTGTAATCCCAGCTGGTCAGATGGTTGAGGCAGGAGAATTGCTTGAACCCGGTAGGCAGAGGTTGCAGTGAGCCAAGATCGTGCCACTGCACTACAGTGTGGGCAGCAGAAAGAGACTCCATCTCAAAAATTAAAAAAAAAAAAAAAAAAAAGCCAATTCATTGCAAAGCTTAAACATTGAGGCAACCACTTCATGTTTTCCCCTGTCTTCGGATAAGGGAATAAATTTTTACAAGACTTTTTCCCTCTCTCAGGTAAAATATCTTACTGTTTTTCAGCCTATGAATCTGTCAATTCAAATATCAGCCATGAAGAGGAAGGGCCTAGTAGTCAGCATTTCCTAAAAGGTAAGCTTTTCCCCTAAAAAGTTACCTCTACTTCTCTATGTAATTTGACTCATGATCATATTATTTCATATACAGACCTCTAGAAACCCACAATTTCTCCCAAATATACCAATAAGTAGCAGAGAGGATTTGCTTCTTGGAAAGCCTGAGAATTGTGTTGTTCTCATGAGTTACTGATGGGCAGCCCTGTGGTCTGAGTGTAAATATTAGTGAGGAAGAGACGTCAGGTGGAACCAAGTGCTTGTGCTTAGCTGGCCTGGGGAAGGATAACTTGCAGGGATGTCCTGTGGGTCCTGCAGGTAATCCACTGCACAATTCCCTAAATAATGAGGTAGACATTGTCCCCTGGAGTTGTGCATCCGTCAGCCTGCACACATCACAAGCTAGGAGCCGATCTGGGAAAGACTCAGGCTTGTATTTTCAATGGAGGACTGAGGCCAGGTCTGCCTCCCCTCAGATTCCTTTTCTATTTCATTTCCCCCACGGAGAGATCTGCAAAAACTGGGAGTATAGGTTGACTTTGTAGCTCATCCTCCACCCACAGACATGGCTGCTGCTGCTTCAGACCAAGGAAAGGATGATGACCTGGAGACTTTCTCTCCTAAAAATAGTCTTTGATTAACAGAGAAATGTGTGTGGTCTTCCTGGCTGCTTTTTTTTTTTGAGATGGAGTTTCGCTCTTGTCGCCCAGGCTGGAGTGCAATGGCAAGGTCTTGACTCACTGCAACCTCTGACTCCCGAGTTCAAGCAATTCTCCTGCCTCAGCCTCCTGAGTAGCCGGGATTACAGGCACCCGCCACTAAGCCTGGCCAATTTTTGTATTTTTAGTAGAGACGGGGCTTCACCATATTGGCCAGGCTGGTCTCGAACTCCTGACCTCGTAATCCGCCCGCCTCAGCCTCCCAAAGTACTGGGATTACAGGCATGAGCCACCACTCCCGGCCTCCTGGCTGCTTCTTTTGGGGCTGGGCAGCAATGAATCCTGCATGAAGAAGCTGCTGTAGGAACAGGCGAGAGGCAGTGCCACAGATCAAGGGCTATAGGCAAATTAGGGTGGAAGGATTGTTTTTGCCAGAGATTGCAAAACTAAGAGAAAAGGCACAATTGTATCCTTGCCAATCTCAAAATCTGTAAGCAGAGAAATATCTGAGAGTCTGGCCCTCTGCATTCCCCCTTGCCATCTTCCTTGGGCAGACATCCTGACGAAGGTAGAAAGAGTTTCCATGCCGTTTTTGCTCATTCTCATGCATTGGTTAGAACTGGGCCAGAGCAGCTCTTAAATAGGAGCCCTCAGTAAAAATGATGATGATGTTGGTGGTGGTGGTGGTGACAGCTACTGTTGTTATATATCCCTGATATGCGAAACGTCATGCTAAGTGCTTTGTATCCATTATTTCGTTTCATCCCCACAGCAACAATAGGAGATAAATCCTATTATTATCTTCATTTTTCATCTAGGACAATGTGGCTCAAGAGAGGTTAAGTGACTTGCCCAAGGTCACACAAAGTAGTAAAGTTAGGATTTGAACCCAAGGAACCTGTATTTGTATGACTAAGCATGGTTCATAGTAGCATCAGTCTAAAGAAGGGCAATTCCATTTGACAATATTTGAGAGTTTAGGAAGTCCTTGACTTAGTAATGACACATGCAAACAAATGGCTTCTGTCCAACCTCCGTTTCCCCCTCCAATTCCCCCTACTCAGCATCAGACACCCTTTTGTGGATAACACTAAAAAGAATTTGCAACTTCTAGAGATATCACAGGGAGAAGAGGAGAAGCTGGAAAAAAAAAAAAAAAAGTAACAATTTGGGAGAATCAAAGTCCTGAAACAAATTTTCAAGCAAGATAAGCCTGTTTACAGGCTAGCTCTGCAAACCAAAATATTCTTTCTAATAGCACCTAAAATGTTACCATTTCCCTTCATTCTATTATTAAAATCTCACCAATAAAAAACTTACCTTGGATTAAGAAGTATCCTCTTAAGATTCTGAAACTTCAGAGAGGTGAATAGTCTGTCCCACTTTAGTAAAAGTGTATTTAATCAGATAGTTGCTCTCTTGCAACCTAGCTAGAAACAGCTGCTCTGAGGGACTAAAAATTCTGATGGGGTGGAAACAAAGGTGAGTAATTTGGAAGTATATAGAGCTTAAAGGTTGAAACATGCCTGGCCCATGGAGTGCCCCAGGGGGCTCGGATGAACAGCAGAACATCAGCTGCATGGAGAAGGGGACACTAGAAGGAGAAAAGTACAGAAGGGGCCATGACAGTGCACCAAAGGCTAACTTAGCCTATTACAGGGGGCCTCGCAGCAAGCTCTAGATCCAGGAAAAGGAGAGAACGTTTTGATCCTTCTCGCCTCTATTCCTAGTAACTAAAAGACCTTGGACTAATGCAAATCTCTTTCCTATTTCCAAGCTTTAGAATGTACTGTTCCCTCTGCCTGGAGCACAGTTCCTCATCTCCTCCTATCCAGCATTTTTTAATTGCGGTAAAATACAGATAACATAAAATTTGTCATCTGAACCATTTTTAGTGTACAGTCCAGTGGCATTAAGTACATTCACATTATTGTGCAACCAGTCTCCAGAACTCTTTTCGTCTTGCAAAACTGAAACTTTATACCCATTAAACAACTCCCCCTTCTCCCTCCCCTAGCCCCTGGAAACCACCATTCTACTTTCTGTTATCCCCTGACTTTTACCCCTTGTCCTAGTTAACTCCTGCTAATCCTTCGCTTCTCAATTTAGTCCTCAAACTGACCTCCCCACGAAGGCTTTTCCACTTTCCCCTCGCCCTCCTTCCCTTCCCCCTCCCTGCCGATGGGGTGACACTCACCACCCACATGTGCACAGTGAACCATGCTTACCCAGTTACAGCCACAGCAGCTCACTCACTGCATTGTCCACTGACAAGACTTTTCTCTCCATGAGACTGCAAGCTTTTTTTCTTTTCTTTTCTTTTCTTTTGAGACAGGGTCTCCCTCTGTTGACTGGAGTGCAGTGGCTGGATCTCAGCTCGCTGCAGCCTTGACTTCCTGGGCTCAAGCGATCCTCTCATGTCAACCTCCTGAGTAGCTAGGACTACAGGTGCTTGCCATCATGCCTGTCTTTTTTTTTTTTTTTTTTTTTTGGTAGAGATGGGGTTTCACCATGTTGCCCAGACTGGTCTCCAACTTCTGGGCTCAAGCCATCTTCCCACCTTGGCATCTCAAAGTGCTGGGATTACAGGCGTGAGGCACCACACTCAGTCACTAGACTGCAATCTTTTTAAGGGCAGGGGCCCACCAGCAACCCTATTACCTGGTAATATGCTGCTAACACATACCTACTGTCAGTGCAGCATAAGCATTTAATGATTGAAAAGGTTTAGCTACAACATGGGTGAAACAGGCTTTTTATTTTTTCAGGTTGACTTGGAAACTTAATCACTATGCAGAACAGTCTCCGCAGGAAAATACATTCCACATATAAGCATAGGGTGCCTCTTTCACAACTTAGAACCTTATTTGTTTCCTTGATTTGCCCAATGACCTTAACAAAAACATGTTTACATCACTTTGCGCTTAATATTCCCCATTTGTTGCTAAGGGAATAGATATAATGCTACTTTGAAAATATCTGGGCCAGGCGCAACGGCTCACACCTGTCTGTAATCCCAGCTATTCAGGAGACCGAGGCAGGAAAATTGCTTCTCCTGCCAGAGGCAGGGTTGCGGTGGCAGAGGCTGCAGTAAGCCAAGATTGCACCATTGCACTCCAGCCTGGGCAACAAGAGCAAAACTCCATCTCAAAAAAAAAAAATAAATAAATAAATAAATAAAATACTTGATACCCCCTGGAACTGAGTTCAAAGACCAATTTAAAACATCTATTCATTGGAACACCTATAGAGCTTTCACAATTTTTTTTTTTTTTTTTGCGACAGAATCTCACTCTATTGCCCAGGCTGGAGTGCAGTGGCACAATCTTGGCTCACTGCAACCTCCATCTCCCAGGTTCAAGTGATTCTCATGCCTCAGGCTCTCCAGTAGGTGAGATTACAGGCACCCGCCACCACACCCGGCTAATTTTTGTAATTTTAGTAGAGACAGGGTTTCACCATGTTGGCCAGGATGGTCTTGAACTCCTGACCTCAGGTGATCCACCCGCCTCGGCCTTCTAAAGTGCTGGGATTACAGGCATGAGCCACCACACCTGGCCTAGAGCTTTCACAATTTTTTGTTTTCTTTTTGGTCATTTGGTTTTAATTACTATTTTCAGATAAAAGTGACAGGATTCTAAAAGGATTGTGTAGATGGTAGACTTTGGGTATTTGTGGACATGAAGGTTGATTTCAACTATTTGAAATGACCTCAAAAGTCAGGGGACTGGCACAGTGTGGTGGCTCATGACTGTAATCTCAGCACTTTGGGAGGCCAAGGTGGGAGGATTACTTGAGGCTAGGATTCAAGACCACCCTGGCCAACATAGCAAGACCCTGTCTCTAAAAAAATTAAAATAAAAAATAAATAAAACATCAGGGACACACACAATTTGTCATTTTACAGAGGCATGAAGTCAAATCATTGATATTGCAAGGCTGGGAGACAGAGACTGTTACTAAGCTAGTGAGTGGGCCTAGCCAGCCTCGCAGCACTCACACATCTCATATTGTGGTCTATAATTCATTATAACATCTGCAATAGCTCTTGTGCAGTTACTTTTCAAACAGAAGAACATTGATTTCTTTATATATACATATATACACACACATGCATTTTTAATGGCCCTAAAAAAAAGCTGACTGCTGGGACTCGTGATGGAAGTAAGAGAAAGTGAAGTGGTCTAACAATGTAATGGTTCTCTGCCAAAAAAATAGTTTAATAAATCACTCTAAGCCTTTATTTATAGTCTCATTAAGAGTCCGAAGAACTCTCTTTTTCCAATTCTTCTTTAGTTTTATTACCAATAGATACACACTAGGAGTATTCACAAATCTAAGGATTCTTAAAATTCTCAGGATGTGTCCTTCCCAAGTAGCCAGGATCTGCTGTTCACTTAATGCGTGATATGCATTAAGGGATCAAGACCTTGCCCAAGTAGTGAAGTAATACTTTGCACAATGCATTTTAAAGCAGGTGTAGATCTTAGGATTTTGTGTGTGCGTTATATTTCTCAACCTATATTAAAGTTTAGAATATTAAATTTTCTTCTGTCAGAGTGATCAAAAAATTATAACTTTCATTAACTAGTAATTCTTAAATAGTATTTTCTATTTAATCACCCTTCAGACATTTATGTTGTCTTCTCATCACAACTATAAAGAAGCTTAAGGCCAGTCACAGTGGTTTACGCCTATAATCCCAACACTTTGGGAGGCCAAGGCAGGTGGATCACTTGAGGTCAGGAGTTCGAGACCAGGTTGGCCAACATGGTGAAACCCCATCTCTACCAAAAATACAAAAATTAGCCAGGCATGGTGGCAGGCACCTGTAGTCCCAGCTACTCTGGGGGCTCAGGCAGGAGAATCACTTGAACCCAGGAGGCGGAGGTTGCAGTGAGCTGAGATTGCACCACTGCACTCCAGCCTGGGCAACAGAGCGAGACTCCATCTCAAAATAAAATAAAATAAAATAAAATAAAATAAAATAAATTAAAATAAAATAAATAAAATACAAAGAAAGAAGTACTAGGCTTTTCTTAAGGATGTTTCCCGCCTAGTTTCTCTCCCTTGCTCCTTTCATACATCTCTCTGTGGCCTGAGGATTTTGCCATTGTCTTGGTTTCCCCATAATCCCTCCTTTGAAAATTAATGTAGACATCAGAATCAGACTGTGTTCAACAGAAAGAATCTGTGAGTATGTTTTTTTGTTTGTTTGTTTTGAGACGGAGTCTGGCTTTTGTTGCCCAGGCTGAAGTGCAATGGCACAATCTCCACTCACTGCAACCTCTGTCTCCTGGGTTCAAGCCATTCTCCTGCCTCAGCCTCCCAAGTAGCTGGGATTACAGGCGCATGTCACCACGCCTGGCTAATTTTTTGTATTTTTAGTAGAGACAGGGTTTCACTATGTTCGCCAGGCTGGTCTCAAACTCCTGAGCTCAGGTGATCCGCCTGCCTCAGCCTCCCAAAGTGCTGGGATTACAGGCGTGAGCCACTAGGCCCAGTCTGTGAGTATGTTTTACAAAGCGGAAAGATATTGCTCATTCATTCATTCAACAAACACTAATTGTCCATCTACCAGTGACAAATAACTATGGTAGGCACAAAAATACAGTGGAGAGACCACGTCCATGCCTTAAAGTAGTCCACAGGGGTGGAATGTGTTGAGAGCTATGAACGAGTTCAGACTGACTCAGCCTGGAAGTTGAGAAGGCTTTTGGAAGGAGAGGACACTTAAGCAGAGTTTCTAAGGATGTATATAGGAACTAGCCGAGTGGTAAAGAAAGGATGCTCTAGGAGAATGGACAATATAAAGGTGAAAGAGCATGGCAGCATGGAGAAACTGAAGCAACTTGTAATGACTGCACCCCAGGGTACATGCAGGGGAGGGAGTGATGAAAAATGCACCTTGCAAAGGAGGCAGGAGCCAGATCATGAAGGGCCATAGAAAGCAGCTAAGAGGCCAGTCACAGTGGCTCATGCCTATAATCCCGGCACTTTGGAAGGCCGAGACAGGCAGATCACCTGAGGTCGGGAGTTCGAGACCGGCCTGACCAACATGGAGAAACCCCCATCTCTGCTAAAAATACAAAATTAGCCAGGTGTGATGGCGCATGCCTGTAATCTCAGCTACTCGGGAGGCTGAGGCAGGAGAATCGCTTCAACCCAGGAGGCAGAGGTTGCAGTGAGCTGAGATCATGCCATTGCACTCCAGCCTGGGCAACAAGGGCGAAACTCCATCTCAAAAAATTTTTAAAAATAAAAGCAGCTAAGGAATTTACGCCAATGACGGTGGGACTCTGCCTACATAGGAATTGACATCACCAAATTTTTATTTTACAGAAATGACTCCCAGCTATGTAGAGAATAGATTGGAGGAGATAAGACTAGGGGCTGGGACCCCACATATCTTTATTTGTTTGAGAAGAAGTGACCAAAAATAGTATTTTCTGGCTCACACCTGTAATCCCAGCACTTTGGGAGGCCGAGGCGGGCAGATCACCTGAGGTCAGGACTTTAAGACCAGCCTGGCCAATATGGCAAAACCCCGTCTCTACTGAAAATACAAAAATTAGCCAGGCGTGATGGCACACACCTGTAATCCCAGCTACTTGGGAGGGAAACATTGAAGCAGGGAAAATTGCTTGAACCCGGGAGATAAAGGTCACAGTGAGCCAAGGTTGCACCACTGCACTCCAGGCTGGGCGACAGAGGAAGACTCCTCTCAAAATATATATATGTATTTTTTCAGGCCGGGCATGGTGGCTCAAGCCTGTAATCCCAGCACCTTGGGAGGCAGAGGCGGGTGGATCACGAGGTCAGGAGATCGAGACCAGCCTGGCTAACACGGTGAAATCCCGTCTCTACTAAAAATACAAAAAAAAAAAATTAGCTGGGTGAGGTGGCAGGTGCCTGTAGTCCTAGCTACTCAGGAGGCTGAGGTGGGAGAATGGCGTGAACCTGGGAGGCGGAGCTTACAGTGAGCCGAAATCGTGCCACTGTACTCCAGCCTGGGCAACAGTGCGAGACTCTGTCTAAAAAAAATATATATCTATATATATGTATAAATAGATATATTTTTTTTTTCTGGAGAATGGAGACCACCACGTGAATGACATTTGCTGGCTGTTTTGTATGCAGTTCCACCTTCAGCCTTTTTTCTGAATTCCTTTCCTCCACACAGTCTTCCACCATAGATATCCTTATTAATCCTGTGATGTTTCTTGATTGGAGGGTTTCTCGCATGGTTGACATTTTGCTGTTATGCATCTCGAATTTAAATTCAGTCCTCTAGCTAGGCTTTCATTCTGGGCTTGGTAAACTGCCATGTGCCTTTAGACCTTTCCATAAAAAATAATTTATGAACTTTTGAGAGAGATTGGTATTCCCAAAGCTAAAGCCAGACCCTTGAGACTTAGCTAGCCTTAATCTAAAAAGATATAAGTAAAAGGACTGTTATCCCAAATTGGAAGAAATATATTGCCTTTGCATTTACTGAGTACTTCCATATTTAAATTCAGACTGACTCATATTTTCTAGATCTGTCTACTTGACTCCCTAGTTAGAGCTCCCAGGGGGATGTCTTTTGCCTGGAGACTTATTCAGGCCTCCAGCAACTATTCCCTATGCCCATCTCACCCTCCTCCTCATTCAGGAAGATTTAAAGTGAAAATGTGTAGCATAAACAGGATCTTAAATCTCGTCCCAAGAATTTGATAATGACAATACCAAAAGGCCATCTTGGGTCTTGGTCTCCTGCATTAAACAAGCAGACTCAAAATTTATTATAACACTACAAACACTGTATAGGTCATAGGTGTCTTGAGTCACATCATATAAAATAAAGTATTTTTAGATATTCTTAAGGAAAGGTCAGAAGGACCAAAATTATCCTTCCTTTTATGGTTAAGTTTATACTGGAGAGAATTTTTTTTTAATAATCTGGAATTTGCATTTGCATTTTCCATTTATGACCAAAAAAACACAAAACCATGAAGGGACTGAGGCTGACTTTCAGGCCTTCTCCCATTGGTTCCTGCTGGGGCCAGCAAGTCCCTGTGCAAAGCTATGAGAAGGCAAAGATGGTTTCTGAGACCTGTTTGGTAACGGATATATCCCCTCCATGGTGATGAAACATTGCAAGTTATGGGGTATGTTCCATGACAGCATGTTAGCCATCAAAGGGTGCCCACGCCTCAGAAATGATATACATAGACAAAGGCCCTAAACAGATTTAAAGAAGCTCCTGCCAGCACCTCCAACAGCTACTGCCCTTGTAACCACTGGATATTTGGCCACTTTGGACCCTACGGGTGTGTATTTCTTCCCAAACCCTGACATGTATCTAGGAAGGAGCCAGGTGGCCCGCCTGGCCTAATAAGGTGACTCTTTGGAGTTGATCTGTATTTTGACACCAGATGGGGCCCACAGGAGGGTCCCATACCAAGGCAAATATGCATCCTGAAACAATGGGAATAAATATGACTTTGTTTCTTTCTTTTTTTTTTTTTTGAGACAGAGTTTCGCTCTTGTTGCCCAGGCTGGAGTGCAATGGCACGATCTTAGCTCACTGCGACCTCTGCCTCCTGGGTTCAAGTGATTCTCTTGCCTCGGCCTCCCAAGTAGCTGGGATTACAGGCGCCCGCTACCACACCTGGCTAATTTTTGTATTTTTAGTAGAGACAGGGTTTCACCATGTTGGCCAGGCTAGTCTCAAACTCCCAACCTCAAGTGATCCACTGGCCTTGGCCTCCCAAAGTGCTGGGATTACAGGCGTGAGCCACCACGCCCAGCCGACTATGTTTCATTTTTATTGAACAACAAACAATGACTTGGGAATTAAACATAGCCAATGCAGATTTAAATAGAAGGAAATGTTAAGGAGCCATATTCCCTGCTAGAATCAGTGCTTTTCAAGTTTTGAGTGTTTGGTGAAGGATTCCATGATTTGAAGAAGGCAGAAGAGGCTTTGGATGAGACCCCCATCTAGTAAGGGTCATCTCTAAGACTGCCTGATTATCTGGTGGGAATGCTATCTCCTCACTAAAAGCCTGTGGTTAGATTAATGCTAGCATTTGAAAATCTGCTAAGGCCTGATGGTGGGCAGCCAAGGAAGGAATGTGTTTTCTGTTTATCTCTTTAGTGGCAGAAATGTTCATCACAGAAAGACTGTGAACTCCCAGTTTCAGGCATGCCTGGAAGTTGTGCAGCCTATAGTCTGTATAGCCTGTATACACTGTGAAAACTGGAATGTGCACACCACTTTCTGAACGACAAAAAAGAACCAGGCCTTTGTTTGCAGCCAGTTACCTGGGTTGGTCGATGGGTTAATCAGTTTCTTTGACTTGATAACAGGGGTAGATCTTGCCGCATTGTTCTGAAAGGAGGTTTTACCACCCCCACTGTTCTATCTCCCAGGAATGCAGTTTGAGTTGTGTCTCCTCCTTGACAGCTTGGACCTCAGTAAATTACCAAGGTCTTGACCCAAGAGATGGAGAAGTCCTAAGTGATTTTTCAGTCTCCTATCTAAAAATGTGTTTACATTTCTTGAACTCTGGCTGACTGATTCATTCTCCTGGTGTTGCAAGAACTTTCCTTATGCATTAGAATTCATAAGTTTCATTTCTAAGAGGCCTATGGTTCCTTCCAAGCCACAGTGTAGTGAACCTCATCACAACACAATTCTGCTGGGCTGGATTTGTCCCAAGGGTGGATCATGGCCAAGCAGCTGTGATGTGGCAAGCTCATTGACGCTAACAGGAGGCAGTGTGATGTGGAGGGGAAAGTGCAAGACACTAAGTCAGGACATCTGGGTTCTGGGTCCTGGTCTTGTGTTATTTCAAGGTGTGCCCTTGAGCCAATTGAATGAAAATGCTTTCAGGGCCTCAGTTTCCCCCAAGCTGATTCAAATTTAAAAAAAAAAATTTTTTTTTGAGACAGAGTCTCACTCTGTTGTATCCGGAATTGGTGGGTTCTTGGTCTCGCTGACTTCAAGAATGAAGCCGCGGACCTTCGTGGTGAGTGTTACAGTTCTTAAAGGTGGTGTGTCCAGAGTTTCTTCCTTCTGGTGGGTTCATGGTCTTGCTGACTTCAGGAGTGAAGCTGCAGACCTTCACAGCGAGTGTTACAGCTCTTAAAGGCGGCACGTCTGGAGCTGTTTGTTCTTTCCGGTGGGTTCGTGGTCTTACTGGCCTCAAGAGTGAAGCTGCAGACCTTCGCGGCGAGTGTTACAGTTTGTAAAGGTGGCGCGTCCGGAATTGTTCGTCCTTACAGAGAGCTGATTGGTCTGTTTTGACAAAGTGCTGATTGGTGCATTTACAAACCTTTAGCTACAGAGTGCTGATTGGTGTGTTTACAATCCTTTAGCTAGACACAGCGTGCTGATGGTGTGTTTACAATCCTTTAGCTAGACACAGAGTGGTGGTGATCGTGTGTTTACAATCTTTTCGCTAGACAGAAAAGTTCTCCAAGTCCCCACCCGACCCAGAAGCCCAGCAGGCTTCACCTCTCAATGGCACTCGACTTTGTGGCACCTAGCCCAGGCACTCCGGCAGCCCAGAGGGAGCTCATCCCCCCATCAAGCCCAGCAGGCGCTGGCCACGGCCGGCCGAGTCCGCGCCCACCGGGCACCCGCTCCGGCCCGCGAGCGCGGCACGCAGCCCCGGCTCCTGCCTGCGCCTCTCCCTCCACACCTCCAGGCGAGCAGAGGGAGCCGGCTCAGGCCTCGGCCAGCCCCAGAGAAGGGCCCCCACAGTGCAGCGGCGGGCTGAAGGGCTCCTCCAGCGCGCCAGAGTGGACGCCAAGGCCAACGAGGCGCCAAGAGTGAGCAAGGGCTGCTAGCACGTTGTCACCTCTCACTGTCACCTAGGCTGGAGTGCAGTGGTAAATCTCGGCTCACTGCAACCTCCACCTCCCGGGTTCAAGTGATTCTTGTGCCTCAGCCTCCTGCATAGCTGGGATTACAGGCACGCGCCACCACACTCTGCTAAGAAATGTTTTAAATCTGTGCAAAAGCCATTTTCAAAGACAGAAGAAGATAGCTGAGAAACAACAGAAAAGGAAGGTCAGCCCACAAAGAATGAGTAGAGGCTTAAGGTCAAAAAGACAAAGATACAGAGTCACATATGGCCATTGGCTTCTAAAAGAGCTACTTACGAATACCAAGTATGGAAAGAACTTTTTGTTGGACATTGGTCCCACAGAAGAGACTAAACCCTTTGTCAGTAAGTAGAGCCATGTGCTTAGCTAAATCTGTTCCTCAAATAAACATTCCTTTAGAACATTAAAGTTACTTTTTTTTTTTGAGATGGAGTCTCACTCTGTCACCCAGGCTGGAGTGCAGTGGCGTGATCTCGGCTCACTGCAACCTCTGCCTCCCAGGTTCAAGTGATTCTCCTGCCTCAGCCTCCGGAGTAGCTGCGACTACAGCCGCGCACCACCACGCCCAGCTAATTTTTGTATTTTTAGTGGAGATGGGGTTTCACCTTGTTGGCCACGCTGGTCTCCAACTCCTGGCCTCAAGCAATCCACCCACCTCGGCCTCCCAAAGTGCTGGGATTACAAGCATGAGCCACTGCACCCGACCAAATTTACTTTCTTAAGAGAAAAAAAAGAAAAGCAAAATAAAACCTATTCTTTTGTACCATGAAGTTTTAGGGTCGGGCAGTCTTGGAGGGAAATCCTTACTCAAAACCTCACTAGTGGTACAACTTTGAGTGGGTTACCATACCTTTTGCACCTCAGCTGCCACACCTGTAGAGAACATTGATAACGACAGCATGGAGGGGAGTCATGGCCATCACATGACAGCCCCATGCTGGTGTCTGGGTGGTGCCTGCTTCCCGGCTGGCTCCACAGTTTCCATGGTTTCTGTTAGTCCCCTCCCTCCAGCCCCACTTTGGTGTTTGCCTTTGTTTGATTCATGTTTCCACCTTTCCTCTTGCCCCTCCGCATTATGAGGAAAAGGGAAGCCTCTGATCTATTTGGAAGTTTGCAGAAGCCTTTTCCTACTTCAGTGAAGTGCAGTCATACAAAATTTATACTCAACAGCATCAGCAGATTTTTTTCCATCAATATTTCCTTTTTAATTTCAGCTTTATCTGAATTTTAATAGCATAAAGAATTTACTTTTGTTCTTTTAAAGAGCAACCAAAACAAGAATAATATATATTTGAATATAAGGTCTTAACACTATGTTTAACATGGTGTTTAGGCTATGCCTATAGAGGTTATAGGTGTTATTTGGTGAGTAAATTATGAATGCCATGGGTGTATATGTGCTTATAATCTTACATACATATGAACTAGGTGTGTGTGTGTATGGTATATATAAAAAGTCATGAGATCCAGATCTGACCACCTTGATCTTTTTTCCTCTTTGATTTTCACTATAGCAAACACTGAACCTAGAGCCAATCTTCACGTGAATCTTTATGAAACCTCACCGTTGACCCAAACAACAGAGAAGCAGGTATGGTATTGACTCTGAATGAGGATAACACTGGGAGTCACAACTCTTGGGTTCTTGTTTCAGCTTGCTGTGTGGCCCTCAGTGAGACTCTTTACCTCTCTGGGCCTCATTTGCCTAATCAGTAAAATAAGACAAGTAGACTATGAAATCACAGAGGTTCCTTTATTCTTAGACTTGGAATGTCAACTCAACTTGGACTGTATTATTGGCTCTTTACATGTGTGAATAAGCTCAAGGTCTCTCCCTGACTTCTGCAAAGTCAGAAAGGGAATAAGGGAACACAGAAAGGTGGCATCCAATGAGGCAGTAGGCAGTAATTTTCATTCGTAATAGAGATAAACATTAGCAATTAAGAAAAAAAAGTGCAAAGGTAATCATGAAGAAAGGAGGATGGTGCTTCATCCAGATACATTAAGAATTTCTATTAGCGGGCCGGTCATGGTGGCTCCTGCCTGTAATCCCAGCACTTTGCGAGGCTGAGGCAGGCAGATCACCTGAGGTCAGGAGTTCGAGACCAGCCTGGCCAACGTGGTGAAACCCCATGTCTACTAAAAATACAAAAATTAGCTGGCTGTGGTGGCATGCACCTGTGGTCCCAGCTACTTGGGAGGCTGAGGCAGGAAAATTGCTTGAACCTCGGAGTTGGAGGTTGCAGTGAGCTGAGATCATGCTGCAGCCAGAATCCTGAGAGAGACCCTGTCTCAGAAAAAAAAAAAAAAAAAAAAAAAAAGAATATCTATTAGTGGTTCAAGGACATATGTTCACAAATATTTATAAATTTTTTCCTTCCTTGGAAGCTTTGAAGCTGGAACTGTCTTCAAATTCTCTCTAGAGAGACAACTCAGGGGAATTCCTAGAACTGAATCCAGGGCCTCGGAGAACCTGAGGCAGAGGCAGCACACGCGGCTCCAGGGGACTCCCAGGTCTCACCCTGCTGTGTGACACCTCCAGGTCATGATCTTGATTTCTCCATTCTGTCCACCTTCCTTCCTGCCACAGCCTGGCTATCTCTTCTTCCCCAGCACTCATTATATATAATGATAATAGAAACGGGTTTGCTTTCATCTGCGTGCCCGAGCTGGGCTCTGAGGTAGGACCTGAACTCTCTGTGACAACCCTAGGCCTGGGTCAGGCCTCCTCTGAGGTGAAACGCAGCTGAGCAGCTCCTCCCTGCTGCCAAGGAGCTGCAGAACCAACATTTGCATTTTTTAAATGCCCACTTTGCAGACATCCCTTTTAAGGGATCTAGAGACAGAGTTTTTGAAAGAGTGTGCGACTAAGGAAAACATAATATGGTGTATTTTGATAATTCTGCAACCCAAAGGCCATGCAAAGGCTTCACATACCCTAAACACACCCCAAATTCACACAGCCCCACGGTTCTGTTCCAAAAGACCTACTATCACCTGCAATGAAAGAGAGGCTCAGCCAGGCACAGTGGCTCACGCCTATAATCCCAGCACTTTGGGAGGCCAAGGTGGGTGGATCACGAGGTCTGGAGTTCAAGACCAGCCTGGCCAACATGGTGAAACCCCGTCTCTACTAAAAATACAAAAATCAGCTGGGCATGGTGGTGCGCGTCTGTAATCTCAGCTACTTGGTAGGCTGAGGCAGGAGAATCGCTTGAATGCAGAAGACGGAGGTTGCAATGAGCCAAGATCACATCATTGCACTCCAGCCTGGGCAACAGAGCAAGACTCTGTCTCAAAAAAAAAGAAAGAGGGGCTCAACCATGTCAAATTAAATCGTAGGCTGAATTACTAACTTTGCAGTCAGAAGAAGCAGAGCGAGGGGTCTTAAACTCTCATCCCGGCTCCCCCCCGAGGCTGTGGAAAGTCAGCTCCCTGAGAAGCCCATGTGCGCCTGCCTCCTTTGTGAAACGATGGGGTGGCTCCCACCAGAACCCACTGGTTTGTCCAAGTCGCAGTAGTCCCAATACCTTTAGAAGCAGCCCTGGAAAGAAAGGGCATCTGAGGAGAAGTCTAGGGAGCCCCACCAGCCCCAAACACAGAGAAAACGGTGGGAGGGAGGTGGGGGTGACTTCCTGGCCTCCTGCACCCCCGCTTACTTCTCGAGGCTAATGGCCTCTTATTAGATTAATCACTGACTTCAGTTTTAACTACTTCCTCAGCCTACTCCATGGCAATGACTAATTTCATGTTTATTATAAAGCATCTGGAACACATTTAGGACAAATTTCTGTCCAGCTGATTTCAGTTCCCTACCTTGATGGGCCACTGGCAATCCAGGGGATTCCTTCCCCTGCGGCCTTTCCCACCCTGAAGCAGAGGACATCACAATACTGATCTTAGCAGCACCGTTTCTTTCCATCAGTTCCCCCACGGGCTCCCCCCTCCCTCCCTTCCTTGGGATCTGACCCTATTAGGGGTTCAGTCACATGAAAGACTTGCACTTTTATCACAGTGCTATCTGAGAGAGGGGAAGACATGCCAAAGGTGGGTATTCTGGTATTACCACCCTCTAATGAGAAGTCGCAGGCGTAGATTTTGAAAACAATCTCTGGCGTGTGGGTTGGAGAGAAAGCCACAGGGTGCTCTGCAGAGGCTGGGGTGACGGCGTTCCCTGGGCTGGAGGCTTCTGCAGAGGCCCTACCCCTGCGATGGGCGAGCCTTCACCTTGTCTCCTCAGAGGCTGTCCACGCTGCAGTGGGAGCAGAAAGGGTTAGGCTCCTTCCTCCAACACGCGATGAGGATGGCAAATGGCGAGAATGGCCCCCAAGGCACCCCTTCCACACCTGACCCGAGGAGCAGGGCCTAGGCGGCAAATCCATCAAAAGAAACAAGAGTAGCAACTGATATCAGCAACTTCCTAGGAGTTGGAAGAGGGGGTGAGGTGGTGGGGGCGGGGATAAGAAAACTACAAGGGGAAATGTGGAGATGAAAAGAGAGCAATGAAAAAAGAAAAAGGAGACAAGCAGACATGTTTCAACTCCAAGCTCCCATTTCCTCTTTCAAATGAACTGCTTCCCCACTGTGAACAGAATCAAGTATTTATGAAGGCATTTTTTGCATATTAATAGCTGCATATGGAGCATTGCCAGAGCTGCAGTCCTGAAGGTACGGTGCCCTTTTTTAATGCAGGTCTTTCAAACTCCTCACAGAATTTGGTATTCTTCAGATTTATTTTCATTTCTGCCTCATGGCTCCTCCTAAGGCCCTTCATTTGATTAAGGGAAATTAGTTCCTGGGATACTTTCAGAGACAGAGTATTGCTCTTACCTCGGTGGGCCGCTGACATCAATCGCTGGAGAAGCTTTTCCTCTCCCCCAAGGCCTCTCTGTGCAGAGGCCGCAGGTTGGGTAAGGTGACCAGCACCTAAAAACAGTATTAAAATTATAAATGAAAATTTCAGAAGGAAATATTAACATAGCTAGACAGTGGTGGGAGAAAGTAAAACTAGAAAAAAAAAGTAAAATAATTTCATTAACTTTACCATCTATACTCAGTAAAGATTACCTCCGATTTTAAAAGAAAATAATTGAGAACCATGAGAAAAATAAAAGACAGAAACAATTCATATCCAAAAAGGAGTAACAGAAAATAAATATGAAAAAAATCATCCATCTTGATTAACAATTTAAATGCAAATTGAGGCAAACTGTAAGTACCGTCTTATATCTGAGATTTGTGCCTTCTCTTACTCTTTTTAAATGGTAACACCCAGGGCTGCCGGAGTTTTGGTAAAACTGGTATACTTATACACTTCTGGTGGAACACAGTCTTGGTTCAATCCCTTTGTAAAGCAAAATGGCAATATAACTCACGAAACATGAAAAACATGAAATATCCATCAATTATGTATTTCTGACTTCCGAGAATTTATCCTAAGGAAATAATTCAACAGAAAAAAAAAAAAGGTCAGTGAAGATGTCCATTGCAGCATTATCTATAACAAAGAAAATCTGGAAATAGCCCAAGAGTGTAACATCAGAGAAATGACTTTGGGGAGGTTTAGAATCTTGTAGCCTCCAGCCGCATGACTCCTAAACCATAATTTCTAATTTTGTGGCTAATTTGTTAGTCCTGCGAAGGCAGTCTGGTTCACAGGTAGGAAGGGGGCTTGTTTTGGGAAAGGGCTGTTATCGTCTTTGTTTCAAAGCTAAACTGTAAACTAAGTTCCTCCCAAAGTTATTTCGGCCTACACCCAGGAATGAATAAGGACAGCCTGGAGGTTAGAATCAAGATGGAGTTGGTTAGGTCAGATCTCTTTCACTGACTCAGTTATAATTTGGCAATGGCAGTTTCACCCTCGGTGAAGGGTTTAATTCAAGCATTAAAAAAGGATGATCGTTCGTACTAGAAACTGAGATTTAATACTAATGTTTAACTAACAGGCAACATCACTGACATTTTGGACCAGATAGTCTTTGTTGTGGGGAACTTTCCCGTTGATTGTAGGATGTTAGCAGTATCCCTGGCCACTGCCTACTAGATGCCAGTAGCACAACCCTCCCCAGTTGTGACAATCAAAAATGTTTCCAGACCCTGCTAAATGCCCGCTAGGGAGCGAAATCACCTCCAGTTGACAACCACTGGTTTAATTTTTTTTTTTTTCTTTTTGAGATACAGTCTTGCTCTGTCACCCAGGCTGGAATGCAATGGCACAATCTCAGCTCACTGCAACCTCTGCCTCCCAGGTTCAAGCAATTCTCTTCACAATAGCACCATTATTTTTTAGCTAATTATCATTGGTTTAAAATATTTAACATTAATCAGGTTTTTATTAGTTTATTGAATAGAGTCATCAGCATTCTCCTTCTAAGGATCTCAATCCCTTTTTGGCATTTTATCCCTCTAACTCTAGACTTTGGGGGACAATGAATTCATCTTTCTGAAAAACTGGAACTCAGAGCATAAAACTCTCATCCGTTCAGATCCATCTATGTAAGCTTGGGAAAAGAGGGGCGCTGAGCCCACTTGTTTATAGAGCTGTCAGGGCAGAGGTTGTCAGTAAAGAGTATCAAAGTACAAGCTCAAGCCTTAATTAGATTTCCCAAAAATGATTGCATCTCTTTGTTTAAAATAAGAAAGAAAGCATCTCACCAGTTTTCACATTGTCACTTTTCTCCCTTTGTTTGAACTATTTCCAGGCTAGGGAGAACAAACATCCTTTCTCACATTCCTTATCTTGGGTTTTGTTTTGTTGCTTTGTGGGGCTTAGAACGTTGGTAGTATCCTAAAAATCCTGTTAAATTGGTGTTATATCCCTTTCTTCACTTCTGTTTCAACCTAAACTATTTCTTGAGTTCAGGTTTCGAAAGTTTACAACAGTATAAATTCATATTTCATCTTATGTATCCTAAGTTTATCTCTTTTGGATTTCAAAGAGTAGCCTGTAATTCTAGCTTACTAGGATTTGGTTTGAATAAACCTGTGTTTACCCCCATCTGTTTCCTTGGTGGTTTCACAGATGGTGCTCATATCCCCGTCAGCTCTCCTCTTTCAGGACCAAAAACAACATGCACACGAAAAAAAAAAAAAAAAAAAAAAGATAAAACACCTGTGGACACACTATGTTTTGTACAAGGGTACAAAGGTAACCTTTTATTTCAGTGTCCTTTTAAGCCATATCCTACCCTGCCTTCCGTTTAAGGCTGTTATCTGCCTTTGTATCCCTTGTGTCTGGCACAGTTCCTGGTACATGGGAGCCACTCAAAAATAAATCAACAGGCTGGGCGCAGTGGCTCATGCCTGTAATCCCAGCACTTTGGGAGGCCAAGGTGGGCGGATCACTTGAAACCAGAAGTTCAAAACTAGCCAGGGCAACAAAGTGAAACTAAACCTGTCATTAACATTAAGATCCATGTTCTGAATAGAAAAAGCCTATCTCCTCTAAGTAGAATTCAGAGATTTCACTTGTTTTATTTTCAGTGATAATGAGATGAAAGTTCAACTGATATTTTCCCCACAACTCACACAATCTCTGGGCATTTCCTGCCATTGGTCATTATGATTTGGTTTTTCCTTCTCTGGAAAAGCTTTGGGTCATGTGCAGATTTGGGGATGTCACTAGGCAACCTTCTTGGAGATCTCTCTGAGGCTGACAAGTAAGATTGGTCTCCACACCAATGCCTAAGAGAATACGCTTCTGCATTTCCCCATCAAGAGAAGTGCTCTTGACTCCCTACCCTGCCTTTGTTTCTTGTTTCTAAAGTCAGCTGTCTTTTCCAAGACACTGCCAAAGGTTCACCTAGTTCCATGCCTGTGCTCACTCTCCCTTCTCTCTCTCCCCACCCCTCTGGTTTTGTAAATAGCTTTGGTTGTGGAACTTGATTCAAAGGCTTTTTGAAGATCTAAGCAAACTTCATCTACTGGTTCAACCATACCCACAGGATTACTTTGTCTGCCCCAAAACGCCCTAGACAATTTAAGGCTAATTTCCTGAGAGGGGTTTGTTTTTAATTACAAAAGGAAGCCTTTTATTTATTGAGTTTTCACTACAACTATCATTTATTCCAGTAAGTCTGTATTAATTGGTGTCTTAGCTGCTAGTGACACATAACATCTGCGTAGTTAATTTTTTTCCTTTTTTCTTTGTATTATGAAAAATTTCAAACATATGTAAAAGAATAGTATGATGAACCTCCACGTACCTATCATAAGCTTTAACAATTATCTCCCCATTCTCTTGAGAGGGTCTTTTTTTTTTTTTTTTTGAGATGGAGTCTCACTCTGTTGACCAGGCTGGAGTGCAATGCTATAGTCTCGGCCCACTGCAACCTCTGCCTCCAGGGTTCAAGCGATTCTCCTGCCTCAGCCTCCCGAGTAGCTGGGATTACAGGCACCTGTCACCATGACAGGCTAATTTTTGTAGTTTTAGTAGAGTCGGGGTTTCGCCATGTTGACCAGGCTGGTCTTGAACTCCTGACCTCAGGTGATCCACCCACCTCGGCCTCCCAAAGTGCTGGCATTACAGGCTTGAGCCACCCGCCTGGCCGAGAGGGTCTTTTTAAATGGCAAAAACAGCCAATGCTTTTCAGTTTTACTACGCGAGGGTTTAGGATTATCTCATCCTTACGACATCCCCATGTAGTTGGTACAGTTATTATCCCTGTTTACAGATAAGGAAATAGATGTCAGGACTAATAGGGCCCCTTTCACACATGAACTGCACTTTAAAGAGGCCTAGTCATTTGGAAATCCAATAAAGCTGCATTTAAATCCCAACTTCTAGGCCAGGAGTGGTGGCTCACATCCATAATCCCAGCACTTTGGGAGACCAAGGCTGGAGGATTACTTGAGCTCAGGAGTTTGAGACCAGCCTGGGCAACAAAGTGAGACCCCATCTCTATAAAAAAGTAGCAGCCGTATGCAGTGGCTCACGCCTGTAATCCCAGAACTTTGGGAGGCTGAGGTGGGTGGATTATGAGGTCAGGAGATGGAGACCATCCTGGCTAACACAGTGAAACCCTGTCTCTACTAAAAATACAAAAAATTAGCCAGGTGTGGTGGCACTCACCTGTAGTCCCAGCTACTCAGGAGCCTGAGGCAGAAGAATCTCTTGAACCCGGGAGGCGGAGGTTGCAGTGAGCTGAGATTGCACCACTGCACTCCAGCCTGGGTGACAGAGCAAGACTCCATCTCAAAAAAAAAAAAAAAAAAAAAGCCAGCTGTGTTGGTGCATATCTGTAGTCCCAGCTACTCAGGAGGCTGAGGCAGGAGGATTGCTTGAGCCTGGGAGGTCAAGGCTGCAGTGAGCCATGATCACATGACCGCACTCCAGTCTGAGTGACAGAGCAAGACTCTGTCTCAAAAATGAATAAAATAAAATAAATCCCAACTTCTTCCTTATAGGCTGTGTGGCTTTAGGCAGGCTATTTAACCTCTCTGAGGCACAGTTTCCTCATAGGGTAATAATATTTCCCTCATGGGGTCATGACGAGGATGAGATGAAACATATGGAAAGGGATTCGCACAATGCTTGGCAGTAGGCAGCCCCCAATACATTATAATCATTACTGTTGTACTCCCCTGTCCCTTGCCTTGAAAGCCATTATCAAACAGAACTTGGAGCTTGTATACAATCTAAAGGTTTAGACATGGAAAAGGAGAAGCTGGAAAAGCAGGAATAATTTAAAGGAGGACAATAAGTCAATCTACCAATTGTTCCTCCCTTTCCCATCCCCAACCCCCAATTCAAGCATCCCTCTCTCTGCCTCCCAAGTATCCTCCATGCCTTCTGGAGTGTTCACTGTGTTTCACTGTTTAAAATTCTAACCATTAGAGATTATTTTGGGTTCCTCATATCTCTTTGTAAAAGTTTCTTAATTGCTTTCCCCCATACCTAAGGGAGCACAGCTGAAGGTCTAGGGGCAGAGGGGAGGCAGGGAATTTGGGGGCCACGAGCATTGTGTCAGCAGGGCACCACGGCCCACAGCACAGGGCTGCAGAGGAAAATGTAGAGGTCGGAGGACAGAAGAGCCCAGTGGAGGGGAAGGGGTCAGGAAAGTGTGGGGGGCCAGGAAAGAAAAAGAAAAGACATTTTTCTTTCTCTTCTTCCAGCCTTCTGCTGTCACGCATGACCAGGACTACTTCACCTTCATAGTCCGGCTGAATTTGGGTTAAACTTTTATGGGCGAGTCTGGGAATCAAAACACCATTTTTTTTTCCTAGCAAAAATTGACTGATTTAAAAATGACCTTTTCACAGTGGAATCAGTTTGCAAGTTGAGATTCCCTGTCTGTCGGTTGTCATATTGCAAAAGTCCCACCAGACCCAACAAAACAAGGAAGTCACACAGTTTTGAGTTCAAGTTTTGAGTTAGAAGGAGCTGGGGAGTTATTCAGATTTCCCACCTTTCACCCCTCGACCTCCCATCTCCCAGTCTAAAATAGAATGTGTCATCTCTCAAACACAGGCACAGTTCCGGCCTGAATACAGCTAGCCACCCCCTCACAGAAAAAGCTGGCTTCTACCTCCCCTGGGGCAGAAGAGATCACTATTTTGAAATTTTTCTCCTCCAGCTCCTGCTAAGCCAGATAAACAGTGATTCTGTTGTATCAACAAAGCACATAATAATGTTGAAGACAATAGCAATTAGAACTCACAGCTAAGATTTACTTATAGTAGAAGCTCTGGAATAAAAGTGTCCAGAGTTTCATTCAGAATTTCCTGGAAGAGAACAATGAGCTTAGCCCCATTTTCTAGGTAGGGAAGCTGAGGCACAGAATGACTTAGCCAAAGTCACGAAATGAGCCCCTCACAAGAGCAAAGACTGGAAGTTACCATGTTTCTCTTCCGAGGCTCATGTTTGCTAACTGTTCGGCTAATTTGCTAAACACTCAGGAGGATGTCAAATCTCCTTCTATAAAGTTGAGGACATTAAAAAATAGATGAAGACCAAAATTCCTGACAAGAGGAGAACAAGAAAGCTCTTGTTTGGCAACCAAACTAACTGTGTCTCCACGGTGCCTACTTGTGGAGCCCTCGCAAAACGGCCCACTCAGCCCATTTCACCAGCACCAAATTCCCCGTAGAATGTAAAAAGTGGGCCCAGACCTCACGTGGCCAAGAAGAGCAGGATGAGCCCAGGTGACAGGCGCTAGACCGTTGGGCACATTTGTGTGGGTGGAAGCCCGCTGTGGCTCGAGGGTTCTGCTGCTCCTCAGAAAGAGGCTATGCGGCCAGGCTGGGTTGCTGAGCTGAGATCCCAGGCGTCCATCTGCCCTCCTGCACACTGGAGGCCTCCTCCCTGCCAGCCAGGGAAACCCAGACCGAGACAGAACCTCGGAGTGAGGACTTTGGGGGTGGCCAGGGTGGTCGGCCTTGCCACAGACAGAGTGCCCTCCAAGTCAGCCTGAGGTCGACAATGTATACGACGCCCGGCCCACTCGGATCCCCTCCCTGGGCAGTCCCATCTCAGGGAGCCCAGGGAGTCCCAGGCACCCTCAGCCCCACCTCTGGCCCCATTCCCACTGCCCGCTTTTAGGTCCATAGGCTGCCATGGGCAAGGAACAACAGGACCCGGGAAAGCCAAACGGGGCAAGTTGCCAGGCCCTTTGCTCCTGCAGGAAGGGCCCCTTCCAGGATTTGGTTCCCCTGCCCTAGCAGGGGGTGGGAGGACAGGGAAGCTCAGAATCCCAGCCCTCCTTCTCCCCTACCCCCAGTGACTAAATCTCTCAGATGTCTCTGTGCCCCTGGGACTCAGAGCCCACCAAGGGGAGTCGAAGGACAGACTATCAGCCAACGAGGGGAGCCCGGGGGTCAGAGGAGGGACTGACTCTTCCTTTTGTTTACTCACAGGAGGCGACAAATGCCCTGTGTGCACAGAAGTTTGATGTGGCAACTTGAGAGACCACCTAAGGGTTTCAGCAAAGGCTCCCCCGACCCACTCTTCAAGCGTTAAGATAATGGCGGGGTGTGTGCCCCAGCACATTTCAGATCTTGGTTACAAAGGCCCTCCTCCTTTCTGTTTTCTTCCTCTAGCTCAGCTTGCCCACACGTTCCCGGAGCGTCTTGGCAGCCTGTTCTCTGGCAGAATGAAGTTGTGAGCTGCGTGGGAGGGAGTTAGACAGTGAGAGTGTTGCAGCCTCCTTAATGAGGGACAATCGCTCTTCTTGGAGCCATTAAGCCGCAGCTACAAAGATGGGGAACCCCAATTAGAAAGGAGTGGGAGAAGTAATGAGGAGGGCCCGAGGGACACCTACAGGACAGATCCTTGTCTCTGGTGGCTCTGTGGGACCCAGGGTGGAGACGCAGCCACTTGGGTTTAGAATTTAATCTCCTTCTTAAGGTTAGACTTCCCAAAGTCTGTTTGGAGAGCCAACCCATGGTAGTGACCATTTAAAATATAACAGTTGAAAGGAGGAGGAAAAATTACTGGGGAGAAGAGTTTCTCCCTGGGTCTGTAGCTCAGATATTATAATCCAAGAGTAAGAAAGGAAACAGTAAGATGTGTCTGTAATTTTAATGGATGTTCTCTTTAAGTTTTGCTATATTATACATGTGTGTGAGTCTAGATATTTGTACGCAACCAATAGCTCTCCCTTTTTTCTGTGTGATAGCTCAACTGAATCACATTGTGTTTACAGCAAGATAATAATCCTGGATTTTCCATGGCTCACTCTGTCAGAGTATAAGATTAGCTCTTGAATTCATTAACAGTCATCTCCTTTTAAATGTCAGATAACTTTTTAAATGCCAAGTATTTGCGCAATGCCTTCTGTGCAATTCAAATCAGCTTTACCAAATTAACTCGTTAATCTTTATTGTTTCATTTACTAAAGAGAAAGGCTTCCAGGTGTTTTTAGCAGAACATAAAAATATTAAAGTATTTGCAGTACAATATAGGTGAAGGGATGGGTTCTGTTTTTCTGCTAAACATTTCACCATTCCATCAGTTTTTTTGGTTTGTTTGTTTGTTTGGTGTGGGGTTTTTTGGTTTGTTTTTTTGTTTTTTGTTTGTTATCTTTTTTTTGAGACAGAGTCTCGCTCTGTCGCGCAGGCTGGAGTACAGTGGCGCGATCTCCGCTCACTATAACGCTCACCTCCTGGGTTCAAGCAATTCTCATGCCTCAGCCTCCCAAGTAGCTGGGACCACAGGCTTGCATCACCATGCCTGGCTAATTTTTGTATTTTTAGTAGAAATGGGTTTTGCTGTGTTGGCCAGGCTGATCTTGAACTGCTGGCCTCAAGTGATCCAGCCACCTTAGCCTCCCACAGTCCTGGGATTACAGGCATAAGCCACTGCGCCTGTCCATTCCATTCGTTTTTTAATCATCTCCACCAAAGTATTTACATAAAAGAAACAAAAAACCTTCAGGCATCTCTGCTTTCTTCAGTTCCCCCATTTTCCTTCCCTTCCATTTAACCTTGTGTTTTCTTCTCTCTCCTATACCTTTAGAGACCTTGACTCCTGATCACTCTTTATTCTTCTGTCTTTGCTCTCAACATACCCAAGAGCTGCAAGTGTCAGTTTTGATTGCTCTGCCACTCAGAAAACAGAGGGGTGCCTCATGGGGTCAAGGATGGAGCCCAGAAGACTGGGGCAGTCAGGCCTAGAAATCAGGAATTCCAATTTCCTTTTAAAAGATCCTGGCCGGGCGCGGTGGCTCACTCCTGTAATCTCAGCACTCTGAGAGGCCAAGGCGGGTGGATCACCTGAGGTCAGGAGTTTGAGACCAGCCTGGCCAACATAGCAAAACCCCATCTCTACTAAAAATACAAAAATTAGCCGGACATGGTGGCACACGCCTGTAGTCCCAGCTACTCGGGAGACTAAAGCAGGAGAATTGCTTGAATCAGGGAGGCAGAGGTTGCAGTGAGCCAAGATCGCACCACTGCACTCCAGCCTGGGCAACAGAGCAAGCAAGAGTCTGTCTCAAAAAATAATAATAATAATTAAATAGTTCAATAAATAAATAATCAGACCACAGAGATACCAGCTACCATGATTGCTAAAGATAGATTCATCCAGGGCTGGCTCCAGCTTGTCATCCAGCTCTCTGCTCAAATGTCATCTCCTCAAAGCAGCCTCCTCTGACCATTTAAGCCAAGCGGCCACCCCCTTCCCATTACCCTCCCTCCTAGCACAATTGTGTTGTCTTCACAGACTAGTCACCACCTAAAAGCATCATCTTGCTTATATGTGTGTTTGTTTGTCTGACACATAGTAGGCACTTGATAAATATCAGTTTAATGGATAAATGAAAAACCAACCAAGCATGTGACTTTCACTTTTATTTTTGTATTTGTTATTACTTTTATATCTATTTATTTATTTATTTTTAGAGTCAGGGCCTCACTCTGCTGCCCAGGCTGGAGTGCAGTGGCATGATCATAGCTCACTGCAGCCTCAAATTCTTGGGCTCAAGGATCTTCCCACCTCAGCCTTCTGAGTAGCTGGGACTATAGGCACACACCACCATACTCAGCTAATTTTCTTTAAATTTTTTGTAAAAACAGGATCTCACTGTGTTGCCCAGGTTGGTCTCAAACCCCTGAACTCAGGCAATCCTCCTGCCTCAGCCTTCCAAAGTGATGAGATTACAGATATGAGCCACTGTGCCGGACCTAGTATGCGACTTTCTTTCCTGCTTTCAATTTTCTGACTTTTTCTTCTCCCATCACTACCTCTTCTTTATATGTTTAATCCTTTTTTTCCTCCCATCTCCCAAATCCGCTTTCACTATCATTCATTCGTTAGAACACTTGAACATAATGAGCAAAAACAGTACTTCACATTCCAGTGGGTATAGAGCCTTCACTGAAAACATTCCATCAAGCTAGAATTGATGGCCCCTGAACATTAGGGAGATGAGCCATACGGTCAGGAGAATTGTTTTATCGAAAGATTTATAGGTCAAGGGGCTTGGGGAGACTTTTCTCAAAGCCTCTCAACTCCCCACTCTTCAATCTGAGCCCCAAATAAGGAGTTAAAGTAATTTCAGCCGTTGGAACTGGTCTTGACTATGCCTTTTGTTCTCCCGTCTAACACAAAATCTTCTCTTGGGGATAATGGAGAAATTTCTCTTAAATCATTATCATCTGATTTCTATTATTGTATCCAGTGATTCATGCGTGATTGTGGAGGCTAGAAAGCTTGAAATGCCTTGTCTGAGTCTAGCTTGGACCAAATGCTTTCATTTTATCGAGAAATGGAGAGGGACTGTCTCACCCTGAAAAGCTCATCAGATATGTGGCTGAGATGATAAAAAAAAATTGGATGTGTGTTTATCCAGAAAAATCTTTATCTCTAGCCACATTTCAAAGCAAAAGAAAAGGGTGTGGGTGTTCGTTAGAATGATGACTGTTTGTGGGGACTCACCAATTGTTAATTCATCATTAATGTTTAAAAGTAATATAAATGTTATGGGAGGGAGAGTTTATGACTGCCCAGAGAGATGGCCATCTGAGAGTCTCCTAGAAAATATGGAAATTATCAAATCCACACTCAGGGTGATCTCATGACATATTAATGTATGTGACCCCAGCAAATTGGTCCCAAAAATAATAAATAACTTTTATCTTTGGAAATGAGGAACCAGTGCTACCTAGAGGACTGTCTTCTGGAAGTCAACACATACTTCCTGTAAAGGTGTCTTCACTGCTCCCTCCTCCTTTGAATTGAGGTGGGCCATAACCTGTTAGTTAGTTACTCTTTTGTTCAGCAAATATGTATCAAGTGTGTGTTCATCTCCAGACCCTGTGCCAGAAACTGCTGGGATAATGGGAATGGAACAGCCATGGTTCCTGCCTTCAGGGGGCTTCCACTCTAGAGGAGGAGGAGAGATGGCTGCACAAGCCTGAGCAATCATTGTGGGCAATGGTGGGAGGTACTCATGCTCTGGGGGGGTCACAGGGGCACAGGGAAGCCATACGTGAAAGATGAAGAAGAGTCAGAAGAAGGGGAGAGGGAAGGACACGTGCAAAGGTCTTGCTCCGGGAGCTCAAGGGCTGGTGTCCATGTGGCCCTCTGCACCTGCTATCCCCATAGCCAAGTAAACACTTCATGCAGATAGACCCTAGAACCTTCCCTCACCATCTTCAGAGCTTTGCTCAGTCATTGCTTTTTCGTGGGACCTTCCTTGACTCCCTGCTTAAAATTGCAGCCTCCACTTCCATCCCCAGCTATTCCCTCAGCCCACTTTGTGTTTTATTTTTCTCCCTATCACAAACCACCTTCAGACGTACTTATGTTCCACTTCCTTATGGATTCTGTCTTCCCTTTCAGTGGAATGGATGTGCACTCTTCATGAGGGTGGAGACTTTCATCCCTTTGGGTACTGCCCTATCTGCTCTGCCTGGCATAGAAAAGACACCCAATAAATATTTGTTGTATGACTAAATGAAGCAGGAGAGATCATCCAGGGCCAGGCAGGAAAGGCTTATAAACCTTGTAAGCCAGTTGGCCTTCCTCTTGAGGACAATGGCCTCTGAAGGTTTCAAGCAGAGAAGTGATATGGTCCAGTATGCATCTTCGAAGGAGCAGCCAGGTTGCAATGTGGGGCATGGGCTGGAGTGCAACTTCAGATCCAACTCTGTGGTGTCCTGAAATGTGACACCCTTTGTCCAGCCCAAAAGCTTGGAGAGCCCCCGGGGCCTCCCACACTCCTCTGTTAGCTCATTCTTCCTTCTCTCTCTGCTACATTTGTTCAAATCAGTCTTCCTAACATATCAAATTCATTTTTGTCATCTTGGAAAAAAATTAGAATCTTGCTATAACCATATTTACTGCAAAGCAGATTTGATAACCATTCAGCCACTATGTAAGTATCAAAAAGATCTCATTAAAAAGGAGCCTTCAACAGATGGTAATTTTAGCTCTGCCATATAGCAGCTAATGGCTTTGGGCAAGTTGCTTAACCTCCCAGAGCCTCCTGGTTTCCTGTCTGTATAATGGGAGTAACAGTACCTGCCTTACAGGGTTGTTGTGAGGGTTAAATAAAATAATTAAAGCCCTGGGACCTAGGAAGGTCCCTTTTTCCACTTCCATAGGTATTAATTAATAAACAGTCTTGGGCTATTTTCTCTCTATAGGGTCCTCTGTGTCTTCAACAGTAAAAATAGGTGTTGCGTATTATTGTTTCAATGATTTTAAAAATTGCCTTCTGTAAATATTTGGGGATTTGGACTAGCTCTTGTTGCACTGTATATCATTCATATGAAAGTTTGGGCTTTCTGCTTCTCTTCACAGGGAGCCCAGCAGTCCTTGGAGGCAACAGCTCAGAAGACAGGAGAGCCTCAAAGTTGTATAAATAAAGGGCTGATATGTTCAAACAGAAAAGGATTTTACACGCGCAAGCTGCACATCGACATGACGCCGTTCCTGAAGGTGATCTCACACTGAGAAGACGAGGGGTTTTATAGACACAAACACAGGAATTCCAGTGAATACACTTCTGCATGGTACAAAAACAGCTTCAGAAGTCCCTCAGAGCTCCTGCATTATCAGAAGGGACAGAAAATAGGCAGTTTGTAGCAGATGAAGAAAGGACAAATTAGGACAGTAATCACAGCCAGCCATCGGGGACAAATCAGTCGGGTGTCTGGTTTGGGTGGTGGG
Organism: Hylobates moloch; assembly: GCF_009828535.3. Taxonomy (NCBI): domain Eukaryota; kingdom Metazoa; phylum Chordata; class Mammalia; order Primates; family Hylobatidae; genus Hylobates; species Hylobates moloch. Next base: position 39,923,780 of record NW_026652276.1, on the reverse strand, counting down.
GGACAGGGAACAGAGAGGAGAAAGAGCAACTTTAAACCACCTCATAAAACAGTCAAATATAATTCATTTTATCTTGACAGTAGCTAAAATAATTGTTACTGTTTTACCACTGTCACTTGGTAGAGTTGATATTACTACTATAGAGAAGACTGATTCTTGAGTTAACTATTTAGACATCAACTACAAATTCCTTTCTGGATATCTGGCCTTGCTTTCTGTTCTCTAAGAGTTCATTGATCTCATAAGCTCAGCTTCAAGTTAAGGGTTCTGAGGGTTTCTATAGTGAGGATGGCATTTGTCCATCTTTGCAATACTCCCTCCAACCCCAGCATCGAACACAGTGCCCAACGCATGGAAGGTGCTCATTAAATGCTCCATGGATTGGCCCATCCTTTTCATCCCACACCCCCTGGTTTAGGGCCCCTTTCCTACCCATTCTTTGCCCTCCTCAGAGCTTACTGAACTGGAAATAAATAGCCATGGAGTCAAAGAAACTGACCAGGAACACAGCCAGGCCTGGCATGGAAGGATCTCAGATCCTTCATAGTACCGTTGAGGAAATATTCCAGGCCCTTGATAAGAAATGACTGAGAAAGACAGGAATGGGGCAGAAGAAACCAAATACTTGCGGAGTGCACGACAGTGGCTCTATCTAGTGCTGTAGACTGGCAGGGCCTTTGGAGATCATGAGGGTCACCCTCCGAATTCCCTGGGCTGCCCCAATCCCAGTTCTACAAGGTGGGGCTTTGATTAAGAGTCATGCATTTGCCCAAAATCTGTCTCTGTCCATGACTGGGCTCTGCTTTTCGGGGCTTCCTCTTAGATAGGCTCTTCCCCAAGGGTGGCAAGTTGGCCACCAGCTTCTATTTCCCAGGTCATTCCGGAACTGAATATAAACCAATGTGGGTCACTTATCCATACCCAAATGAAATGCCATTGGCCCACCCTGGAGCCACAGGGACTGAGAATGGGAAGAGAAAGGATGTCTGACAGAGGAAAATGGGGTACTGAAAACTATAAGAAGGAATTTCAGCTACTCAGGAGATTGAGGTGGGAGGATCGCTTAAGTCCAGGAGTTCAAGGCTGTAGTGTGCTATGATTACACCTGTGAATAGCCACTGCAACCCAGCCTGGGCAACATAGTGAGACCCCATCTCTATAGAAAAAAAACTGCAAGAAAGAAGAATGATTCTGGACGTCAAAAGAAAATATATTTGCTGGGAGTATTCAAAAAATATTACCATACTCTATGACTTATCTGGTGAAACTATCCCTTTTATTCTTAGCAAGAGTTTAGTTCTTCACTTAGGGCTGAAAGAATTATGAATCGTACTTTCTGGGAGGAAATATCATCACAGTCACCATTCATTAACCAATATTTGAGCACCTGCTATCTACTATGTGTTTGGCAGTTTCTGGGCATTTGGGATACATCAGTGAACAAAACAGACCAAGATCCCTGCCCTGCTCCAGGATAGTACAGGGAACAGACAACAGACCTAATACACAATCAGAATGTGTAGCATGTTCAAAGGTGATAGTTGCTAAGGAAATGAAATAAGAAAGTGGCTCACACTTGTAATCCCAGCACTTTGGGAGGCTGAGGTGGGCAGATCACGAGGTCAGGAGATCGAGACCAGCCTGGCTAACACGGTGAAACCCTGTCTCTACTAAAAATGCAAAAAATTAGCCAGGCGTGGTGGCGGGTATCTGTAGTCCCAGCTACTCGGGAGGCTGAGGCAGGAGAATGACATGAACCCGGGAAGCGGAGCTTGCAGTGAGCCCAGATCGCACCACTGCACTCCAGCCTGGGTGATAGAGTGAGACTCTGTCTCAAAAAAAAAAAAAAAGAAAAGAAAAAAGAAAATATGGAGCATCTAAGAACGCAGAATTCAAAGTGGGGAATTTTACAATAATTGCTTGTACATTTAGTATCCACAGTGCTTTTGTATTACACTTTTTTGTCCAGCAATTTTGGCACAGTATTATAGAAGGAAAAGTGTTGTCATCCCTAAGGCCCACTTTCCTGTCCACCTCCCTCAAGACTCACAGAAATGGCAACTCAGCCTGCTTCCAAAGGACTCACGAAGTAAACGCTAGGTACACTTTCTGACTCCCAGGCCAGTCTTTGCCCCAAAGACCATGGCTTCTCTTGGAAATGTTCAGTGTTCACTGCTCTCCCTAGATAGACCTTCTCCTTATGGATGTAGTAGCTCCCAGGTTCCTAGGGATTGCCATGTAGTAAGACACAGTCTCAGGGTAGTACAGACAAAGATGATGAGTTCAAACAGAGAAGAGCACACAGGCTGTCCTCCACACCTGGAGCTGTGTGGAAACCAACTCATCCTATACATTCATTCGTGTATCTCCTTCCTGTCTGCAGGGCATATCATTCATTTTTGCCTGGGGCATGTAGGAAGCATTGTACAGTTGCAGGGGATGAGGGTAGGTGATAAGAAAGGTCAGGGCAAAACAAGGGAATGGAAAGAGATAAAAATAATCACAGTTGCTAACATTACTGAGCACTTATTCTGTGGCTGGCTTTGTTCTAAATTGTATATGCATGCATTTATTTAATTCATAAAATGAATCTAAGTATGTAGATTTTCCATTTTACAGATGAGAAAACTAAGGCATTGAGAGGCTAAATAACTTACTGAATGTCACACAGTTGGTAAATGGCAGAAGCAAGATTTGGTCAGGCAGCCCAGTTCCAGTGCCTAGGCTCAACCATCTGTTATAAAGCTTCGCTGCAGCCCCCAGCCGAGCCCTGTCCAATCAAAAACAGTGCCTATCATATTAGCTAAGCATCCAGCACTCCTTCTAGAAAATTCCATTCCTGTGGACACATTCCATCTGCTCCAGGAAGATTTTCTGACCCCACAGGACTTTGTCCTTCCCTCCAGTCCCACCCAAGTTCTGTGGAGACAATATAAAGCTTTCTCTCCCACTGATCATTCGGTTCCCCTCAGCCAACATATTTTTATTTTTATTTTTATTTTTATTTTTATTTTGAGACGGAGTCTCGCTCTGTCACCCAGGCTAGAGTGCAGTGGCGCGATCTCGGCTCACTGCAAGCTCTGCCTCCCAGGTTCACGCCATTCTCCTGCCTCAGCCTCCCGAGTAGCTGGGACTACAGGCGCCCACCACCACACTCGGCTAATTTTTTGTATTTTTAGTAGAGATGGAGTTTCACCATGTTAGGCAGGATGGTCTCGATCTCCTGACCTCATGATCCGCCCGCCTCAGCCTCCCAAAGTGCTGGGATTACAGGCGTGAGCCACCGCGCCCGGCCCCCTCAGCCAACATATATTGAATACGCTCTGAGTATCAGACACTGTGATAGGCACTGAGGATACAGAGATGAATCATCTCTATGCTTGACCTTCTAAGGAGCCTAGAATCTAACAGGAAGATAAACAATGAAACAGGTAATAGCACAATGTTGTGGCAGAGGCAGGCTCACGTTACTACAGGAGAGCATTCATTCATTTTCCATTTATTGCATGTGAACTTCTCACATTTTGAGAACCTCTTTACAACACCGAAGGCAACACTATTAGCCAATTATACAGAATAATTTGTTTATATTAGGCTTAGATTTGAGGAAATATGATGGATCCAGAGTACATCTGGGTTCATTTAAAAATCGAACCATGTCAGACACAGTGGCACATGCCTGGAATCCCAGCTGGCTGGCAGGATGATGCCGGAGGATCCCTTGAGACCAGGAGTTTGAGACCAGCCTGTTTTCTTTCTTTCTTTTTCTTTTCTTTTTCTTTTTTTCTTTTTTTTTTTTTTTTGAGACAGGGTTTCACCCTTGTTGCCCAGGCTGGAGTGCAGTGCCGCGATCTCAGCTCACTGCAACCTCCACCTCTCGGGTTCAAGCGATTCTCCTGCCTCAGCCTCCCAAGTAGCTGGGATTTCAAGTGCCCACCATCACGCCCGGCTAATTTTTTGTATTTTTAGTAGAGATGGGGTTTCACCATGTTGGCCAGGCTGGTCTCAAACTCCTGACCTCAGGTGATCCACCTGCCTCAGTCTCCCAAAGTGCTGGGATTACAAGCGTGAGCCACTGCACCCAGCTGAGATCAGCCTATTTTCTAAACCAAAAAAGAAAAAAAAATTTTTTGAACCATGTTTTTAAAAACTCGATTTGTGTTTTTTCAAAAAGGTAATTGATGAATGAATAAGGATAGAGGTTTTTTTCAGGGACTTTTTAAATTATCAGGGTTAGGTCATGGTAGTAGGGAAGAAAATAGCAATAGTGCCTATTAATGCTAGATATCAAATTGAATATCCTTATACTCCACACTGATATCAAAGGATGTGTATGCTACGCCCAGAACATCTGAAGAATGAGAAATAAGCTTCCACCTCGCAGTTCCCACACAGTTAGCATATAGTGCCCTCAAATGCAAGGTAGAGGAATTGGCCTGAATACAGACAAGAGTCAGCCATGCCTGGAGTTAGAGCTGCCCCACCTGTTTCGAGACCAGTCCCAAGCATTACTTATGTGGGCAGATGTACATGCATCCCACCAAGCAGAAGGGGCCTGCCCCAAACCCTGTGGATTTCACATACAACAGGAAAATAATGCTTGGCTTAGGACATCATCCAAAGATGGAGCAGGGTGCCTTAGGAGATAAGTTCTGGTCTCCACAGTCATTTAAACGTGCCTTGATGACCACTTGGCAGGAAAGTTGTAGAGGGATCACGAGCTGGTCTCAAGATTTAATGGTTCCAGGACACTTGAATAATGTTCCCAGGAAAAAATATTTATGAGTGTGTTCTATTTCCAAAAAAAACGGAATTAAGTGTAATATTATCAATATTAAAGTGTCAGACTAGTAGTTGGGAAGCCCTGGGTGGGGCAGTGGGTACTTCTCTGACACTCTGATACTAAGTGACCTTGTGATGCTTCTGAGACTCCATTTTCTCTTTAATAAAACAGAGATAATAATACTGGGACCTGACAGGGCATGGTGGCTCCCACCTGTAATCCCAGCACTTTGGGAGGCCGAGGCGGGTGGATCACCACCTCAGGTGGTTCAAGACCAGCCTGGCCAACATGGTGAAACCCCATCTCTACTAAAAATACAAAAAATTAGCCGGGCATGGTAGCATGTGCCTGTAGTCCCAGCTACTCAGGGGGCTGAGACAAGAGAATCTCTTGAACCCAGGAGGCAGAGGTTGCAGTGAACTGAGATCGCACAACTGCACTCCAGCCTGGGCAACAAGAACAAAAGTCTGTCTCAAAAAAATAATAATAATACTGGGAACTCCATACCTGCCTCTCAACAGTGAAGCAAGAATTACATGAACTAATAGTTTTGAAAGAATGTTCACATCTGTAAAGGACTCAATTCATAAAGGAGAAAGGAACATTCACTGATCCCTGCTGAGGGCCAGGCCCCTCACATATTGAGCCTTGTGTAATCTTCCCGTCACCCTTCCCAGTAATTGTGCTGATCCCCACTGTGCAGATGAGGAAACCGAGGCTCAGCGATGATCAGTCACATGGCTGGCAGCAGAGGGAGCTAGGATTCAAAGCCAAAAAACCCCACAATATCAGAGATCTATGAGGTCTGTCAGTTCTGTTCCTGTGTACCTAGTTGTACTTCTTTGTTCTAGCTGCAGAATCCAAGAAGGGAGCAGAGATTTGATATTATATATTAATCTTTTTTATCTTAATAACACAAGATACTTTATGATTTTTCATAAGGTCTTTTTTTTTTTTTTTTTTTTGAGATGGAGTCTCGCTCTGTTACCCAGGCTAGAGTGCAGTGGCGCGATCTCGGCTCATTGCAAGCTCTGCCTCCCAGGTTCACGCCATTCTCCTGCCTCAGCCTCCCGAGTAGCTGGGACTACAGGCGCCCACCACCATGCCCAGCTGATTTTTTGTATTTTTAGTACAGATGGGGTTTTACCATGTTAGCCAGGATGGTCTCGATCTCCTGACCTCGTGATCCGCCCACCTCGGCCTCCCAAAGTGCTGGGATTACAGGCCTGAGCCACCGCGCCCGGCCAAAATCATAAGGTCTTTAACAAAGACAACATAGGGGACTTTTCTGTTACACAGGAAAAGTTGTACTACCTTGAAGTTGAAACTTTCGAATGAGATCCTGATTTTCTTCCATCATTAAGAATGTATTGAAATTAGTCATTTATATTCATATATCACATGGTATGTTACTTGGAATTTCCAAGTGTCTCTTCCTGGTTAAGCCTTTTGAGAACTCTACAATTATTTATTATTACTCCCATTTCACAGGTGTAGAAGCTGAGGTTCTACAATAGGTCATGCAGCTGGCTCAAGACAGGCTGGAGGCCACACTTCAGACTCCTGCAGCCCATGCTCCTCCATCCTCCCAGCAGCTCCCTAAGAAAGCCTGCTGTGGTCCTAAAAGTAACATGCCCAGCAGGGGACTGTGCATGAGAGTGGAGGGCAGGACGGCTGGAAGGTTTTCCAAGGAAAAGATAACCTAAGATCACTTGTCCAGCATCCGTCGGTTTCCAGTTGAAGAAACTGAGGCTCAGGGGTTAAGTAACTCCTATGGTCTGTAAGACATCAAGTGTAGGAGTTAGGACTTGAGTGCAGACAGCCTGACTGCAGGACCTGTACCTCAGCCACCGGAGAAAGCGCCTCTCACATGCTGGTTTCAATGCTGTAGTTTGTGTTCACAAAGTGTTCGTGACTCTTCCTCCTCCCCCAATCTTATAATACCACACTGCTGCCAATGCTCTAAATACAGCTCAGTCTTATCACTGGTTTGCTTGAAATTCTTTACTGTGTCCCCATTGGCCCTCTGGTTAAATTCCAAGCATCAAAGATGTATTTATTTTGCAAATAGGAAAATATAACATGTGCAATTTTTCTTAAACTCCAAACTGTAACATGCAAGATCTGGCCTTTGTCTAATTTACACTGTCCACACACTGCCCCCGCACCAAACTATCCCCTAACCACCACATACTGCTTCCTCTGCTTGGAATTGTTCTACCTTCCCTTCACTGCAAGATTTAGCACTGTGTCTGCCGGTAAACAAACTTCCCAGCCTAATTTAGCTTCACCTCCCATGAGGCCCTGCAGAAACCTGTCAAAATCTGCCACAACATTTATCACGCTGCATTGCAAACTGACTTGTCATTTCCCCACAAGTCAGTGAGCATCCTACGAATACATCTTTCATCTTTGTGCCCCCAGTGCCTATCTCAGTACCTGGCACACAGCAGACACTCAATAAATGTTCATTAGCTGAGTGAACAGAGGAAGAGCAAACAACCTGGCCAAAATAACAAAACTGAGATTTGAATTTGCAGTCCCTCCATCTGTTTTGCTCACTCACCAAGTATTACTACCTGTTTCCATCACTCTGTTTTAATCATGCATTTGTAACTCAGACTAAAAGTGACATCACATTTTATTTAGGTTTAGCTTCTTTAATTCAAATTTTGAATCTGAAATATACTCAGAAGGTTTTTTTTCAAATTTAAGTAGAAAACAGTGTGCCCTCCAGCTGCTCAGCTCCCTTCCCTTGAACAACTGGAGTTGCTAGTTTCCTGTGTCCCCTTCCTGGAATGTATAATGCATATATATAAGCAAATACGGACAGCTACATACACAGATAGATATTATATGCAAATTTTAGCATATTATACACATTGTTGAGAGTCTTTTTGTTTGTTTGCTTCTTTGTTTTTTAGATGGAGTCTCACTCTGTCATCCAGGCTGGAGTGCAGTGACGTGATCTCGGCTCACTGCAACTTCCATCTCCTGGGTTCAAGCGATTCTCCTGCCTCAGCTTCCCGAGTAGCTGGGACTACAGGCACCCACCATCACACCTGGCTAATTTTTGTATTTTTAGTAGAGACAGGATTTCACCATGTTAGCCAGGCTGGTCTCGAACTCCTGACCTCAGGTGATCCACCCACCTGGGCCTCCTAAAATGCTGGGATTATAGGTGTGAGCCACCACACTTGGCGCAGAGTCTTTTTTTTTTTTAATTACTACATCTTGCAGTTCTACGTTAATTCATAAAGAGATGCTTGTAGGCCGGGCACAGTGGCTCACGCCTGTAATCCCAGCACTCTGGGAGGCCGAGACGGGTGGATCACCAGGTCAAGAGCTCGAGACCATATTGGCTAATGCAGTGAAAACCCATCTCTACCAAAAATACAAGAATTAGCTGGGCGTGGTGGCGGGCACCTGCAGTCCCAGCGACTTGGGAGGCTGAGGCAAGAGAATCGCTTGAACCCGGGAGGCGGAGGTTGCAGTGAGCTGAGATCGTGCCACTGCACTCCAGCCTGGCAACAGAGCGAGACTCCATCTCAAAAAAAAAAAAAAGAGATACTTGTGCTTTTTAATGGTTGCATCATATTCCATTGCATAAGCTAATAATAATTTATTTAACTAGTCCTCAATTGATGGGACATTTAGGCTGTTTCCAATCTGTTGCAGTGAATGAATGACTTTAGATAGAAGTTATAGATAGAACTTATTTCACATGTATATTCTTTTTTTTTTTTTTTTTTCAAGATGAAGTCTTGCTGTGTCTCCCAGGCTGGAGTGCAGTGGTGTGATCTCAGCTAACTGCAACCTCCACCTCCTGGGTTCAAGCAATTCTCCTGCCTCAGCCTCCTGAGTAGCTGGGAATTGCAGGTGCATGCCACCACGCCTGGCTAATTTTTGTATTTTTAGTAGAGACAGGGTTTGATCGTGTTGGCCAGGCTGGTCTCGAGCTCCTGACCTCGTGATCTGCCCACCTCGGCCTCTCAAAGTGCTGGGATTACAGGTGTGAGCCACCACACCTGGCCACATGTGTATTCTTATATCTAAAAAAAGATAATTCTTTTGACACTTTTCTAAGCAACATACAATTGAATTGACAGACTTTCAAATTAAGACTATTTCTTTTTCTAACAAAGACTCACATGAAAATATTTTTCCAAATCCGAGTTTCTCTATCTCCCTCTCCCACTTTGTGAAATGAGAAGATATTCCTTGCCCCTGAAGGCTCATGGCTGCATGTTGTTGAGACTGAAGTTTGATCCTTCTTGGCATTAAAATTCTTCCAAAAGAGGAAGTTTGACTCTCCCTTTCAATACAGTTTCTTGTTAGATTAAAAGGCTTTATAACCAGGGATTTTTTTTTTTAAGTTTATCTTTTCTGTTCTTCTAACTTAGCCTCTTACTCCTTTCCATTTATTCAAGAATTTTTTTTTTTTTTTTTTTTTTTTTTTTTACTGTACCAGGCCAAATTGACTTTGTCTCCAAAATAAGAAACCCAAAAGTAAGAAAATTATTTAACTGTGTTAGCTTTTTTATGTCAGTATATATCATCAGCTACAAACACTAAGCTAACAAGTGAGAAACAAACATACAAGGTAAAAAGCCACCAAGTGAGGGAAGTCAGAGGGGAATTAAAGAGAGTGCCAAAATAGCAGATAATTAGTTGTCTCTTCTCAAAGCAGGATGCGGCTTTGATAACAAAGTGGAAAGGTGACTGTCACTACAGAATGAGGGTAAACCCGGAGAGACGTCCAGGACCCTTCATGCCAGATTCCAGCTCTAGCACCGAGATGAAGCTGTGGGTTGAGCAGGGATCCAGGTGACAAAGGCCCAGATCTGGCCTCATCAGACACACGGGGCTTACTTGGGTCGCCACCTCTACCTGCCATGTTACTTTGGCACTGAGGAGCTGCTCTTCCAACACTCTAGAGAAGAGCACGATTCTCAGTCCTCGCTGCATATCAGACTCACCCATTAAAATGCCCCAACTCCAGCTGTATGACTATTATTATTTGGAGTTAGGTCCTGGGAATCATGTTTCCTAAAACTTCTCAAATAATTCTAATGTGTAGCCAGGATTGGTAACCACAGTTACGGAGATTTCTGGGAGGAGGGATTGCAATCAGCTTGTATGACTCAAGGAAAGAAGGAAGAAGGGATCAAATGTGATAAGAAACCAAATCCGTGGTAATCCTGAGGATGCCACAAAAGGCCTGTCTGACCCTTTGGCTCCCCTGCTTTAAATCCTGAATGCTTTCCATTTGTTCTCAAGATAAAGACCCTCAACCTGCCTTCAAGGCCATGGGGGTCTGACTCCTCCCAACCCTGCACAGTTCTCTCAGTCTCTGCTGTAGTCACACTAGTCCTCCCTCAAGTCCTGGAGGTGCCCTGCTTCCTTCTGCTAGTTGGCCTCTGTCATGACATCCTTCTCGCCTTCCCCCAGTAAACTCCTACATGCGTTAGGCATTCAGCACTGCACACATGAATGGGATAAGACCCCATGAAAATAAGTACAACCAGGAAGTAACAGTGCTCAATGCTGCTGCTGCCAAGCCTGCCTGGCCCTGGCTTTTTTTTTTTTTTTTTTAAGAGACAAGGTCCAGAGTCTTGCTATGTCGCCCAGGCTGGACTCAAACTCCTGGGAACTCCTGCTTTAAACAATTCTCCCATCTCAGCCTCCCAAGTAGCTGAGACTACAGGTGCATATTATTATGCCCAGCCCTGCCTGGCTCTTTAAGCCTGTTTAACACTAGTAGCAGCCTTCCTGGAGACTTAAGTAAAAACAAGTTGACGAAGAAGGAGAAGAAACCACTAAGAAAACTGGATTCCCGGGCCGGGCGCGGTGGCTCACGCTTGTAATCCCAGCACTTTGGGAGGCCGAGGTGGGTGAATCACGAGGTCAGGAGATCGAGACCACGGTGAAACCCCGTCTCTACTAAAAATACAAAAAATTAGCCAGGCGTGGTGGCGGGCGCCTGTAGTCCCAGCTACTCGGAGAGGCTGAGGCAGGAGAATGGCGTGAACCCGGGAGGCGGAGCTTGCAGTGAGCCGAGATTGCGCCACTGCACTCCAGCCTGGGGGACAGAGCCAGACTCTGTCTCAAAAAAAAAAAAAAAAAAGAAAACTGGATTCCCTTTTACCAAAGGTCGTGGGATCACAGAAGTGTTTAAAGTGTTTGCGTTTATTGTGTCTAATGTATTCTTTGTTGTGTGTTAACCCAATAGGAAAGCGGAAATGCACTGGACTATCAGGAAGAAGCAGGGAGACCCCTCAGAGAAACTCATCACGACGGCCAAGGTAGAGACCACTGGGTGGGGCTTTATAATCTTACAGCCATAACTGTCAGATGAACTTTGCACTGTTTAAAGATGTTAATGGGAGGCCAGGCACGGTGGCTCACGCCTGTAATCCCAGCACTTTGTGAGGCCAAGGCAGGTGGATCACCTGAGGTCAGGAGTTTGAGGCCAGCTTGACCAACATGGTGAAACCCCATGTGTACTAAAAATACAAAATTAGCTGGGCGTGGTGGCACACGCCTATAATCCCAGCTACTCGGGAGGCTGAGGCAGGAGAATCACTTGAACCTGGGAGGCGGAGGTTGTGGTGAGCTGAAATCGCGCCACTGCACTCCAGCCTGGGCAACAACAGTGAAACTCCGTCTCAAAAAAGAAAAGAAAATTGTGTAAAGTCACAGATTTTGGATTTCACCCTTAACTTGATCTTTTTCTGTTTATATCTTTTACCATGTCCTTCAGTTGACATCCAATCAAAAGTAATTAATTTTTATACTAACTTTACAAGAGCTTGTTGTTTTGGGGATATCAGACAACAATATATTATGGTAGCCTGATCCTGGGTTTGGTTAAGCTTCTAAGCAGATTTCTGTTCACATGAGCTCTTACCACCTCCATTTTCAAGGCAGAGTGACACTAGACAGGGAAACATGCTCCAGTCTTCAGATCTGCCATATCATGAATCACACATGCAGAATGTAAACACTGACAGGGCTCCAAGGGCTTGGCCAAGTGTGATGGAGGTTTTAGGCAGCACAAAACATGGCCAAACCTAAGCAATGACCAAGTCAGTCAAAACAGATTTCCTGTCTCATGACGGAAGAGCAGGCACCAGCTGGATTGCATAAAGGCTATTCAGACCATGTTTAATGCAATGAAATATCACCACAGAAAATTAAAGAAGGCATTTTCCTGTCCTGAATGATAAACACTAATGTTCAGAAAGGATTTCAAGTATTTGAAGAAAAAAGAAGAGGGAGTGCCAAGGAATTTTTTGTAACTATTTAAGGATCAATTTTCAGCCAGACACAGTGGCTCACGCCTGTAATCCCAACATTTTGGCAGGAGGATCACTTGAGGTCAGGAGTCTGAGACCAGACTAGGCAACACAGCAAGATCCTGTCTCTACAAAAAATTTTAAAAATTGCTGGACATGGTGGCACATGCATGTAGTCCCATCACTCCAGAGTGAGAATATCATGAGTCTTAGACTTGGTGAGAACACTTCAAGTTTCCACAAGACAGGTCAAATCAGCAACCTCCAAATCAAAGTGGCTTTGAAAAATTGCTCTGGCTTTAAATACAAAACTTTCCACTTTCGGAGGCTGATGGGGGGTGGATCACGAGGTCAGGAGATTGAGACCATCCTGGCTAACATGATGAAACCCCGTCTCTACTAAAAAATACAAAAAATTAGCCGGGTACGGTGGCAGGCGCCTGTAGTCCCAGCTACTTGGGAGGCTGAGGCAGGAGAATGGCGTGAACCCGGGAGGTGGAGCTTGCAGTGAGCCGAGATCGCACCACTGCACTCCAGCCTGGGCGACAGAGCGAGACTCCATCTCAAAAAAAAAAAAACAAAACCTTTGCACTCCTCTACCCCTGTCCAAAATCCAAGGAAAGAATAAAATTTTAATTCTTATTTCAATTCTTCTTTATTTCCTAGGCCAATGGTTCTCAAACTTCAATGTGCATCAGAATCACCTGTAAGTCTTGTTAAACTAAAGATTTCTAGGCCCCGCCCTCAGAGTTTCTGATTCACTAGATCTGGGCTAAGGCCGGACGATTTGCATTTTTAGTAAGTTCTCAGGTGATTCTGATGCTGGTAGACCAGCAACCACAGTTTTGAATCACTGCCCTGGGCCTTGTTTCCAGTATGTGTTTCCCTGAATTTGGCAGCAACTCAGTTTAACCTGTTCTTTTAAAAACAGTAGGAAGGAATACTGGACACAGTCACTCGTGGTTCCAACCCCAGCACTTTGGGAGGCAGGAGGATCACTTCAGACCAGGAGTTGTTGGAGACCAACCTGGGCAGTATAGCAAGACCCTTCCCCATGCCCTGCATCTCAGCCTCTAAAAAAATTTTTTTAATTAGCCAGGCATGGTAGTGAGGGCCTACAGCCCTAGCTACTCAGGAGGCTGAGGCAGGGGGATCCCTAGCGCCCAGGAGTTCAAGGCTGCAGTGAGTTGCGACTGCACCGCTGCACTCCAGCCTGGATGACAGAGCAAGACCCTGTCTCTAAGAAAATAAAATAATAATAATAATAGGTAGTGGGGAAGGAATTGGTTGGCAGGCACTGTTTAGGCAGCATCATTGTGATCAAGAGCACTGATTATGTAGTCTGATTCCCAGGGTTCAAGTTCTAGCTCCACCATTTACTAGCTGTGTGGCCTTGAGTAAGTTACTGAACTTCTCTGGGCATCTTTTTTCTTCCTCTGTAAAATGGGGATATTAACAGTACTTATCTCATGGGGTGGTTGTGACAAAGAAGAGTTAACTATGTAATGTGCTTAGAAAAGTACCCATCATAGGGCCAGGCACAGTGGCTCACACCTGTAATCCCAGCACTTTGGGAGGCTGAGGCGGGTGGATCACAAGGTCAAGAGATCGAGACCATCCTGGCCATCGTGGTGAAACCCCATTTCTACTAAAAATACAAAAATTAGCCAGGCGTGGTGGCACGTGCCTGTAGTCCCAGCTACTCGGGAGGCTGAGGCAGGAGAATCACTTGAAACCGGGAGGCAGAGGTTGCAGTGAGCCGAGATGGCGCCACTGCACTCCAGCCTAGGCAATAAGAGCGAAAAAAAAAAGGCGGGCCTGGTCAGTTGTAACCACACTTTGGGAGGCCGAGGCGGGGGATCACACAGGAAGTGAGCCACATGAAACCCTCCTACTAAAAAACAAAAAAATTACCGGGCTGGTGGCGGCCTGTATCCCACTACGGGAGAGGCTGAGGCAATGGGTGAACCGGAGGCCGACTTCATGAACCCACTGCACTCACCTGGCGACAGGAGACCCGTAGAAAAGAAAAGAAAAGTACCATCACAAAGTGCTCAAGAAGGGATATTCATCTACTTTTTAAAAAACTTTAATAGGAGCCACAATTTGCTCCTTGTCAGGAGAGCCGTATTCTAAGGTAATAACATAATGATTTCTTTACTATCCCAGTCTCGGTGGCAGAAGGGGTATTGGGGGTTGCTTTTGGGGGATGCATGTAGTCCTCTGCTTAAGTCCAGGTGTGGGCAGCAGACCCAAAATGAATGAAGCAGCCTTCCAGCCTCTGCATTCAGTGAAGTTACTGTGACATAACTCCTTGGGACATGACAGAACTGCTTTAAGAGTCTTAGGAGGAGTGAGAGATTTGGGGAACCCTGCATGAGGTGCAGGGGGTCCTTAAGGAGCAGCCTGGAACAATGTGGGGGTGGGGACGAAAGGCAGGTATTGTGGAAACTCTCAGAAACCAATAAGCCATTTCCATCATTTCTGTTCTGTCAAAAAAAGGAGGCCCAGAGCCCTATTGCCTTAATCAAGCGACGGATGTGTAGTAGATAGGATGTTGGTACAACTATTGTAACAAAGCCAAAGTAAAGTGACTTCAAACGAGATGGAAGGGTTATTCCGCTCTGATGGAAAAGTCTGAGCTGGCAGGCGGGGGGTCCCTGGGACCCATGAAGTCTAATTCAATTGCACAAATGCTTATTGGGTGGCTACTAAGTACCACCTATAGCCCCATGTGTTATGTGAGCTGCTTGAAAGCAAGGATCATGCCTTATTCAGGCCTGGTAAATGTTTCCTAAATGAATGAATGAGTCAAATGTATGAATGAATGAATATGCTGAGTATTCAAGGGATTCAAAGATGACAAAACCAAGTTTCCTACCCTCAAGGCCTCACAGTGAAGACTTCAACTGCAGGCATGATGTTCCCTGTGAGGAAACAGTGCCTCCCAGGGTTACTAAGGTCACAGCCCTCTAACTAGGGTGCAGTCAAGGAACCTACAGCCGCCAGCCAGAACCTGCATCTTCACCATAGACCCAGAAGCAGCCAACAGGCAACGGGTGACTAATGCTGATGGGGAAGGAGGACACTGGCTCTCTCAGCTTCTCAGTCAGTGTCCCAGCAGCCAATGCCCTCATTAACCTGATAAGGCTGGTCTAATTCGTGGCTAGTGTACCAAGTCCTTTCATCATAGTGCAGTCTAGACCAGAGATTTTTGTAAGAACTACCTATCTAGACCTGTTCTAGCTAGCACCTGGAAGCTTATGAGAAAAGAGAATCTGGGGTCTCACCCCAGACCTGCCTGTGTTATAACAAGGTCCTCAAATGATTTATATGCCCATTGATGTCTGGGAAACACTGGAATCTATTCATCGAGGAAACTGGGTTTCAGATTCAAAAGACGTGGATTCCTTTACCAGCTGTGCCTTTGATTAAGTCTGTAGTTTAGGGAAGGGCAGATTGCTTCTCTGGGCCTTGGTCTCCTTTCCCATCAACCAAGGAGGTCGGGATGGATCATCTCTAGGGCCCCATCCCATTCTCATGCTCTGGCCATCTATGAGTCGCTCAGGCTTGCACAGTGGTAGGCTGCAGATCCAGGACTGGGGCCGGGCCTCCTTCCCAAGCCCATCTCCCACCCCCACTTCTGGGGAAGGCCGGTCTGCCACCTTCACTGTGTCCTACATAAATCTCTGCTACCACCCAGCCTCCCTCAGGTGACAGCCTGGGAGGAGGCCATCCCTGTGCCATTTGTGAGGGCTGGCTCAGTGCAGCAACAAGTGAGTGAGAGCTCAGTGGGTCAAGATAGGAGCACTGCTTTGCCACAGTTCTCCTGCATGGCGCGAGGACGCCATAAACCTCTGGGCCTCTGGAGGCTTCCACTTCCTGATCTGAAAATAACAAAATTGACCTTCCAATCTCTGTTTCTCACTTTCTGTGATTCAATGACATTGGAACTGTGTCTGTTAAGGGGAAAAGCAGAATCCACAGTGCTACCACTGAGATAGCTCCGTGGTTCAGCCTCCAGGTTCAGGCCGTCTTAAGTCTTTAACCACCGACTGCATGAATGGAAGCTTCCATTATTCACTCAGCATACACTTGCTGATCCCTACTAAGTTTCATAGCCTTCGTGGTTGGATAAAACACACTCCTTACTGCAGCTCCCGCTTTGGTGGAGGAAACAGATATGTGTGCAGACAGCTCCAGTGAGTGGAGTGTGATCAGTGCTCTAAGAGAATACAGGAAGGACAACTGATCCAGACCAGGGCAGAAATCTGATTCAGATAGAGAGAAATCAGATAGGGCTTCCTGAAGGAGGTAACGGCTGACATGAAGGAAGTCATTTACGAACCTGGACTGCATTCACCCATTTGTGATGAAGACATCAAGAGAAGGCAGCAGTTCATACTCCCTGTGTGCCAGGCACCAGGCTATGCATTTTCTGTAAAGTGCCTCATTTAACTTTTATACTAATACTGTAAAGAAGCAGGCCTTGATATCCCTATTTGTCAGATGAGACAATTGAGGCACAAAGTGGTTTAAGTACCACATCCTTGGTCGCAGAGCTGGGCAACATTGAGGCTGACCTCCCCAGGCTGTCTGCATAGATTAATGCTGGATGTTAACAGCTATCAAAGAGAGGGTTTGCCCCCCAGGGGAGAAAACAGCAAGGTCCGGGGAAATAGAGATTTAAAGAAATACTACACACACACACACACACACACACACAGACATATACACACACACATTCATACATAGACACACACAGACACATATACACAGACACACATGCACGCGCGCGCACACACACACACACACACACCCCAACTAGAGAAATATGAATGAAAAGATTCTTCAAGCAGTTTTTTTAAAGGGAAAAAAAGGTGTCGCCAATCGGGGAGAGAGGCCAAAGTGGCCCAGCAGTGCCGCATCTGCGCCTCCCGGCGCAGGGGCCCCGCAGCAGGCGCGCAGGGAGCAGCTTCTCTTGGGGCCTGCCGCGTTTATGGCTTCAATAGCGCCGCTCCGGGTCCCCGCAGCGTCGGAGAGACCTCTGCCTAGCGCCTCTCTGCTGCGCGAGGTCGTCCTGGCCTTACAAAAGCAGCTCCTCGCTGGTGAGCTCAAGACCCCGGGCGGGCTCTCCCCGAAGGGTCACTTCTCCGGGTGTGTCGCCTCCTTTCGTCTTTTCTTTTCCTCTCTGTGGTGGCTTGTGATGTCTCTAACGCTGGGGCCTCCTGTGGACTCCATCCCGAGATGGAGACTGGCAGAGCTGGAAGGTCTAAACATCTGAAAAGTAGGCACGCATAGTCCCTGGGGAGAAGGCAGGGAGGCAGGCAAACCCCTGGAGTGCCACCCAATTTGGACTTTTTAATTGATACCGTTTTATTTTGGCCAGTTTTCCACTTAGGGGTGGAGAAAAGGGAAGTAATTTTTGGCATTTACTTTTTTTTTTTTTTTTTTTTTTTTTTTTTTGAGACAGAGTCTCGTTCTGTTGCCCAGGCTTGAGTGCAATGGCGCGATGGCTCACTGCAACCTCCGCCTCCCAGGTTCAAGCAATTCAGCCGCCTCAACCTCCCGAGTAGCTGGGATTACAGGCGCCTGCCACCACGCCCTGCCAATTTTTGTATTTTTAGTAGAGACGGGTTTTCGCCATGTTTGTCAGGCTGGTCTCGAACTCCTGACCTCAGGTGATCCGCCCGCCTCGGCCTCCCAAACTTTTGGGATTACAGGCGTGAGCCACCGCGCCTGGCCATTTTTGGCATTTACTATGAAGCAAGACATAATGCTAGGTGCTTTATGTACTTTGAACTTACTTTATCCTCACTATAACCTTATGAGGTAAAGTGCATTATCCCTATTCCACAGATGAGGAAAATGAGGCTCAAAGACGTTAGGTAACTTGCCCAAGGGGCACACAGCCAGTAAGTGGAGAAGCTGAGAGATGAACCCAGGTTTCTATGACTCCATGGTCCCTGAATCTTTGAGTTGTGATGCCATCCATGTGTTTCTGAGAGGAAATAGTAAAAAGTCAGGGAAACATCACGAAATTATGGCAGTATGTTTTTTAAGCCAGCATGAATCTTGGAGGTGATCTAGAAGTTCTTTTACATTATGGATGAAGAAACCTGAGGCCTACAAGTCAAGAGAATCGTGCATGACAACTAATTATTAAAACCAGGGTAACTGGAGTCTGCCCAGTGTTTGTGGTTATCTAGTTCAGTTCAGTTCCGTTCAGGTCAGTTTCATTGTGAAGGCTTTTCCTTGGGCAGTTTCCAGCTTCAGGAATAAACAGCTCCAGAAGGAGCAAGTGTAATGATGCCCTGACCTGTGCAAAGAAGTGAGGAGTAGCCAGTGTGGGAGAAGTTCCTCCTAACACTGTGAAGAAAACAGGGAGACCAGAAGTGTGTGCCCAGGAGTCCTGGTGGTGCCACTCACCAGAATCTACAGCCTGGAAGATGGCACCATGCAAAGGTCTGGGGCTCCTTGCTCCCCACATTGCCCATTATGATGCCTGCACAGTCACGGCACAGCACACTGCCAGGCCCTGCTATGTGCAGCCCGCAGTATTAGGTGCAAAATATTCTGCTAGTCCTTAGCACCTAGATGACCTAACTCTGGTACTGCTCTATTTTTCCTCTGGGAAGTATTTTAGAGTTCTCCTTCATGTTGGAGGAGGAGGAAGTGGGAAGTGGCGCACCCTTAGGAATGTTTCTGGTTTACTCCTACTCAGCCCAGACTGAGGAAGTCCCCAGGGAAGTCTCCCAGAGTCCCAGAGAACAACAGTCATCCCTTGATTCTGAAAATTCTCTTCACCTTCCAGGAAGAAAAGCTCATTTCTAACAAGAGGCCTAAATCTGTCAACATCCAAAAGCAGCTAAAACTAGAGATAAGGACAACATAAGAAAGGAAAATTATAGGCCGGGCCTGGTCGCTCACGCCTGTAATCCCAGCACTTTGGGAGGCCAAGGTGAGCGGATCACCTGAGGCCAGGAGTTCGAGACCAGTCTGACTAACATGGAGAAACCCTGTCTCTACTAAAAATACAAAATCAGCCAGGCGTGGTGGCACGTGCCTGTAATCCCAGCTACTCAGGAGGCTGAGGCAGGAGAATCGCTTGAACCCGGGAGGCAGAGGTTGCGGTGAGCCATGATAGCACCATTGCACTCCAGCCTGGGCAACAAGAACGAAACTCCATCTCAAAAAAAAAATAAATAAAGGAAAATTATAGACCAATCTCACTTATGATCAAACATACAAAACTCCTAAATAAACTATTAACCAATCAAATTCTTAAGCTTATATTTTTAAAAGTATTAACAATGCACACAACTGAATTTGGTTTATCACAAGAATTCAAAGAGAGTCTAACATATGAAAATATGTTTATAATCCACACTAAGAGGTTAGTGGGGAAAAGCCTTAGGGTCATGTCAATAGATGCAAAAGGAAAAAATAAAATTCACCCATTCCCAATTAAAACTTATCAGACTAAGAATAGAAGAGGGCTTCTTGATTTTGACAAAGAGTATCCATGGAAAAACCTATAGTAAACATCACACTGGAATACTTGAATGGTAGAACTTGAGAAGCATTCTTTTTTTTTTTTTTTTGAGACGCAGTTTTGCTCTTGTCACCCAGACTGGAGTGCAAAGGCACAATCTCAGCTCACTGCAACCTCTGCCTCCTTGGTTCAAGCGATTCTCCTGCCTCAGCCTCCCAAGTAGCTGGGATTACAGTTGCTCACCACCGCACCTGGCTAATTTTTTGTATTTAGTAGAGATGGAGCTTCACTGTGTTAGTCAGGCTGGTCTCGAACTCCTGACCCCAGGCCACCCTCCTCGGCCTCCCAAAGTGCTGGGATTACAGGCATGCAGCACTGCGCCTGGCCAAGAAGCATTCTCTTTAGAGACAGGACTAGGACAAGGATGTCCTCTGTCAGTGATTCTATTCAACATGGTACTAGCAATGCTAGCCAGAACGGTAAAGAAACCAAAGAAAGGAAAGATGAAAGGATAGGAAGGAGGAAAATGACACTGGTATTATTTCCAGACTGTATTATTAGTCACATGGAAAATTCAAGGAACTCTACAGACAAGACTTGAAAAGACAAAAGAATTCAGCAAGATTACTAAATACAGATCAATACACAGAAATCAATTGTGTAAAAAATAGTGTTTGAAAACATAAAGCACAATTTAAAAATAGAATTTAAAAGGAATTGTTATTATGGAAAACTGCAAACATACACAGAAGTGAACAGAGCAGCACAGTGAATCCCATATACCCATCTCTTGGCCAACGTTGCTCACCTGTATCTCCAACTCCTTTCTCTCTCCCATGTTATTTTGAAACAAATTTTAGGCTCATATGATTTTATTCATATATACTTGAGAACATATCTCTCAAAGATTAGAAATGACTTTTAACATAATCATGATACCATTATTACACCCAAAATTTAAATAATTCTTTAATATAATTGAATATTCAATCAGTTTTCAAAGTTCAAATTGTCCCATAATTATTATAATTGTTTTGGAATTTGCAAACCAACTGTTTGCAATTGGTTGATATGGCCTTTAAATCTCATTGAATTTATAAGTTCTCTTCCATTTCTTTTTTTCCCCCTTTTAGTGTATTTGTAGGAAATTGGGTCACTTGTCTTGTTGAGTTTCAATCAAGACTTTGCTGATTGCGTCCTCATGGTGTAGTTTAACATGTTTCTCTGTCTTCCACATGTCCTGTAAGTTAACACTTGGATCTAGAGACTTGATCAGATTCCGGTTTGGTTTGGTTTTTCCTTTTGGCAGTCTATAAATTCAGTGCAATTTCAATTTTAAAAATCCCCAACAGGATTTTTGGCAGAACATGATTAGCTGATATTAAAATTCATATAGAAAAGCCAGAAATAGCTGTCATGGTCTGAATGTTTGTGTTCCCCCAAAATTCACATGCTGAAACCTAATCACCAATGTAAAGGTATTTGGAGGTCGGGCCTCTGGAAGGTGATTAAGTCATGAGGGCAGAGCCCTCATAAATGAGATTAGTGCCTTTACAAAAGAGGCCTCAGAGAGCTGTCTTGCCCCTTTTATCATATGAGGACACAAAAGAAGGTGCCCTCCATGAACCAGAAAGTGAGACTTCCCCAGACACTGAATGTTTCAGCACCTTGATCTTGAACTTTCCATCCTCTAGACCCACAAGAAATAAATTTCTGTTGTTTCTAAGCTCCCCAGTTTATGGTATTTTGTTATAGCAGCCTGAACAGACTAAGACATTAGCCAGTATAATTTTGAAGAAAAATAAAGTGGAAGTTTGCCCTGACAAATATAAAAACTTATTTTAAAGCTGTAAAAAATAAAACTGTGTGCTATTGGCTTAGAGACAGACAGAAGAGAATAGAGAATCCAGAAATAAATGTGCCCACATATGGAAACTTGATATATGGCAATGGCATTATAAAGGGAAATAGTGGAGAAAGGATGATCTATTATTCACTATATAATTTTGAGACAACTGGTTATGCAATTTTAAAATTCTTACCTCACAAAATATCAGGTGTATTCAGGAGCTTAACGTCAAAAAGCAAAATTTAACTTTTAGAGGAAAATATAACAGAATGTCTTTATGAATTTGGGAAAGGAAAAAACTTTTTACCTATTATTCATAACACAAACCATAAAGAAAATTATTGATAAATCTTTTTTTTTTTTTTTGAGACGGAGTCTCGCTGTATCGCCCAGAAAGTGCAATGGCATGATCTTGACTCACTGCAACTCTGTCCCCTGGGTTCAAGTGATTCTGCTGCCTCAGCCTTCCAAGTAGCTGGGATTACAGGTGTGCGCCACCAGGCCCGGCTAATTTTTGTATTTTTAGTAGAGACAGGGTTTCACCATGTTGGCCAGGCTGGTTTCAAATTCCTGAACTCAAATGATCAGCCTGCCTTGGCCTCCCAAAGTGCTGGGATTACAGGTGTGAGCCACTGTGCCCGGCCAATGAATCTGACTATATTAAAGTTTGAAGTTTTCAACAAGACAGCATAAAGTTAAAAGCCAAATTGCAGATTAGAAAGAGATACCTGCAATGCATATAAGCAACAAAGCATTAGTAACCAAAATGCAGCAGCATTTCTTCCCTCTACAAATAGGGAAAGAAAAAGACAATCAATCAAATGGAAAAATGAGCAAATGATATGAACAGGCAACTAACAGAAGAAGAAATTCAAATAAATGGCCATAGAGAAAAAAAAAGTTCTCCCTACTAATCAGGAAAATCCAAATTAAAACAAAAAGATATCATTTCATATATATCAGACCAGCAGAAGTTTAAAAGTCTATAAACACTATTAATGAAGATATAAAGTTTTAGTAATTTAGAGCAATTTGAAAATATTCAATAAATTGAAGATGCATATATCCTGCATCCCAACAAGTTCATTCCCAGGTATCCTTTAGAGAAAGTATGTATGAACAGTGACTCACCTAAAAAGGTTCATTGAAACATTATTTATAATCATAAACAATTGGAAATAACCAAAATGGCCACCAACAGTAAAGTGGATTTTAAAATGGTCATATATTTATACAACAGAATACTGTATGATAGCTGAAAATAAAATTACATGTATTAATATGGGTTAATCCCAAAAGACTTATTAAGGGTTTTTTGCCTTATTAAGCAAAATAAGGCAAGTTGAAAAAGTTACATAAATAATATCATTTATGTAAAGTTTTAATATGTAAAATAATACTATATATTTTTTACATGTGCATGTATATGTAATACAGATATGAAAATATATATGAAGACTGATAAATATCAAATTGAAGAGACTGATTACCTCTGGGAGGGAGAGGGAAATGGGATTATATGTGTCTTAATCCATTTTGTGTTGCTATAACAGAATGCTTGAGATTGGGTAATTTATGAAGAACAGAACAGTCTCCCATAGTTCTGGAGGCTGAGAAGCCCAAGATCAAGATGCAGGTTTCTTACTGTGTCCTCACGTGGTGGGAGGCAAAAAGGCAAGAGAGAGGGAATTCATTCCCACAAGCCCTTTTTCTTTTTTTAGAGATGGGGTCTCTCTATGTTGCCCAGGCTCAACCTGAATTCCTGGGCTCACACTATCCACGGCCTCAGCGTCCCGAGTAGCTGGGACTACAGGTGTGCATCGCTGTGCCCAGCCCACAAACCCTTTTTATAGCAGCATTAATCCATTGATGAGGATGGAGCCCTCCATGACCTAAACACTTTGTATTAAGCCCCACCTCCCAACACTGCTGCATTGAATATTGAGTTTCCAACACATGAATTTTGAAGGAGACGATAACATTCACACCATAGTAGCATGTGATAAATGAAGTCTTGGACTGTGTCTTAAATGTTTTATTTCTTTAGAAAATGCATGACTCAGGCTGGGCACAGTGGCTCATGCCTGTAATCCCAGCACTTTGGGAGGCCAAGGCGGGCAGATCACAAGGTCAGGAGTTCAAGCCCAGCCTGGCCAACATGGTGAAACCCTGTCTGTAGTAAAAATACAAAAATAAGCTGAGCATGGTGGCGCACACCTGTAATCCCAGCTACTTGGGAGGCTGAGGCAGGAGAATTGCTTGAACCTAGGAGGTGGAGGTTGCAGTGAGCTGAGATGGTGCCACTGCACTCCATCCTGGGCAACAGAGTGAGACTCCGTCTCAGGAAAAAAAAAAAAAAAAAAAGAAAGAAAGAAAAAAATGCATGACTCAAATATGGCAAAATGTTAAAATTTTACAAAACTAAGTGGTAAATCCATAGGCGATGAGTATACAGTATTTTTTCTTATACTGTGAATGCTTAAGATATTTTATAGACTTTTAAAAAGTAGTTAAAAGTTGTAAGTTATTCAAAGCACTGACTTCGTTTGTTCCAATACTTCCTAAATATCAGGTTATTTTACTAAGAGAAAACAAAATCACCCTTCTATGGCCCACATCCCAAAACTGGGAAGGTTTCAATTCTAATCACAATGGAAGTTTCACCAACGTACAACCTCAGCTTTTGGTCAATACAAATACGCCCTCTGCTGGTTCTTTCATGCCCTGTCCCAGAGTTCAAAATAGTTATGAAGAGCAGCGAAGGTCTTCCGTGAGAGTTTTTTCGCGCCAGTCATGTTAAGGAAAGAAACCCTCACAGAACTACCCTTTGGCACTAAGATACTTTAATCAGCTTCTGCTCTCTGTTATTGTTACATATTATCCAAGACAAAATAAATTCCAAGGTACAGCCCCAGTCAATCGTTCCAATTCCTCAACTACCTTTGCACGTTAACAATCTTGTGCCCCTCTAAAGCCTGGAGGTTGATTTGAGAGACAGTGTACACCTCCCTGAACCTGAGTAGAAGTAGAAGAAAACCAAAGTTGCAAAGAAGCTCTTGGGCGGGGAAACCACAAAATAACATTGAAAAATAGATTAACTGTAGTATTAAGGGAATGATGCCAATGGAATAATGGATGAACTTTTTCTTTTCAAATCTTTCTTTAAAAGTATAACATCTTCAAATAAAACTGAGGAGGAATAAATTAATTCATGCAAGAATCTACTTCTCAGAGAGAAAGGCACGAATTGAATATTAGAGTCTTCCTATCAAGAACAGTTTTGTGTTTTGAGGTTGGTTTTGTTTTAATATTCATCTTCCCCACTGGAATGTAAGCTCCCTTAGACCAGCATCTGTGTCTATCTGATTCAAATTGGTACAAATTTTCTGGGGAACAATTTGGCAGTAGGCATTGTGACTTAAAAACGGTACATCCTTGAGCTTTGACTCTTCGGGTAAAGATGGCGGAGCGCGGTACGGCTTTTTGCTGACTACATTCAGCCCATCTGATAAACTTGTCCGGATTGAATATGCTTTGGCTGCTATAGCTGGAGGAGCCCTGTCAGTGGGAATTAAAGCTGCAAATGGTGTGGTATTAGCAACCGAGAAAAAACAGAAATTCATTCTGTATGATGAGCGAAGTGTAGACAAAGTGGAACCAATTACCAAGCATATAGGTTTGGTGTACAGTGGCATGGGCCCAGATTACATAGTGCTTGTGCACAGAGCTCGAAACTAGCTCAGCAGTACTATCTTGTGTACCAAGTGCCCATTCCCACAGCTCATCTAGTACAGAGAGTAGCTTCTGTGATGCAAGAATATACTCAGTCAGGTGGTGTTCGTCCATTTGGAGTTTCTTTACTTGTTTGTGGTTGGAATGAGGGACGACCATATTTATTTCAGTCAGATCCATCTGGAGCTTACTTGGCCTGGAAAGCCACAGCAATGGGAAAGAACTACGTGAATGGGAAAACTTCCCTTGAGAAAAGATAAAATGAAGATCTGGAACTTGAAGATGCCATTCATACAGCCATCTTAACCCTAAAGGAAAGCTTTGAAGGCCAAATGACAGAGGATAACATAGAAGTTGGAATCTTCAACGAAGCTGGATTTAGGGGGCTTACTCCAACTGAAGTTAAGAATTACTTGGCTGCCGGCCGGGGGCGGTGGCTCATGCCTGTAATCCCAGCACATTGGGAGGCTAAGGTGGGCAGATCACCTGAGGTCCGGAGTTCAAGACCAGCCTGACCAACATGGAGAAACCCCGTCTCTATTAAAAATACAAAATTAGCTGGACGTGGTGGTGCATGCCTACAATCCCAGCTACTCGGGAGGCTGAGGCAGGAGAATCACTTGAACCCAGGAGGCAGAGGTTGCGGTGAGCCGAGATGGGGCCATTGCACTCCAGCCTGGGCAACAAGAGTGAAACTCCTTCTCAAAAAAAAAAAAAAAAAAAAAAGAATTACTTGGCTGCATAACAATGAAGTGACTGAAAAATCCAGAATTTCAGATAATCTATCTACTTAAACGTGTTTAAAGTATGTTTTGTTTTGCAGACTTTTTGCATACGTATTTCTACATGGTTTAAATCAACTGTTTTTAAAATGACACTTATAAATCCTGATAAACTGCTAAACCCACAAAAAATAGACTGTACATCCTTTAATCAGAAATATGAACAAAGAGTAAGTTTTTTAATAATCAAAACATTCCTGGCCAGATGCTGTGGTTCACACCTGTAATCCCAATACTTTGGGAGGCCAAGGCGGGTGGATCACTTGAGGCCAGGGTTTAAGACCAGCCTGGCCAACATAGCAAAACTCAGTCTCTACTAAAAATACAAAAAAATTAGCTGGGCATGGTGGTGCAGGCGTGTAATCCTCGCTGCTCAGGAGGCTGAGGGATGAGAATCGGTTGAACCCAGGAGGTGGAGGTTGTGGTGAGCCAAGATCGCACCACTGCACTCCGGCCTGGGCGACAGAGCGAAACTGTCTCAGAAACAAAACAAAATAAAAATTCCTTTCAAGGATATTCTATGCAAAGTTCTTTATAGTTATAAAAAATAGAAGCAATATGAATTTTTAAAATTACATGTTTGATTAAGTCACTTATGGTACATTCATACGATAACATACTGTGCTGCTATTAAAAAATTTTTTTGAGACAGGGTCCCACTCTGTCTTTCATGCTAGAGTGCAGTGGTGCCATCACAGCTCACGGCAGCTTCGATCTCCCAAGCTCAAGCGATCCTCCCACCTCAGCCCCCTGAGTAGCTGGGATGACAGGCTTATGCCACCATGCCCAGCTGATTTTTCTATTTTTTGTAGAGACAGGGTCTCACCATGCTGCCCAGGCTGGTCTCAAACTCCTGTGCTCAAGCAATCTGCCTGCCTCAGCCTCCCAAAGTCCTGGGATTATAGACATAAGCTACCACATCTAGCCTAAAGTCATTTTTAAGAACATTTAGGCCAGGCGTGGCAGCTTATGCCTGTCATCTCAACACTTTGGGAAGTTGAGGCAGGAAAATTGCTTGAGGCCAAGAGTTTGAGACCTGCTTGAGCAACATGACAAGACCCTGTCTCTACAAAAAGAAAAATTTTAAAACATTAACTGGGTGTGGTGGTGTACACCTGTAGCCTCAGCTATTCAGAAGGCTGAGGTGGGAGGTCCCTTGAGGCCAGGAGTTCAAAGTTACAGTGAGCTGTGATCATGCCACTGCACTCCACCCTGAGCAACAGAGCGAGACCCTGTCTCTAAGAATTTAAAAAAAAAAAATTAAGAATAATTATATGGGAAAATTGTAATATAAAAGTAGATTAAAATTGAATATACACTAAGCAAGTATATGGAAATATGATATTCATTATATATACATGAAAGCAAATACACCAAAATATTTGCAGTAGTTGTATATGGGTAGAGTGAGAGAGCATGGTGAGATTTTTTTGGTTCTTGTTTGTTTTTACCGTATGCTGGCACTAGTTTAGGCACTTTCCTTGTATTAACATATCTCTTGCTACTTTTTTAAAGCAGCTTTATCAAGGGATAATTGACATACAATAAGACCTTTTCAAATTGTACAATTCCCATGAAACCGTCACCACAATCAAAATACAATATTCATCACTCCCAAAAGTTTCCTCATACCCTCATACCTCCCCTATTCCAGCCTCCTTCATCCCCAGACAACCACTGATGTGCTTTCTGTCACTATAGATTAGTTTGCATTTTCTAGAATTTTATGTAAATGGAATCATACCATATGTACTTTTTTTTTCTTTTTTTTTTCTTTTTTTTTTTTGAGATGCAGTTTCATCCTTGTTGCCCAGGCTGGAGTGCAATGGTGCCATCTCAGCTCACTGCAACCTCCACCTCCCAGGTTCAAGCCATTCTGCCTCAGCCTCCCAAGTAGCTGGGATTACAGGCTTGCACCACCATGCCCAGCTAATTTTGTATTTTTACTAGAGATGGGGTTTCTCTGTGTTGGTCAGGCTGGTCTCGAACTCCCAACTTCAGATGATCTGCTTGCCTCAGCCCCCATAAAGTGCTGAGGTTACAGGCATGAGCCACCGCACCCAGCCAGCCATATGTACTTTTCCGTATGATTTCTTTCACTCAACATAATTATTTTGAGATTCATCCATATTGCCAGGCATATCGATAGTTCATTCCCTTTTACTGCTGAGTTGTATTGTATTGTATATATACACCAGTTTATCTGTTTATCTGTTGATGGACATTTGAGCTGTTTCAGTTTTGACCATTACAAATAAAACTGCTATGAACATCTGTGTACAAGTCTTTGTATGGATTTGTGCTTTCATTTCTTTCATTTATCTTGAGTAAAATACCTAGGGGTAGGATAGTTGGATGGTACAGCAGGTATATATTTAACTTTTTAAAAAACTGCCAAATTATTTTCCTTAGTGGTTGTACCATTTTACATTCCAAACAGCAGTAGATGAGAGTTCCAGTTCCTCCACATCCTTGTCAAACCTCAGTATAGTCAGTCTTTAATTTTAGTCATTCTAATAGTTATGAGTTGACTGTGAGGGTTTTGTTTCTTCTTCTTTATGAATTTTTTGTGTTTTCCAATTCTTCTGCAATAAAATGTATCTTCCATAATCAAAAAATTATTTAAAGTAACTAAAATAGATGTAGACTAGTCCAATATGAAGTCTTGGTCTGGAGACTCTTCATTCTAAAAGAGTAGCCCAACATGGTCTTCAGAGCACCCAGCAAAGAGCCCTAGCTGTGTGGCCTGTATAACCCTTCCTCATATCCTCATAAGATAACATTTGTTTTTTTGGCCAGGCATGGTGCCTCATGCCTGTGATCCCAGCACTTATGGAGGCTGAGGGGGGCAGATTGCTTGAGCCCAGAAGTTCGAGACCAGCCTAGGCAACATAGTAAGACCCCGTCTATACGAAAAATAGAAAAAATTAGCCGAGTATAGTGGTGCACACCTGTGGTCCTGGCCACTTGCGAGACTGAGGTGGGGAGGATTGATTGAGCCCAAGAAGCTGAGGTTGCAGTTATCCAGGATTATGCCACTGCACTCCAGGCAGGGCAACAGAGCAAGACTCTGTCTCAAAAAAAAAAGTTAACATTTGTTTTTTGGGGGGTTTTTTGGGGTTTTTTTAAATTTTATTTTATTTTATTTTATTTATTTATTTATTTATTTATTTATTTATTGAGACAGAGTCTCTGTCACCCAAGCTGGAGTGCAGTAGTGCTATCTGGGCTCACTGCAACCTCCACCTCCCAGGTTCAAGCTATTCTCCTGCCTCAGCCTCCCGATTAGCAGGGATTACAGGCATGCACCACCACACCCAGCTAATTTTGTATTTTTAGTAGAGATGGAGTTTCACCATGTTAGCCAGGCCAGTCTCCAACTCTCGATCCCAGGTGATCGGCCTGCCTTGGCCTCCCAAAGTGCTGAGATTACAGGCGTGAGCGTAACATTTGTTTTTAAAAATCAACTTGCTTTTCAATGTTATAACCTTTAAGAAAAAATATAAACACACCTAAACCTCCCAATTTTATCTATTATTTCCTTTTTCTGTTTTCTAGTTTGTATCCGTCCAGATTTTATAGAGTTCTAACACACTATTCTGTAGTTTATATTTGTACTTGTCATATCATATTTTCCATATTGCTTATTTATCTTTTTAACCATAATTTTAAATGTGAAGTTAATGTATCATAAATTACTTCCCCAGTCTCCCTTGTTGAGCTGTTTCTAATTTTTCATTATTAATAGTAATGTTGGCTGGGCACAGTGGCTCACACCTGTAATCCCAGCACTTTGGGAGGCCGAGGTGGGTGGATCATGGGGTCAGGAATTCAAGACCAGCCTGGCCAATATGGTGAAACCCTATCTCTACTAAAAATATAAAAATTAGCTGGGTGTGGTGGCACACACCTGTAGTTCCAGCTACTCGGGAGGCTGAGGTAGGAGAATCACTTGAACCCAGGAGGCAGAGGTTGCACTGACCCGAGATCATGCCACTGCACTCCAGCCTGGGCAACAGAGCGAGACTCCATCTCAAAAAAAAAAAATAATAATGTAATAAGAAGTAAGTTGGTACAAAAAGCTTGTTTCTTCTTTTGAATTCTTTCCTTATGATAAATACCAGGAGTGAGATTCCTGATCAAAGGCTAGAACGTTTTTCTGATTGCTGATACATACTGTCATACCACTTTCCCAAAGGATATTTTAATACTAATTTTAATGTCACTTGCCATGTGTCAGCCTTGGTTTCTGAAGTATTTGCTAATTTTCTGGGTATAGCATACGTCATTGTTCTAATTTGCATGCCTTTGGCTACTCACCAGGTAGATGTTTTTCTATGTCTGATCTCCTCCTAGGATAACTGCCTGTTGTCCTTTATTGATGGATATTCTGTTTTCACAGACCCAGAGCCAAGGAGTATGACCCTTGACTCTCTCAGGGCTTCCCGGACTGAGCACATCCAGACCCCAGAAGCAGATATTGTGCAAAAGGTGTAAGTGTTCAAAGTTATAATAACATGGGTTTCTCTGCTTTTGTTTGTATTTTTAATTGATTTAGTTTGTTTTTTTTTTTTCAGACAGGCATGGGAGTTCTCAGCTGACAGTGTACTCTAACAGCCAAAATTAAATGGTTGTCTAACAAACAAAGATTCTTGGGGATGATTATATTGTGATGTGTTTCCTACCTAAATCATATTTATTTGGCTGGTTGCGTAAAGAGTGAAATTAACTCTAACTCTGTGGGAACAGCTCTTTCCATTTGTCCAATCTGAGATCTACAGAGATGCTTAGAAAGCTGAAATCTATCACTTCAACCTGGGTTTCTCCCCTCAGCATTCAGTCAGCTCTGAGTAAAATAAATAATGCTAATAATCTTAACACCAATATTAATAATAATTGCTAGCCCATATTGAGTGCTTCCTGTGTACTGTACTTACGTGCTTACTGTGAGCCTGGCCAGTCAGGCGTACTGTTTTGACTTAAGCTACTTTGGTAGTGGCAGCTGGTGTGGCCTCTCTGCCACCATCTGGAACTACAGCCTATTGTGACTTCACAAAAACCTCGATGACTTGAGAACCTGCTGTCACCTGCCCAGGGATGTAAGGATTCCCTCCTGGGTCAATAAGCTTTCATGTTCCCCAGCAATAAAGGGGGAAAGGCACTTGGATGAATGAGACAGCCACCAGAGGAACACCATTTTTAGAATTCTATACCTGATCTTTTCTCACAATGTATTTTAAATGCTTATGACAACCACCCCCACCAAAAAACACACATTTTTTTTAAATCAGGAGAAAAAAACACGAACTTTTCACAAAAGTCATCATAGCCTTTGTGACTTAATTTCAGGCTTGACAGAGGGATTCCTGACATAGAGATTTCTGAAAAAAAAGCAAAACGATCAGGTTTGTGGTTCTCATTTGCAGCATACCTATTCCTCAGGGAAATTAAAGGTTTTCCAAGCACTAAATTCTAAAGGAGACTTCTCGTATAGGCTTTTATAGAGTGACATTGAATGATTTAAAGCCTCATATATTTACAGGAAATTCCATTCACCTCATTCAACAAATATTTCTCAAGTTTCTACAGTAAGGCCCTGTGCTAGCAGAGCACAGTAAAGAGAATATTCATTTAGCTAAAAAAAATAAAATAAAATGCCCAGAACCAGACCTGGCACAGAGCAGGCACACAGTAACTGATATTGCTGCAATCCACGTGGCTGCTTTTCAGTGCCCTTTTTACCCAGAGGGCATAAGTCAGTTATCCTCAGGGTAAACAGTGAGTGACAGCAATCCTACAATGGATAAAACCAACACAGCACATGACCTTTTAGTGGCTGAATTTGATCAAGGATAGAATTCAGAGGGCATGTAGCCTGGCATGGTGGCTCATGCCTGTAATCCCAGCACTTTGGGAGGCTGAGGCTAGTGGATCATCTAAGGTCAGGAGTTTGAGACCAGCCTGACTAACATGGTGAAACCCCATCTCTACTAAAATACAAAAATTAGCCGGACATGGTGGCGGGCACCTGTAATCCCAGCTATTCAGGAGGCTGAGGCAGGAGAATCACTAGAACCCGGGAGGTGGAGGTTGCAGTGAGCCCAGATCGCACCATTGCAACTCCAGCCTGGGTGACAGAGCGAGACTCCGTCTCAAAAAAAAAAAAAAAAAAAGAAAAGAATTCAGAGGGCATAAAGGAATGAATTGATAGTTACATGTTCCTAACACAATCTTTCTTAAAGGTCACTTTCTTTTTCCAGCTAATCCTTTGATAGAAGAAATTTCAGTTAAATAATTCTATGCCATTCAATTAAAAGCATAAATATGCAACCCCAAAGAGCAAATGATTTATCCCACTCTCTAAATTTTAGGATTGATTCTGAGGAAACCCCGAAAGTGAAGACCAATCTTTCTAATCTTCCTTACCATGGGATATGCAGAGAAAAAGAGTTGACTAAGTATGTCAAATGTCAGGCACAGTGCCTGCAGAGAACAGGTGCTCGATGTTGGCTTACTTGCCCCCTTTCTTTCCACCAGAGTTTTTCTTTAGTTTGGTCCTGTTGGTTTGCTCTTTTCAAAGGGGCAGAGATTATGCTGTACACCACCTACACAGAGGACTTCTGGGATACGGGCCTGAGTCACCCGAGAGGTTGAGCGCTGTGTATCCATCTCTTCTTCCAAGAGAAAGAGAAGGGAAGGCTGAACCAAGACTGTTTAGCCAGAAGACATCAGCCAGCATCAGTCATGTAAGTGTAAACCCCTAAAAGCTTGTCTGAAAGCTCTACTTGGATCTCATCAAGGATACCATGTACAGTTGTATAGATTGCTCACTATATGAGGGCACCTGATAAAGGGATGAGGGGGTCACTGAGGTCCAGCCTGTGGTCTGCTTCCCAAGCCCTGCACAGCCACATTGGGCTGCATCCTCCTGAAGGATGGAACATCATTTCTAATTCCTTTTTTTTTTTTTTGAGACACAGTCTCACTGTGTTGCTCAGGCTGGAGTGCAGTGGCGTGGTTTCGGCGTACTGCAACATCCACCTCCCAGGTTCAAGTGATTCTCCTGCCTCAGCCTCCTGAGTAGCTGGGATTACAGGCATGTGACACCACTCCCAGCTAATTTTTGTATTTTTTCAGTACAGCCGGGGTTTCACCATGTTGGCCAGGCTGGTCTCGAACTCCTGACCTCAGGTGATCCACCTGCCTCAGCTTCCCAAATTGCTGAGATTACAGGCGTGAGCCATTGCACCCGGCCCCATTTCTAATTCCCACAAAGGTACTGAGTGGGTAGTCACAACCCCATTCTGCCATCCTCTCTTAAGAGGAACCACTGTGTTGTTCTAGCCCATGGGGAAAGGTGAAGACTGACATAGTTGTGGTCATCTGCCTGAGGTTTCCTGAAAGTTAGCAAATAATTCTGCAGTGAATAAAGCTGGCTTTGATTTAGAATAGTTAACCATTAATCATGGCAACGCCAGTCTATCAAAGGTGAAAACTGTTTCCCTTTGATCCAGCTCTGTAGATCATGATTTAGAATCTAAGAAAGGAGGCAGACCATAAGTGTTTTTTCTTCCTCTTTCCTCTTATGAAATTATTCCTAGCAGTTTTACATCAAAGGCTGAATCTTGAATCTCCCCATCGGCTCTGCATTCTCTAAGATTCACTCTTCTGCTTTACCTGGAACCCACACAAATTCCATTCTAAGCCAGTCTGTCACCTTGTTCAACATAATCTTCTTGGATGGATTTTGTCATTTCCTATACATATCATGGTCCCCTTCCTTGATTTTTCACCTTTAGGAGAGGGATTTGATTGACAAGTCCAAGAGAAAGAAAAGATCCAAGAAAGACAAAGCCAAAGGACCCAAAAGGGAGAGAGAAGGAAAGGTCTACGGGGAAGCAGAGGCTGCCATTGGTAAGAGAGTGTGCCCGCAAGTAACAACCTGGAGAAGACTTCTGTTAGGGGTCGGGAGGTGGTATGGATAATTAGCATGGATCCTACCGGACAAACTCTCTGTTTTGAGTCTCCTTGACTACTATAGCCAAGATGGTGTTGCAGCCTTACGTCATATCAGTGTCTTAATAGACAGAGAGACAGGAAAACGGGGAGCCTAGAAGCCTGTGATCACCAAGAAAGGAAATTATAATAATAACAGCACCTATTTACTGAATACCTACTCTGTTAGGACTCTGTATATGTGATCTCATTAAATCCTCACAACATCTCCATGAAGGAAGTGTTATTATATTCATGTAGCAACTGAGGCTGAGCAAGGTTGGGTGACTTACATAATATCAAGTAGATCGGACAGTAAAGTGGTAGACCCAGGGCTTGTCCTTTCCTGTTTGACTCCCAACAGATCCTATTGCCACTGCCTCCATAAAATAATAACTATATCACATAATCAGAGTATTGGGTAGTGAGAGCATTTGGGAAGGGGAAGGACGCCACAAGTGTTGAATGATCCTCCAAGCTACGGTTTCTGTCTTGGTTCCCTATGTTGAGCCTGACCAGGAGCTCAGATTCCTTTGCTTCTGAACACTTTCTTTAGCCTAAAACTTACACCCATCCTTTACTGCCCACATGATTCAGAAGACCCTCCAAACAAATCCAGTGCTGTCAGAAAGGACAACAATGGATACACTCCTGAGTGAAACCTGTTTTTGAGATTTGCTTGTTCATCTCTTGCTGAATTTACATTTTTGTAGCCCATGACTTGGGTAGCATTGGCGGAATTAGGCAAAGGAAATACTTGTGGTGCCCCCACCAAAGGTGAAGCGAAGGAAGGGTCCTTAGAGTATGGAAGGCTGAACTTTGCCAGGTTACAAAGCTGCAACCTCAAGCCAGACTCTCAAGGCATGACTTTCCAGCTGTGTGTACAAGCCTACCCTCTGGACAGTCCTGTCCCCACCATAAGTCAGAGTGAAATATAACCTTTTTTTTTTTTGAGATGGAGTCTCGCTCTGTCACCCAGGCTGGAGTGCAGTGGCACGATCTTGGCTCACTGCAACCTCCGCCTCCTGGGTTCAAGTAATTCTTCTGCCTCAGCCTCCTGAGTAGCTGGGATTATAGGCACCCACCACCATGCCCAGCTAATTTTTGTATTTTTAGTAGAGACAGGGTTTCACCATATTGGCCAAACTGGTTTCAAACTCCTAACTTCGTGATCTGCCCGCCTCAGCCTCCCAAAGTGCTGGGATTACAGGCGTGAGCCACCACGCCCGGCTGAAATAGAACTTATTTAATAGCAAGACTGCTGAATGACAGTTGATCCAAAGAGGATAAGGTAGTTTCTCAAACGGTGGTGTGTGAACTACACTTCCCAAAACACTTGGGGTGTTTGTTACAATGCAGATTCCCACTGAACCAGATTCTGGGGCTGGGGCTCAGGAATCTGCACCCCAGGTGATTCCATTGCATGCTAACTTTTAAAAGTTACTGAAAAGGGGCCCAGCACGGTGGCTCACACCTGTAATCCCATCACTTTGGGAGGCTGAGGTGGGCGGATTGCTTGAGCTCAGGGATTTGAGACTAGCCTGGGCAACATGGCAAAACCCTGTTTCTACAAAAAATGCAAAAATTAGCCAGACGTGGTGGTGTGCCTGCAGTCCCAGCTACTCAGGAAGCCAAGGTGGGAGGATCACAAGCCCAGGAGTTCGAGGCTGCAGTGAGCCATGATCATGCCACTGCACTCCAGCTTGGGCGACAGAGCAAGACCCTGTCTCAAAAAAAAAAAAAAAAGTTACTAAAAATGATGTCTAGTGATCACATTAAGTTAACTCAGCTATATCTCTATCCCCAATTGTTCTCCCCCAGGAAAGTCAAAGGACTCAAAGGCTAAAAAAAAATTAGAAAAAAAAACAAGACCCCAAAGGAAAAGGACACAGAAGGAAAGAAATCTGGAGATAGCGGCAGAGCTGAGTGGGCCTGATGTCAACTATGATGAAACAGAAGACACCTCAAATAGAGGTTCCTTTGCCTCAGACTCCTTTGTAGAGGACTCTTGGCTTTCTCCCAAATATGATGCCCAGGAGAGCCAAGTTTCTCTAGATGGAAGATCATCACCCTCCCAGATTGCAACTGTCACTGGCAACATGGAATCTAAAGAAGAGAGAAGCTGTGAGGACCCTTCCAAGGTAGGGTCTGATGTCCTCAGCTTGACAGAGGAAGTTCTGTTCTCACTTGGCATGACTGCAGAGGTGGGAAAGCTGCCCCTAATTATACTGCACTTACTAAAACAGCTCGACCACCTAATGGTCTTATTGTTCTATTTTGGTGCCTTCTGACCCTAGTAAGAAGCCAGACCTGATCAAAGATGCAGGGGTAGCAAAGCCCCTCTGAAGTGATGATGTATTCTGTGAGGCCCCCACATTGCCAGGGCAAGTATCCACCCTTTAAAGAACAGGAAATGATCACAGCACCCATCTCTGAGGAGTGCAGGACTCATGGTTACAGGGAAAGGTGGGTACTGGCTGTCAGAGCCCAGCATATTTCCTTGACTTACGCTAGGGCTCATCTATCATTTGCCTCCCAAAGGCTGTGGAAATTCCTGCTTTCCTAATCTGCGTTTCTGTGGTATACAGCTGGAACAGAGAGAGGCAGCTTGTACACATATACCTGCTTTTACAAGGTGCTTTTGGGCCAGGCATGGTAGTTCACGCCTGTAATCCCAGCACTTTGGGAAGCTGAGGAGGGTGGATCACAAGATCAGGAGTTCAAGACCAGCCTGGCCAACATAGGGAAACCCCGTCTCTACTAAAAATACAAAAATTAGCCAGGCATGGTGGTGCACGCCTGTAATCCCAGCTACTTGGGAGGCTGAGGCAGGAGAATTGCTTGAACCCGGGAGGCAGAGGTTGCAGTGAGCCGAGATCACGCCACTACACTCCAACCTGGGTGACAGAGAGAGACTCCGTCAAAAAAAAAAAAAAAAACCACAAGATGTAAGAGTCACTTTGTTCCAGGGACCTTGCTTCTAACGTGGAGGTCTAAGGAGAAAAACTGAGTGTAAGGAAATATTACCCTTGAAAATTGCTGCAATTAGGCTGGATGCAGTGGCGCATGCCTGTAAACCCAGCACTTTGGGAGGCCAAGGCAGGAGCATTGCTTGAGATCAGGAGTTTGAGGCTGCAGTGAGCTATGACTATGCCACTACACTCCAGCCTGAGCAACAGAACAAGACTCTATCTCTAACCAAACAAAAAAAAAAAAAAGAAAAAAGAAAATCCCTGCAATTAACTAAAAAAGAATACCATATAGATACATCATCTGTCAGTAAGACCAAAATGGCCAATTTTTCCTCTGCTGTTGGAATAATTTACTATTTCTTCCACTGAGACTAAGGTACTGAACTTCATTTTGACATCTTATACAGAAAAATTAAAAAGTAGCTTTAAACACTACAAATGCATGTACAGCTAAGCCACTACAGTTAAACTCACATATATTACATTAACCTTTACAGCCACACTTGTGAGCCAGGTATGATTAGCCCCATTTTGCAGATCCAGAAATAGAAACTAGAAAGAGTTAAATGCAGGTTGCCAGAAATTGCACGACCATTGAGTGGTAGAGCCAAGACTTAAGCTTGGGTCCTTTGACTCCAACTTCAGGACTCTTGTCACCATTTTAAATTATTATCTATTTACTTATTTTATGGCTCATGGTCTTCCAAAAAGGATTCCAGGAAGATTTTCCTTTATAGTTCCCAGTCCCTCCCAGCTGCCTGGATCACACAATTTGGCTCTGCACAACAGGTGAAAATTTTAACCTACGGGCAGAACTTTTCTGAACCTGCGGGATCATCAGCATTTCTTAGATTTATTGTCAATCCATAGTACTATGCTGCCTCTGCAAAGGCTAAAAGGCAAGGAGGTTTTTCCCTGATTGGATACACAGAGTTCCTGGAAGGCTTGCCTCTCAAGTTTCCCTTCATAGGCATATTTCTGAGGAAGAGGCACTAGGGAGAAAAAGAAAGCTATGACAACCTTCATATAAACTGAAAGAACAACCTTCCATTGGAAAGGTGAGTTTCTATGGGATTAAATGTGAATCTGACCCATCTATACCTAAGGTTGCCCCTGGTAAAATAGCTTTTTTTTTTTTTTTTTTTTTTTTTTGAGGGAGCTTCACTCTTGTTGCTCAGACTGGAGTGCAATGGTGCATTTTCGGCTCACCGCAACCTCCGCCTCCTGGGTTCAAGCAATTCTCCTGCCTCAGCCTCCCGACTAGCTGGCATTACAGCCACGTGCCACCACACCTGGCTAATTTTGTATTTTTAGTAGAGATAGGGTTTCTCCATGTTGGTCAGGCTGGTCTCAAACTCCCGGCCTCAGGTGATCCGCCCACCTTGGCCTCTCAAATTGCTGGGATTACAGGTGTGAGCCACCGCACCCAGCCAGTAAAATGGCTTCTATCTAGAACCTGTGGTTCTCAGCTCTGGCTTCATGTTAGAACCACTCAAGAAACTATTTAACAACTGACGCCTTCCACCTAGAGATTTTCATTGGTCTGGGTAGAGTCTTGGCCTCAAGCAGTTTTGTTTTTATATTTTTGTATTTATATATTGTTTGTATTTATATACATGCCACCATGCTTGGCTAATTTTTGTATTTTTAGTAGAGATGGGGTTTCACCATATTGGCCATGCTGGCCTGGAACTCCTGACCTCAGGTGATCTGCCCACCTCAGCCTCCCAAAGTGCTGGGATTACAGGCATGAGCCACCATGCCCTGCCCCTTGTTTTTATATTTTTGAGACAGAGTCTTGCTTTGCCATCCAGGAGTGCAGTGGCACGATCATAGGTGACTTGTCACCTTGAACCCCTGGGCCCAAGCAATCCTCCCACTTCAGCCTCCCAAAATGGTGGGATTACAGGCATGAACTGCTGCACCCAGCCACAAGTAATTTTTGAAAGCTCCTTGGGTGATTCTAAACGCAGCCAGGGTTGAGAACTCTAGAACCTACAATGTACTGGACATTATGTTGGCACTTTCATTATTTCAGCTAATCCTGGCAACAGTACCATGAGGAAGACAGCATCGGAAAGTTTAAGTTGTGATCCCTAAATCCCAAAGCAAGTAAGAGAGAGAGTTGAATCCAGGTCAATCAGACCCAAAAGTCCAAGCTGGTGGCAGCTGAGTCTGTGCAGCTGTGGGCAGAGTGTGGAGTCTGTTTTATGATTCCATCTTTGATTAGAGACAACACTGTCTGGGGTGGAGAAGGGTTCACTGCTGAGCCAGACGCATCTGTTTATTGCACTGAGAACAGTCTGGTTTCTTAGGCCCTCCTCACTAAGAGGGAGCAGGAGAAGGCTTCCTGGGACAGACTTCGAGCAGAAAGAGCCGAGATGAGGCGGCTGGAGGTGGAGAAGAAGAGAAGGGAGCAGGAAGAGCAAAGGCAGCTCCAGCAGGAGCAGCTGGAGAGAGCAAAAAAGATGAAGGAGGAGCTGGAGCTGGAGCAGCAGAGACGTATAGAAGAGATCCGGTAGGTCGGGCGAGCCAAAGAGACTACGGCCATGTTAGGAAGCAGAAGAAAAAGGCAATGGTTGACCTCCCCTAGGGGCAATGTTTGGTTCTGAGGCTCATGCCCTGAAGTTAAAATAGCATGTGTCATTTTTCTCTATCCTCAGTTTTCCTAGGAACAACACTCACCAGAGATAAACTGTAGCGTCTCAACCATGTGCATTGGTACACTCTGCTGAATGTCACTCTCTTTCAAGTTTAGAACCCCATGTGAGGGTTACTCACATTGATGACCCTGAGATCTTCTCGGGAAGGCTCTGAGATTCAGTCCAGCAAACACTTGTCAAGCCCCTGCACTTTGTTGTCTGCACTGTGCTAGGCCTTTCACAGGCCTCAACTGCAATTTAATCTTCACAACCCTGTGAGGCAGGAGTTTTGAAATCCATAAGCATGAAAAATGAACTTAAGACGCCTGCCCCGGAGCACAGAGCTGTGTACTGAAACTTCTAGGCTTCTGGTTTCAAGCCCGCTGGAATCTTTGCTCTTCAATCCTGGCTTCCCTTGGAAAACTGAGTCTCCTGGGAATAGGATGCTCCCTGTGGCCTGTGGGCTGCAGAGCCTCCCCCATGGGCACTGTCTGTTGGCTCATCTCACAAGGATGCCTCGGTGTTTTCTGCCATTTCCCTGACCATCTTGGGTTTTCTCAGCTTGAGGAAACAGAGACTCCAAGAAGAACAGCAGCGGCAGGAGGAGGAGGAGAGAAAGCAGCAGCTCCGGTTGAAAGCAGCTCAGGAGAAAGCGCGGCAACAGCAAGAGGAGTTTCGGAGGAAATTGCGAGAACTACAGAGACAAAAGCAGCAGGAGGAAGCTGAGAGGGCCGGTAAGGAGGTTCTTGAGCTCTTTGCATCTCTCTTCTACTTGGGGCAGAAACATTTTTATCCAACTGTGAGTGTTCATTTATTCCTATCCTAGGCCTTAGTGTGTTAAGCACTCTAAATAATATATAAACTATTTTTTTCAAAGTGATTATGTATGACTATAATGTGTTAATATAGATTTAAATAAGAAAGTAATGACTTGCTTGTGGAAATGACTCCAAAGTCTCGTTCTCAATCCAACAATCTCCTGAACTGGGATCCTGCCCTTCCCTTTGCCCTTTCGGCATTGCTCAAGAGCTACCTAAATTGGAGACACAGCCCTACTCTTTGCTTCCTTCCAGAGCAGATGGAAACAGCCACAAACACCTGGATAGCTTCAGGGCAGACTTTCAGTTGCTGATGTGTGGAATCTTGCCAGCCTCTTTTTAAAAATTATTAGTTTTTTGTTTGTTTGTTTTTGTTATTGTTTTTTTGAGTCGGAGTCTTACGCTGTCACCTGGGCTGGAGTGCAATGACGTGATCTCAGCTCACTGCAACCTCTGCCTCCCGGGTTAAAGCAATTCTCCTGCCTCAGCCTTCCGAGTAGCTGGGATTATAGGCGCCCGCCACCATGCACGGATAATTTTTTGTATTTTTAGTAGAGATGGGGTTTCACTATGTTGGCCAGGCTGGTCTCGAACTCCTGACCTCATGATCTGCCTGCCTTGGCCTCCCAAAGTGCTGGGATTACAGGTGTGAGCCATCGTGCTCAGCCCAATTATTAGTTATTTTTAATTGACATACAATAATTGTACATATTTACAGAGTACAGTGTGATCGTTTGGCACATATACGATATGTAATTATCAAATTGGGGTAATTAGCATATCCATCACTTCAAACATTCATCATTTGTGTTGAGAACATTCAAAATGCACTCTTCTAGCCGGGTGTAGTGGCTCACACCTGTAATCCCAGCACTTTGGGAGGCCTAGGCAGGTGGATCACCTGAGGTCAGGAGTTCAAGACGAGCCTGGCCAACATGGCAGAACCCTGTCTCTACTAAAAATACAAAAATTAGCTGGGGGTAATGGTGTGCACCTGTAGTCCCAGCTACTTCTTGGGAGGCTGAGGCAGGAGAATTGCTTGAACCCAGGAGGCGGAGGTTGCAGTGAGCTGAGATAGTGCCACTGCACTCCAACCTGTCTAAAAAAAAAAAGAAAAAGAAAAAAAAACTGCACTCTTGTAGCTATTTGAAAATATAAGTTATTGTTACAGTCGCCTACAGTGCTATAGAATACTAGAACTTACTCCTTCCATCCAGCTGTAATTTAGTAGTCTTTAACCAACCTCTCCCTACCCACCCCCACCAACCTCCTACCCTTCCCTGCCTCTAGTAACCACTATTCTATTCTCTATTTCCATGAGATCAATGTTTTTCGCTTTCACATGAGTAAAAATGTGTTATTTATTTTTCTATGCCTGGCTTATTTCACTTAATGTAAGTCCTCCCAGGATCATTCACATTGTCGTAAAAGACAGAATTTCATTCTTTTTATGGCTAAGTAGTGTTCCATCATATATATGTACCACATTTTCTTTATCCACTCATCTATTGATGGACATTTATATTGATTCTGTATCTTGGCTATTGTGAAGAGCGTAGCAATAAACACACGGGTGCAAGTATCTCCTCAACATGCTCATCTCCTCTCTTTTGGATATATACCTAGTAGTGGGATTGCTGGGTCCAGCCTCACCTTTGAGGAAGAAATAGGAACTTCAGCAGACAACAGTGTGGCTACTTCCTGGTTCTGGCTGTAGACTGGTCAGTCCAGCTGAGGAAGCACCAAGTTTCTTTTTTTGTTTTTGTTTTGTTTTGTTTTGTTTGTTTTTGAGACAGAGTCTCGCTCTGTCGCCCAGGCTGGAGTGCAGTGGCGTGATCTCGGTTCAATGCAAGCTCCGCCTCCCAGGTTCAGCCATTCTACTGCCCCAGCCTTCCTAGTAGCTGGGACTACAGGCGCCCGCCACCACGCCCACTAATTTTTTTGTATTTTTAGTAGAGACGAAGTTTCGCTGTGTTAGCCAGGATGGTCTCAATCTCCTGACCTCGTAATCTGCCCGCCTCAGCCTCCGAAAGTGCTGGGATTACAGGCATAAGCCACCGCGCCCGGTCAGGAAGCACCAAGTTTTTCTAGACCCTGATCTGACAGCGCTCCCCAACCCAGCTTCATACCACCACATAAACACACCGGGCTCTGGAAAAATTCTTCCCCAAGGCTTTGTATTAATAAAGGACTCTTAAATTAGTAAATTAATCCCCAAGGTACTCCCCAGAGAGGATCTGGCAGCCTGCTAGCAGGTCAACTGCAAAATTGAATCACAGATTTGAGAGTTGGATCCGAAAATTGTTTTCCCCAAAAATGATCCCTGCTGGGCCCACCCCCTTTTCTATTCTGCAGAGGCAGAGAAGCAAAGGCAAGAGGAATTGGAAATGCAGTTAGCAGAAGAACAAAAACACCTGATAGAAATGGCTGAAGAGGAACGGCTGGCGTACCAGCGGCGGAAACAGGAAGCAGAAGAGAAGGCTCGGCTGGAGGCAGAGGAGAGGAGGCAAAAGGAAGAGGAAGCAGCAACACTGGCTCTGGAAGAAGCCACGAAACAAGCCCAGGAACAAGCCAGGTACTGGATATTTGGGCAACAGCTGCCATAGGGGGATGGTTCAAGGGCTTCACTGTCCAGTGCTAGTGCTAGCCTTGCACTGCCTTTAGACAAGAAAAGTCCCCCCACCCGCAGCATGGTTTGGAAGACTGAAAGGCATAGAGGGATTCTTTTGCTGCAGATGTCAAGGATTCCTCCATGGCTTAAAGAAGTTGTAGTGAATCTACAAGGGAGTTTAGAGATATTTACCTCAATCCCCTAGTTTATAGATGAAAAAAGCAAGTCCCAAAGAGGGAAAGGATCTTGATCACAAACAGTGACTTAGGGACAATGCCAGGACCAGATCTAAGACCCCCTGATTTCGAACCCACTGCCTTCCTTGATATCTACTGAATGCCTGTTATGTGCCAAACACTGTTCTAGACACTAGGAATTCAGGAGTAAGCAAGACAGAGAAGATCTCTCTTCCTATCACATTTACATTCTAAGGGTAGGAGTGGGGACAGACTCTAAACAAATATTTTTTAAAGCTAGCAATAAATGCTATGCAGAAAAAATTTAAAGATGTGATAGGACACCGGGCACAGTGGCTCACACGTGTTAATTCCAGCACTTTGGGAGACCAAGAAAAGAGAATTGCTTGAGCTCAGGAGTTCAAGACCAGCCTAGGCAACTAAGTGAAACCCCCATCCCTACAAAAAAAATCAAAAAATTAGCCGGGTGTGGTCATGAATGCCTGTGGTCCCAGCTACATGGGAGGCTGAGGCAGGAGAATCGCTTGAACCTGGGAGGTCAAGGCTGCAGTGAGCCAAGATCAAGTCACCGTGCTCCAGCCTGGGTGACAGAGCAAGACTCTCTTTAAAAATAAAAAAAAAAGGCAGGGGCTGCCAGATGCAGTGGCTCACGCCTATAATCCTAGCACTTTCAGAGGCTGAGGCGGGTGGGTCACCTGAGGTCAGAAGTTTGAGACCAGCCTGGTCAACATGGTGAAACCTCATCTCTACTAAACATACAAAAAGTAGCTGGGCATAGTGGCAGGCGCCTGTCATTCCAGCTACTCGGGAGGCTTGAAACTGGAAGGTGGAGGTTGCAGTGAACCGAGATCGTGCCATTGCACTCCAGCCTGGGCGACAGGAGCAAGGCTCTGTCTCAAAAAAAAAAAAAAAAAGGATGTGATAGGATTGCAAGTGGCTCATTTTAATTGGCTAGCCAGGGCAAGACCTCTCAAAAGAGGTGTCATATATGGTGAAACTTGAATAACAAAGAGCCACATAAACATCTGAGAGAAAAATATTCCAGCAAGTAAACAGTAAATACAAAGGTCTGAAGAAAGAAATGAGACTGGCATGTTGGAAGAATAAAAGACAGTATGGACGGAATGAAGTGGACGAAGGGCAAAGAATACTTCCAGATGAAGTTAGGGATGTGGGCCAAGACCAGACCTAACATGAGGGCCTTGTTAGAAGAAAAAGCACAGAATCAAAGTCATCCGGGGCCAGGGGAATTTTCCCCCTTTACTCTCCTACAATAGTGATTATCATTGCATCTTTCTGATAATAAAAACTGAGGTATGTATTTCAATTGACTCT
This sequence comes from Hylobates moloch, assembly GCF_009828535.3. NCBI lineage: Eukaryota > Metazoa > Chordata > Mammalia > Primates > Hylobatidae > Hylobates > Hylobates moloch. The sequence goes on along the minus strand of NW_026652276.1, from coordinate 39,879,271 downwards.
TTAAAAGCTAGGTCCTCTATAGTTGCTACATCATGAACTTCCCTTCCTTAGTGAAGGCAACTAATAATCGTCCCTCTTTAGAACCACCAAAGTAGAAGGGTAAAGAGGCACAACCCTGAAAACCATGTGATTCCAACGTTAACTGTAAATGCTTTTCCCCTTGATATTTGTCCACAACTTAAGCTGAATCTAAGATGATAAATACTCTTTAGGGGACCAAAAAGAGAAGGCAGCCAGTGCAACTCAATTTCAAGGTTGTCTACTAACCTTGAGTTCTTCCTTCTCTGGACTTTCCTCAGCTGTTAGGTGAATTACAAAATGGATCATTAGGAAAGCCCTGACTCCATTTCAAAATTATGTATTCCATGTACCATAGAAGCAGAATTAGCTTCCTAAATATTGAGACCACAGGCAAACTATTGTTCCAACTTTCCACACGAGAAGAAAACTGACGGTCATCCGAGGGAAATCTGGGCAATTTATAAGGCTAGTCCAAGTAGCTGAAAGCAGAAAACCAAATAACTAAGGGAATGAGGGGAAGAGCCTCACTCTACCAAGACTCAGGAGAATCTGATACTAACTGGCTCTATTTCATCTTCACTGTGTGACACTGGCCCAGGTACTTTAACTTCTCTGGCCCGTTTCCTCACCCCACCCCCCTTTTTTTTGAGACAGAGTCTCACTCTGTTGCCCAGGCTGGAGTACAGTGGCACAATGTCGGCTTACTGCAACCTCCACCTCCCAGATTCAAGAGATTTGTGCCTCAGCCTCCCAAGTAGCTGGGAGTACAGGCACGTGCCACCATGCTGGCTAGTTTTTATATTTGTATTTTTTATTTTTTTATTTTCAAATCTTCAAAATAGTCTTTATTCTACATTTTTAGCATAAAAATTCCACAAGTTAACTGCACTACAGTGTAGAGAGAGACATACAATGCTGAACTTCCAGAACAGTCAATGGTACAAACATCACAGGTACAGAACTCACAATTTAGATGAACTGAAGTTACAAGATAAAATAAAATCCAATTTCAGAAAACAAAAATCAAAACATTAAGGATCCCTGAAATATTCTTAACCTTAATGAGATTTCACTGGACTCAAGTCATTTTGTAGTGAGGCATTCACAATATGACCCTATTAACCCAGTCCAGGAATTTTGGGGAGCCAAATGAGTGGCTGCATCAGACACTCTGACAAAAAAATGGTAACCAATTTTTGATCTGAAAACTCCTCTTAATTTGGCTCTAAACCATCAATCAGGCTTTTGAAATGCATCTTCCTCCTTGCCCCTCATAACTTTTTTTTTTTGAGACGGAGTCTCCCTCTGTTGCCAGGCTGGAGTGCAGTGGCGCAATCTCGGCTCACTGCAACCTCTGCCTCCCGGGTTCAAGCGATTCTCCTGCCTCAGTTTCCTGAGTAGCTGGGATTACAGGCACATGCCACCACACCTGGCTAATTTTTGTATTTTTAGTAGAGATGGGGTTTCACCACGTTGGCCAGGATGGTCTCTATCTCTTGACCTCGTGATCCGCCCACCTCGGTCTCCCAAAGTGCTGGGATTACAGGTGTGAGCCACTGCACCCAGCCACCTCTCATATTTTAAACTAACTGTTGTTCACAGTACAGTCTGCACGATATCGTTGTTCAAACATAGCTCAGTTTTTCTGGCACCAAAATAAATTTGGGTTAGGTTCGTGTATGCAGAGACAACCTATGAGGAGGTCCCAAAAGGCACCCTCCACTTTTGCCTGAGGAAATACGAAAGCAGAAGTAATGGGATCTGTGCTTGGGGCACAGAGGGGGTTTCAGAGGATCCTTATGAAAGAATAGTTAAAAGATGACAAGTGGGGAGAAGTGCAAGGAAAGAAGGAAATTGACTGGCTTTCAGTCCTGCACCATTGATTCAATGGAGACTGGCGGGAGGAAATGGAAGACTAGGGTTGGAGATGGGATGGGTGGGGCAAGGGATGTAAAGGAAAAGGCACACACTAATGTATTCCATTTGTAACAAGTAATGTAAATCAAAGACTTAAAGGAGATTAAAGACCAATCAGAATAATTTTGGAACTTTTTTTTTTTTTTTTTTTTTTTTTGGTGACGGAGTTTCGCTCTTGTTGCCCAGGCTGGAGTGCAATGGTGCGATCTCGGCTCACCGCAACCTCCACTTGCCAGGTTCAAGCAATTCTCCTGCCTCAGCCTCCCGAGTAGCTGGGATTACAGGCATGCGCCACTATGCCCGGCTAAGTTTGTATTTTTAGTAGAGACGGGGTTTCTCCATGTTGGTCAGGCTTGTCTCGAACTCCTGACCTCAGGTGATCCGCCAGCCTCAGCTTCCCAAAGTGCTGGGATTACAGGCGTGAGCCACCACGCCTGGCCGTAATTTGGCAACTTTAATTCTTAGGAAGATCAAAGTTCCCTCCAAACCTAATTTGATGTTTTATTACTAACAGCAAAGACCAGTATGGCACAGTATTACTCCAGAGAAATTAAAGGAAGATCCTTAGGGCAGCTTCACCCACATTCATTTTATGAATGGATACCTCCCCTACCTCAAAATGCTTTAGCGAGGTACTGCTACCATTACATGGTTCCTTATTAAATTTGAAAAGTGCCTGAAAGTTAGGGCACCAGAAAGACATCCCAACAACATGTGTCTAAACTGCAACTTCAGGTCAATATGACTACAGCAGTTACATTGTGAGAAGTGCTAAAGGTATGTGATGTCTTTCCCGGCACAAAGGTGGCCTTGGTTCCTCACCAGATGGTGTAGCCACCATCTGATTCACCCATGAAGAAGCTCCCCTTCCACTGAGTTACGAGGACATTGGCTCCCTGCATGACTGCAAGCTGAGCAGCACTGGGAGGGCATCCAGGAGGTGGACGAGGAATGTTGCCAGCAGTAGCCCCAGCTCCAAATCTGGCACCTGCATCATACCCTCCTTCCACCAGCACTGTGGAGCCAGGTGGATAGATAGGACCAACTGGATAATAAGCCATGGGGATGGTGGAACCTAAAGACCCAACAGCCACAGACTGGGCCATGGGAAGATAGAGAGAGGCTCCAAGAAATGCGGCTGACGTGGGGACTGTGGCAGCGCCTGGGTGCACAAAGCTTGGATGATAGAGCTCTGAGTAGGCAGTTGGAGCATCAGTATAGGGTGGAGCCTGAGAAAGATACAAGGTCTAAGGGTATACTGGATTCCCAGGAGGCTGCACAGGCTAGGCTGGCTGTGTTGGATATTGACCTTTGCTGTTCGTGGTGGCTGCTGGTCCGGTTCGTCTCAGCGTCGGGGACGGTTATCTTTTCCGTCCTCTTCCTGTTCAGAGCCACTTCGTGTCACGTGACAGTCCATCCGTCTAGCGTCACCCAACGCCTGAGTGGCGCTGCTGGCGCAGTTTTTGTATTTTTAGTAGAGACGGGGTTTCACCATGTTGCTCAGGCTGATCTCAAACACCTGGCCTATCTGCCCGCCTCTACCTCCCAAAGTGCTGGGATTACAGGCATGAGCCACTGCACCTGGCCCGTTTCCTCATCTCTTAAATGAGGGAGTCCTTTCCAGCAGTATAAGAACTGTGAATTACGCCTTTCCTTTTACTTTTCCAGTAGGAGGCTCATGGTACTCCAAAACTTGTATGTAAATTTACTAAATGAAGAGTATGATCTTCCACTAAAATCCAAGAACAGCCTTAAGTCTAACTGATAATTATTCAAATCTAAAGTTATCTTGCTGGCTTATAAGGACAATTTCTAGGGTGCTTAATCATTATTGGAATTGGGGTGGGGTTGTCTCCTTAGGCAAAAAGCTGCTTTGGAGAAACATCTTCATTTCTATCAAGAACTCCATAAGGAAGCCAGTGGCCTGCAGTGGACACAGAACATTTCCAGACCATGGGTTTACTCTTATTTCCAGTTCCTACAAATACCCAGGCCTTAAGGTTAGAAGAAAACTAAAAAGTAAGTTGGGACGTGGTGAAAGAAAAGGAGAAACTTCCCTTTATAATAAAGTTCTAGGGGCCAGGCACAGTGGCTCATGCATGTAATCCCAGCACTTTGAGAGGCTGAGGCAGGAGGCTTGCTTGAGGCCAGGAGTTTGAGACCATCCTAGGCAACATAGTGGAAACCCCATCTTTATATAAAAAAAAAATGTTTAATTAGCCAGGCATGGTGGGGTGTGCCTCTAATCCCAGCTACTCAGGAGGCTGAAGCAGGAGGATCGCTTGAGCCTAAGACTTCCAGGCTGCACTGAGCTATGATGGTGCCACTGTACTGCAGCCTGGGTGACAGAGTGGGACCCTGTCTCGTAAGAAAAAAAAAAAAGTTCCATTCTGAGCCCAGTTAGTTCCATTTGATCTGGTTAACCTCAACCCACACCCAAGATATTCTCTCCTCTGGAACCTCCATTTCCACCACCCCTCCACAACTCACACACATTATTCAACCCAGTTGAACTCTTCATTCACCTAAATCCTTTATGTTCTCCAGAACCACATAAATCCAGAAGCCTTGGTGCCTAAAACTGCCCATAATTTCAGTCTGAAACACTAGCATGGTCTTAGGATAGTCAAAGTATTTCATTTCAGTCAATGTATCTGAAAGAGTTGTAGATAAATGAAAATTTTGTAATGCAAATAATTTTGAATTAGCTCAGAGAAATTTATATATTCAAATATATATTAAGAATTTTATTATACATCTCTCTATAAAGCAAAACCACAACCATTTCACCCTAAGAATCTAAAACGTAATGTCTATTTAGAACAATGCATATTTGCAATCACTTGATAAATGTTCATTTCAGCAAAATCAGCTGTTTTATGAGGCCATTCTCACATCCCCAAAGTATAGATTCTAGAGCTGCACTGCTGAGTGCATAGCACCAGCTGCATGTAGCTATTTAAACTTGTTAAAACATTCTTTAGTCACAACACCCCCATTTCAAGTGCTCAGTGGTCATGTGTGGTTACCGGCTACAGTATTGGAAAGCACAGATGTAGAATATTTCCATGACAGGAAGTTCTATTGGGCAGCATTATTCTAGAGCACTGAACATTAATAAATCTTGAGTTTTAGCCCCTGTGCCCTGAAGAATTAACCACCCACAAAATTTCCCCAGTTGAAAAAATTACATTGACTCTACCAGGATGTGGAGGCTCGCTCTGTCGCCCAGGCTGGAGTGCAGTGACATAATCTCGGCTCACTGCAAGCTTCACCTCCCGGGTTCACGCCATTCTCCTGCCTCAGCTTCCCGAGTAGCTGAGACTACAGGCTTTAAACTTTTAAGTTTGTTGTTGTTGTTTTGAGACGGAGTCTCGCTCTGTCGCCAGGCTGGAGTGCAGTGGTGTGATCTCGGCTCACTGCAACCTCCGCCTCCCGGGTTCAAGCGGTTCTCCTGCCTCAGCCTCCCAAGTAGCTGGGATAACAGGCACAGTCTACCACGCCCAGCTAATTTTTGTATTTTTAGTAGAGACAGGGTTTCACCATGTTGGCCAGGCTGGTCTCGATCTCCTGACCTCAAGATCCGCCCACCTCGGCCTCCCAAAGTGCTGGGATTACAGGCGTGAGCCACCGCACCCGGCTGTTAGTTTGCTTTAGTAAGCAGAAAACACTTTCAAAGATACATGTGAATGACAGCTGCTATTTTTCTTGTAGCTGATTCAAAGTACTCATTATAAAGTTGTTTTTTTTTTTTTTTTTTGAGACGGAGTCTTGCTCTGTCACCCAGGCTGGAGTGCAGTGGGGCGATCTCAGCTCACTGCAAGCTCCGCCTCCTGGGTTCCTGCCATTCTCCTGCCTCAGCCTCCCAAGTAGCTGGGACTACAGGTGCCCACCACCATGCCTGGCGAATTTTTTATATTTTTAGTAGAGACGGGGTTTCACCGTGTTAGCCAGGATGGTCTCAATCTCCTGACTTTGTGATCCGCCTACCTCGGCCTCCCAGAGTGCTGGGATTACAGGCGTAAGCCACTGCGCCTGGCATTTTTTTTTTTTTTTTTTTGACAGGGTCTCACTCTGTTGTCCAAACTAGAGTGCAGTGGCGCAATCACAGCTCACTGCAGCCTTGACCTCCTGGGCTCAAAAGATCCTCCCACCTCAGCCTCCCAAGTAGCTGGGACTACAGGCACGTACCACCACACTTGGCTAATTCGTATATTTTTAGTACAGACGGGGTTTCATCATGATGCTCAGGCTGGTCTCAAAATCCTGGGCTCGAGTTATCTGCCCACCTCAGCCTTCCAAAGAGCTGGGATTATAGGCACGAGCTGCTGTGCCTGGCCCAGGATGAGACTTGATTATTTATCTTTAACATCTCTTTTAATATTTAATAAAATATCCCTTTAACAAAATGGATGAAGAAAGATATTTTTAGCATACAAGTTATATAAAAGAATGTTATTTAAATCCAGAGCATCTGAACCTGAATTTTTTCACAAATTTCTTTTGGCCCTACTCTATACTTCACTGTCCACAGATGAAAAGCTTAATATTTGCAAGTAATCCCCTCCAATTCCTCATTAATGTTTGTAAGGTATTTGCTTTCTACAGAAATTACACCTTTACAACCCAGAAATCCAACTTATTTGTATTCTGTATTGCTGTTATTAGATGTGCTTAGATTTGATACTTATTTTAACTCCTTGTTTTCTGTAAAAATTAAATAGAAATAAAACAGTCAAACACTAGACAGTATCAGTCATACTGAATTTAAATATGTCATATAAACGTTTTCTCAAGCTTGTGGACCCTACCTGGACATTCATTCATTCAATCAATTCATTCACTACTACTTAATCAGGTAAGAAAGGAGCATCTCAAATAATTCAACCCACAACAGAACAAACACTTGAGGATAACATCCTTGTGGGGGAAATTACCATTGCTGACTTTATTTTCTCCCTTCTGTTACAGATTTAGGATGCTGTAGTCAAGCACCAGATAAGAGTGACTTCACTAAATGTTATTCAAGGTCCCTTCAGAAATCTGATAATCTGTTAAAATTTTTGTTGTGAAATGCCTATTTTATCAGCACTGCTAATCAGATAAGCACACATTTAAGTTAACCATAGCAGAGTGCAATGCATTTAGAAAAATCCAAAAAACTAAAAACAAGAAAATTACTTCCCCGGTAGCTAAGTCCCACCAAAATCCTGAGCGTCTTCAGACATTCAGAAACGCAAACAAAATTAAGATACCAAACTATAGATCACATAGTTCAAATACCCAATCAGATCTGTTATTCAATCTTGACAGAAATATGCAACTCATGAGGATTTTCTTAAAATGGACCTACTTCCTAGTCACTGTTTAATGAATATAATGATAAATATCAGGTGACAATCTAAAAGCTCTAACTTATACCATACAAATAATTTTTCAGTTAGGGTCAAACATAAGAATTATAAGACCAAGCCAATCAATCTCTTTCTCAAAAGGTGACTTGAGTAGGTATGTAAGCTATAATAGTTTATAAAATGCATTCAAAGTGGATTTTATTTGGTCTTCTCAAGTAGTTAGATGACATTCTATTTGAGATAACATGAAACTGGACTGTATGTATGCATAGATGTAGTCAATTCTGTGATTCATTAGCATTAAAAGTTAAGCCCTCTAATAGGAACAAACTAATCTGATATTTTAGTTTTACACAAAGTTTAAATATTTAAGATAAAAAGAAATAAGGCTGGGCCAGGCACAGTGGCTCACGCCTGTAATTCCCCAGCACTTTGGGAGGCCAAGGCAGGCAGATCACAAGGTTAAGCGATCGAGACCATCCTGGCCAACATGGTGAAACCCTATCTCTACTAAAAATACAAAAATTAGCCAGGCGTAGTGGCACACGCCTGTAGTCCCAGCTACTCGGGAGGCTGAGGCAGAAGAATCACTTGAACCCGGGAGGCAGAGGTTGCAGGGAGCCAAGATCACGCCACTATACTCCAGCCTGTGTGACAGAGTGAGACTCCGTCTAAAAAAAAAAAAAAAAAGATATAAAGAAATAAAAGGAAAACATAAAATATACCAAACCTTACCATTTTGTACCTTGTTAAAGGAAGAACTGAAATTATCAATAAAAATCCATTAAGAATTTTTGGCATGCCCATTTATTCAACATGATTAGGTAACTGTATCATATATATGCACCATACAGGAATATCAAGTTTTTAAAAAAACAGAACACTGAGTATTTAAAAGGTATTGTGGCCTTAATTAAATCCTTGATTCAGAAGGCACTTCAGTAACTTTCAGTGCTTCAAAGTCATTAACATCATCACTGTATAGTAATGAAGAAAAAATCTGTACCATGTGCAATTTCCAGTATTTATGCAAGAAAAACTTATTTTAGGCATTTTTTTCTTTCTATACAATTAAAATAAAATAAGCATTAGTACGATTTTTACAAATATTGTTTATTTTAATGAAGCTGGTACAGACAATGTCCATTTAAAACCCATATCCCAGGCCAAAAAGTACAAATAAAATCAAAAAGAGCAGTGTTCTGTTGTATTCATTTCTGCATGTATAGCTTTATTAATTGCTAATGAAAATTAGAACTTTTCTGGGATCTTCTGACAAGATTTTTAAAAAATCTTAAAATGCCTTTTCTTCAGTGAAGCCATCTTTGGAGTTAGTCATTACTCTCACCTTATCTGTCATCTTGACTTCAACCTGATATTCCTCTTCTTTTGGTCCAGACCCTCAAATTTTAAAAGTAGCTTCAAGTTAAGGAAAGGTCATTTTTCCACAGTTCAGTTCTCTGAAAAACTTCCATCTCCCACTGAAAGTCACAGTCCAGGAGTGAAGTAATCACATGCTAGAACATCAGGGCCAATTGGAAAGTCATTATGAACACTTGCATTGGTCGATCTTATTTATCACCACAAGCCTGAAAATGCAATGTCCTGAAAAAGGTGGCCTCTCTGTGCACACGTAATTTTTAAAAAGGAGAGGATAATATGAAGGGGACTGAGGCTTGATCACCAAAAATCAGCACAATGAAAACAAACAATAATGAATAATGAGCACTAGAATTCAAATTACCAGATGTTTCAAAGAGATGGGGTGCCAGTTTTCAATTCCGTTTTGAACACCACATTACAAAAGAACTATTTTTAAAAATAAAAAAGGATTGAGGGAAAAGAAAAAAAATAAAAAGAATATCTAAACTGTTGAATGACCCCCCGTTTGTTCCTGATAAACTTCAATCACATCTTCTTCCTCCATTCCCAGCTGTAAGAGGAAAGAAAAATGTTAGTAGAATATAAAAGCAGTTTTTAAATTGACTACAATTATGTGGCCACTAATTTAAAAGCGCAAAGAGATCCAAATGTGACCCATACTTACACTCCTCTAACATTAAGAATCCTGTGTTCTTTAATCTAAAGAATATAGAGGTGTCTTTCCTTCTGATTCTGTGTATTGAGTTATTCATCTTACTCCTGAGTCAATTTCACTTCCCAGTTTATTCGCTATATAAAACTGAAGTGTTTTTGACAGCCATGTTAAAGAACTTTTAAATCTAATGAAACATGTATTTAATAGTTTAAATGATAGTTTAATAGGATATATCTAATTTGGTTTTTTTTTTTTTTTTGAGACAGGGTCTGATTATATTGCCCAGGCTGGAGTACAGTGGCACAATCTCAGCTCACTGCAACCTCAGCCTCCTGGGCTCAACCTCAGCTCACTGCAACCTCAGCATCCTGGGCTCAACCAATCCTCCTACCTCAGCCTCCCAAGTAGCTAGCACTACAAGCGTGCGCCACCATACCTGGCTACTTTTTCTATTTTTAGTAGAGATGGGGTTCCGCCATGTTGCCCAAGCTGGTCTCAACTCCTGACCTGCAGTGATCCAGCCTGCCTCAGCCTCCCAAAGTGCTGGGATTGCACGCGTGGGCCACTACGCCTGACCAAAAAGTTTTAAATTTTATAGGTAACATTTTTGTGCAGAATTTTAAATATGAAAATTAAGTATGTTAAGAAATCTAAACATAACACATGTGAATTTAGGATTTTAAAGTGATCAGAATGGCTCTAGAAGTGTTAAGCTATCTTGGTCGTGGAACATACTTGAATATTTAAATAATTATTAAACATGCTTTTAGGCCAGGTGCAGTGGGTCACACCTGTAATCTCAGCACTTTAGGAGGCTGGGGGGGCGGTCGATCACCTGAGGTCAGGAGTTCGAGACCAGCCTGACCAGCATGGTGAACCCTCGTCTCTACTAAAAATACAAAATTAGCCAGGCGTGGTGGTGCATGCCTGTAATCCCAGCTACTCAGGAGGCTGAGGCAGGAGAATCGCTTGAACCCGGGAGGCAGAGGTTGCAGTGAGCAGAGATTGAGCCATTGCACTCCAGCCTGGGCAACAAGAGCAAAACTCCATCTCAAAAAAAAAAAAAAAAAAAAAAAAAAGGATGCTTTTAAAACAATTTTCATTGCCCATATAGCATGGTAAATACTGCAAGGAATAAAATTCCAAATGTTATTAGAAACCTTCAAAACAGGAAGACAGCATGAGTCCTTGAGCTATAAAGAATATAAAGCTACAAACTTCAAGAAGTACATTAATAGAGACAAGTGAACAACAGCACAGGAGGGTCACTCCCTAAAGACCTACTCTCTCCCACTGCCCCAACATTCCTCTGAAAAGATAATCTCTTAATTACAAGGGATGTGTAAGGCATGTGTCAGTAAAATGTATTAGGTATCTACTGTACGGTCCCAGAGATTTTGCCAAGTTAAAGGAAAGTAAAAGATGAGTTTGGAACTTCTTACTGTGCCAGAAAGTAAGGAAGTGTTCAAGAAGGTGGTGGACACTAAACCTAAGGGGAATATTTGATGAGAAAGGGGATATTCACATAGTTTCAAAGTGTGTCCCCTCAAATTACTTAATTGTAACAGGAAAAGCAGTTAACTACAAAGTTAAAAAAAAAAAAAAAAGACAACACTTAAACTAAGTGATCAAAGCCTGGGCACATAGGGAGACTCCATCTCTACAAAAAATTTAAAAGTTAGCAGAGCATGGTGGCACATGCCTGTAATCCCAGCTATTCAGGAGGCTGATAGTGATAGTCAGGATTGCTCGAGCCCAGGAGTTTGTGGCTGCAGTGAGCTATGACTACATTCTAGTAGTCATACTAGAAAAACATACTTTTTTTTTTTTTTTTTTTTTTTTTTTTTTGAGACAAGGGACTCCTTGCTCTGTTATCCAGGCTCGTCTCGAACTCTTAGGCTCACTCAAGTGATCCTCCCGCTTCAGCCTCCCAAGCAGCTAGGACTATAGGCATGCACCACCAATCCCAGCTATCAAATTCTACACAATGTTATTTTATTTTATTTACTTTATTTATTTTTGAGACAGGTTCTCACTCTGTCACCTAGGCTGGAGAACAGTGACACGACCAGGGCTCACTGCAGCCTCGACCTCCTGGGCTCAAGTGATCCTTCCACCTCAGCCCCCCCAAGTACCTGGGACTACAAGCATGCACCACTAAGCCTAGTTAATTTTTTTTTTCTTTTTTTTTGAGACGGAGTCTTGCTCTGTTGCCCAGGCTGGAGTGCAGTGGCGTGATCTCGGCTCACTGCAACCTCCGCCTCCCGGGTTCAAGCAATTCTTCTGCCTCAGCCTCCCGAGTAGCTGGGACTACAGGTGCGTACCACCACGCCCGGCTAATTTTTGTATTTTTAGTAGAGACGGGGTTTCACCATACTGGCCAGGCTGGTCTTGAACTCCTGACCTCGTGATCCGCCCACCTCGGCCTCCCAAAGTGCTGGGATTACAGGCATAAGCCACTGCACCTGGCCAATTTTTTTTTATTTTTAGTAGAGACGGGTTTTCGTCATGTTGCCCAGGCTGGTCTCGAACTCCAGGACTCAAGCAATCCACCCACTTTGGCCTCCCAAAGTGCTAGGATTACAAGTATAAGCCACCGTGCCTGGCCCAAATGCTGTGCAATTTTAATTGGTGAATCTAAGGAACAGGTATACAGGAGAGTATTATACTATTCTCACAATTCAGTAAGTTTGAAATGTTTTCAAAATAAAAAATTAATAACCCTATATTGTTCCCACTATCAGAAATATCAGTAATGTTACTCTGTGTATGAAGGGAATCTATGTATATAGATACACACACACATACACACACACACACACACACACACACACACACACTACTTTGAGATATCTCTATAGAGGGAAGATGGGTGGAATATAAAAGCAAAGCAAACCGCTCATAGAATAAAAAAATCAAATGAAGACAGAGAAGCATAAAAAAATAGGATAAAACAAGATGACAGAGCCAAATATATTAATATACACCATGCTTCTGTATTAACATTCTCAAAATAGGTCAAAAATCAAAATCCAGCCATTAATGTTACCATCACCATGAAAGCATACCAGAAATTTACCAAATTTGAGGAACATTTGTCTATCTTCAAAAAGGATGTAGCAAGTGCCCTATGTCAATTTCAGTACTCATTTTGTTTCTACCGCCCTTTTTATTGGCACTTTTGAAGGCACTATAGGGGAAGTTCAACCCAAAACATTATTTCTTCTCTCCGACAAACGATATGCCATTTAAATCAGAGAATATTCAAGAAAAGGGCAGTTTAATACCAGTGAACCAAACTGCTCAAAGGAGAATTTAAATTTTTTCTTGACTCAGGAAAAAAGTATACTCACTTCTTTTGGAGTATGATTATCAGCAATTCTCTGACCCTCAAAGAGAAACCTGAGTGAATTCATTGGAACGCCCTAAAAAGGTAAAGATAATAATAATAATACATACACACACAAATCTTAGAAAACATAATGGTAACTTTGATGCACAAAAAGCAAGCATGAAAGCCTTAGAACACTACATAGAAAATAAAATTAGACAAGCTAATTCAATCATAAATACTATATACTGAGTAGCAACTATTTGCAAGGCCCTCCCTGTACCAATTCTTTACATACATAATCATAAGTGTTAAACACAACAACCCTGGAAGGTAGGTATTACCACCTTATCTTCATGTTACAGCTAGGGAACCTAAGGCTTGGAGCTAGCCAAGAATTTAAGCCCAAACCTGTTTCTAAGCTTGTGCTCTTGACCACTACTCGATTCACTTTGCCCTAAATCTGTAAGCTAGCATAAAAAATCAGATCAGAAACTGAACGAGCACCCTCACTAGATTCCAACTACACTGGCAAAATTGGTTTTAAACAGATTACATCATAAAATTTGGTTAAGCACAAATGGCTAGCTAGCTAATCCACCATAAACCTAGATGGCATAGATAGCGCCATAAATATTACAAAATATATTAGTATACATTTTTCTAATCACTCTTCAACAAAAATAGCTGAAAGGGGAGAGACGGCTCACTTGAGGTCAGGAGTTTGAGACCAGCCTGGCCAACATAATGAAACTCCGTCTCTACTAAAAATACAAAAATTACGGGGCAAGCGCGGTGGTTCAGCCTGTAACCCCAGCACTTTGGGAGGCCGAGGCGGGTGGGTCACTTGAGATCAGGAGTTCAAGACCAGCCTGGCCAACATGGTGAAACCCCATCTCTACCAAAAATACAACAATTAGCCTGGCGAGGTGGCACGTGCCTGTAATCCCAGCTACTCGGGAGGCTGAGACAGGAGAATCACTTGAACCCGGGAGGTGGAGGTTGCAGTGAGCCAAGGTCGTGTCACTGCACTCCAACCTGGGCGACAGAGGAAGACCCTGTCTAAAAAAAAAAAAAAAAATACAAATACAAAAAAAATAAAAATACGAAAATTAGCCGGGCCTGGTGGCAGGTGCCTGTAATCCCAGCTACTCGGGAGACTGAGGCATGGGAATCGCTTGAGTCCAGGAGGTGGAGGTTGCAGTGAGCTAAGACAGCACCACTGCACTCCAGCCTAGGTGACAGAGTGAGGCTCTGTCTCAAAAAAAAAAAAAAAAAAATCAATTCCCTGGCCTATAGATGGGGGGTGTAAAGACTATATGAATTTTCTTCAGAGTTATGAAAATTAAATGACAATAAATCTTTTTTTTTTTTTTTGAGACAGATTCTCACTCTGCCACCCAGGCTGGAGTGCAACGGCGTGATCTCGGCTCATTGCAACCTCCGCCTCCTGGGTTCAAATGATTCTTCTGCCTCAGCCTCCCGAGTAACTGGAATTACAGGCATGCGCCACCATGCCCAGCTAATTTTTGTATTTTTAGTAGAGACAGGGGTTTCACCATGTTGGTCAGGCTGGTCTTGAACTCCTGACCTCATGATCCGCCTGCCTCAGCCTCCCAAAGTGCTGGGATTAGAGGCGTGAGCCACTATGCCTGGCCAACAATGTATCTTAAATACCTACAGCACAGTACACAAAATTGAGATTTCAATAAATGTTTCTTTCCCCTGATGAATTTCATCTCAATTTTAACACCCAAAGTTATTACAAATATGAAGTAGTTGAACCCCAATTAATGAGATTTTATTAAGTTAAACAATTAAAATCTACAAAAACAGAAGAGACAAAAATCCTTATTGTTTTACTTATCCTAACACCTAGTTTCTCTTTCTTATAATAAGTTTTATGTTAGTTACAAATTTAAACTGTTAAAAGCAAACCTTCTAAAAATGAAATCTACAGGCCAGGCACAGTGGCTCAAGCCTGTAATCCCAGCACTTTGGGAGGCCAAGGCAGGCGGATCACGAGGTCAAGAGTTCGAGACCAGCCTGACCAACATAGTGAAACCCCGCCACTACTAAAAATACAAAAATTAGCAGGGCGTGGTGGTGCATGCCTGTAATCCCAGCTACTCGGGAGACTGAGGCAGGAGAATCACTTGAACCAGGGAGTCGCAGGTTGCAGTGAGCTGAGATCGCACCACTGCATTCCAGCCTGGACGACAGAGTTAAGACTCCATCTCAAAGAAATAAATAAATAAATGAAAATAAAATGTACAATACCTGAGTTAATATTATATAATATAATTCATCTTTTTTCTTTTTTCTTTTTCTTTTTGAGATGGAGTCTTGCTCTGTCACCCAGGCTGGAGTGCAGTGGCATGATCTGGGCTCACTGCAACCTCTGCCTCCCAGATTCAAGTGATTCTCCTGCCTCAGCCTCCCGACTAGCTGGGAATTACAAGCATGCGCCACCACGCCTGGCTAATTTTTGCACTTTTAGTAGAGACAAGGTTTTGCCATGTTGGTCAGGCTGGTCTTGAACTCCTGCCCTCAGGTGATCGGCCCACCTCAGCCTCCCAAAGTGCTGGGATTACAGGCATGAGCCACTGCGCCCAACCTATAATTTAATTTAATAGACTGATTAAACATATATTTCTTGCTTATTAAATCATAATTTCACTTAAAATATATCTTGGTTGTCTCATATTAATTCCAATTACATTTATTTTCAAAACCTATTTTATAAGGCCAGGCGTGGTGGCTCACGCCTGTAATCCCAGTACTTTGGGAGGCCGAGGTGGGTGAATCACCTGAGGTTGGGAGTTCAAGACCAGCCTGACCAACATGGAGAATCCCCACCTCTACTAAAAATACAAAATTAGCCGGGAGTGGTAATGCATGCCTGTAATCCCAGCTACTCGGTAGGCTGAGGCAGGAGAATCACTTGAACTCAGGAGACGGAGGTTGCGGTGAGCAGAGGTCATGCCATTGCACTCCAGCCTGGGCAACAAGAGCAAACTCCATCTCCAAAAAAAAAAAAAGAGATAATATATTAATACTACTACTACTTAAATTTAACATATGGCTCAACACTCATGATTAGAAGTACAAAAAAAATTCACAGTAATCACCAAAAAATTACTTGCCTTTCTTGCTATATATACTGGTAAGCCATCAAGACAGAAATATTCATTTGAGCTCTCTTTACAATTCTGAGTTACTTTTCAAACTAGTTCCCATCTTACGAATTCAAACTTTAAAATGGGCCACAAGACAAAAAAAAAGCAATTAAGCAGGGTACAAGAAATGATAGGGTGTTTTCCTTGAGTTGCTAATGGTAAAAATAATAAAACAAGATTTTTCTTTTGACAATCTTCTATAAAAAAAAGAAATTAATGACAAAGTATTGTACTTAATACCAAAATGGACAAACCTGTCTTTGACAGTATGATTCTTTGAGTTTCTTGAGATGTGTTGTCATTTTCACTTTGAAGTGAATCTCACTGCTATCCTAAGGAGATAAAAGAGAAAAAGATTATCCCTCTTTCTATAATCATTTGCTTTACTTGAACCAAACTACTTAATTACACACATAGTGCAAATAGAAACATAAACCTTGTAACCTGTATTTTTCCACCACAATATTCTTTTTAGCATTCTTAACAGGTTTTCTTAAAACACTGTAATCATCCTCAAAGTTACTGTATACCCATTACAAAAGAAACTGAGTAAAACAAAGTTAATCAGTCTTGAGTGTTAAAATTATCAGTATAAGTAAAAGCCTAAGTAAATGCATTCCTTTATTTGCCATTCTATTGTCAAAATAAAAGATGAACTATCACATCTTTTATTTATCCCAATAGCAACTCAAAACAAAAAGTCTGTCCCCCCAAGTGAAGTGTCACTGAAGGTGGTTGCCTAGGAGAAAAGCAATTAATTATACAATAATTAATTGCATAAAATTCAATTTTATACAATAACAGACTGAGAAATTTATTCCTCCATAAAAAAATCACCACATGGGGCTGAGCGCAGTGGCTCACACCTGTAATCCCAGCACTTTGGGAGGCCGAGGCAGGCGGATCACAAGGTCAGGAGTTCAAGACCAGCCTGGCCAGTATAGTGAAACCCTGTCTCTACTAAAAATACAAAAAATTAGCCAGGCATGGTAGCACACACCTGTAGTCCCAGCTACTCAGGAGGCTGAGGCAGAAGAATTGCTTAAACTCAGGAGGTGGAGGTTGCAGTGAGCCAAGAACACGCCACTGCACTCCAGCCTGGGCAACAGAGCAGGACTCCATCTCAAGAAACAAAAAAATCACCACATGGAATCTGGTTTCTCTCACATGAGTAAAATGAGTAAGAACCTGAGTTAGTCAAACTGATTTGTGGGACCAAAAATTCTTTTATTCTGCTCAGATTGTGAAACAAACTATCAGCCAACCATCAGAAAAAATACTGTTACTTGCATAATGTAAAATTTCAAAGCCAAACTTCATGACTATATATCACATTCACAAATGTGTATTTGCAGAAGCTGCACATTTACAGTATTTTTCTCGTGACTGTAACTATGAAGAAATAAAATTATCTTCACATAGATCATTTCATAAACAGATAAAATTCTACAGCAAATCTCATGCTATACATTAAAATCAATTCCAGGCTGGGCATGATGGCTCATGCCTGTAATCCCAACACTTTGGGAGGCCAAAGCAGGCGATCATTTGAGTTCAGGAGTTCAAGACCAGCCTGACCAACATGGTGAAATGCCATTTCTACTAAAAATACAAAAAAATTAGCCAGGCGCGGTGGCGCATGCCTGTAATCCCAGCTACTCGGGAGGGTGAAGGAGGAGAATCGCTTGAACCCAGGAGGTGGAGGCTGCAGTGAACCGAGATCTCACCACTGTACTCCAGCCTGGGCAACAGAGTGAGACTCCATCTCAAAAAAAAAAAAAAAAAAAAAAAAAAAAATCACTTCCAGATGAATTAAAGAACTAACATTAAAATTTTTTTGGCCAGGTGCAGTGGCTCACTCCTGTAATCCCAACACTTTGGGAGGTCAAGCCGGGTAGATCACGAGGTCAGGAGTTCGAGATCAGCCTGGCCAACATAAGGAAACCCTATCTCTACTAAAAATATAAAAAATTAGCCAGGTGTGGTGACAGTTGCATGTAAGCCCAACTACTCGGGAGGCTGAGGCAGGAGAATTGCTTGAACCCGGGAAGTGGATGTTGCAGTGAGCCGGAAGTACCACTGCACTCCAGCCTGCGTGACAGAACAAGGCTCTGCATCAAAAAAAAAAAAATCTCAATATTTTCCCCTCAAGGGAGAATTTTTTTCCCCTAATTTTGGCCTTGGGATGCCCTATTGCAAAGCATGATTTTAACCTAGAAATCATAAAAAAAAAGAGGTGGATAAATTTGACTTAATAAAAACATAAAACGTCTGTATAGTAAAAGACGCCATAAACAAAAGTTAAGACATACTGGAGGAAATATTCGTAACATGTAACAGACAAAGAAAATGAAGACAATATTTTTAAAAATCCCACAAATTAATAATTCTTAAAAAGATATTCCATGGCATATGGACACATAGATCAATGGCATAAAACTGAAAGCCAAGAAATGAACCCTTATATCTATAGTCAATTTTTTGACAAGGATACCAGAACAGTTCAGTGAGAAAAGGATAGTCTTTTCAACTAATGGTCTGGGACAAACACCCATAAAAATTATTCAAAATGATGAAAGATTTAAATGTAAGAGCTAAAACTATGAATAAAACCATAAAACTTTATTTTCTTTTTTTGAGACAGGGTTTCACTCTGTCACCCAGACTGGAGTACAGTCACGTGATCACAGCTCACTGCAGCCTTGACCTCCCAGGCTCAAGTGATTCTCCCCACTCAGCCTCCTGAGTAGCTGGGACTACAGGCATGTGCCACCATGCCCTACTAATTTTTTATACTTTTTGTAGAGATGGGGTTTCGCCATGTTGCCCAGGCTGGTCTGCAGCTCCTGAGCTCAAGCAATCTGCCCACCTTGGCCTCCCAAAGTGCTGAGATTACAGGTGTGAGCCATTGTGCCCAGCCTTAAAACTCTTAAACCACAAGCGTAAACCTTTGTGACCCTGGATTAGGCAATGGTTTCTTAGATAAATTACAAGCAACAAAAGAAAAAACAGATGAACTTAATTCACCAAAATTAAAAACTTTACACTGCAAAGAATAAAACCAAGAAAGTGAAAAGATAACTCAAAGATAGGAGAAAATCTATGCAAATCATATCTATGATAAAAGTCTAACACCCAGAAAAAAGACATATTACCACTCAACAATAAAAAGACAACTAACCCAATTTAAAAATGGGCAAAAGATCTAAAGATCTTCATTTTTCCAAAGAAGATGTACTAATGGCCAATGAGTACATAAAAAAATGCTTGGCATCATTAGCCACCAGGAAAGAGCAAGTTCAAACCACAGTGAGATACCACTTCACACCCACTAGGATTATAACCAAAAATATGGATAATTACAAGTGTTGACCAGAATATGGAAAAACTGAAACGCTCATATGTTGCTGCTAGGAATGTAAGATGGTAGGACCACTGCTGAAAACAGTTCGGCAGTTCCTCAAAAAGTAAAACATACAGTTGCATACCAGACCCAGCAATTCCACTCCTAGGTATATATCCAAGGGAGCTGAAAACATATGTCCACACAAAAACACACATGAATGTTCACAGGAACATTATTAATAGTAGCCAAAATATGGAGACAAACTAAATATCAACTGATAAATGGAAAACAAAATATATTCTACCCATACAATGGAACAGAATTCAGCCATTAAAAGGAATATAGTAACGATACATGCTACAGCATGAATGAACCTTGAAAACATGCTAAAAGAAAGAAGCCAGGCCAGGCATAGTGGCTCACACCTATAATCCCAGCACTTCAGGCCAAAGTGGGAGAATCACTTAAGCCCAAGAGTTCAAGACCAGCCTGAGCAACATAGCAAGACCCCTGGAGAGGGAGAGAGGGATGGGGGGGGAGGGAGGGGAAGAGGAGCAGGGAAGCAAGGAAGAAAAGAAGAAACAAACCAGAATTAAAAGCCACATATCAAAGCTAGGCATGGTGGCTCATGCCTGTAATCCCAACACTTTGGGAGGCCGAGGTAGGCGGATCATCTGAGGTCAGGAGTTTGAGACCAGCCTGGCCAACATGGCAAAACCCCATCTCTACTAAAAATACAAAAATTAGCTGGGCATGGTGGTGCATACCTGAAATCCCAGCTACTCAGGAGGCTATGGCAGGAGGATCGCTTGAACCCAGGAGGTGGAGGTCGCAGTGAGTTGAGATCATCAGGCCACTGCACTCCAGCCTGGGTGACAGAGCAAGACCCTTGCCTCAAAAAAAAAAAGAGGCATATATCTTATGATTCCATTTATATGTAATGTCCAGAAAAGGCAAACCTATAGAGACACAAAGTAGAATCATGGTTGTCACTGGCTGGAGGAAATAGGATGGGGAATGACTGCTAATGGGTACAGGGTGTCTTTTTGGGGTAATGCAAATGTTCTGGAATTGGTAGTGGTGATGGCTACACACACTTGTGAATAATACTAAAGCCACTGAATTATATACTTTAAAATAGTGAATTTTATAGTATGTGAATTTTATCTTTTAAAAGTTTTCAAAATAAGGCCAGGCATGGTGGCTCACACCTGTAATCCCAGAACTCTGGGAGGCCGAGACGGGTGGATCACCTGAGGTCAGGAGTTTGAGACCAGCCTGGCCAACATGGGGAAACCCCGTCTCTACTAAAAATATTTTTTTTTTAATTAGTTGGGCTTCGTGGCAGGCACCTGTAGTCCCAGCTACTCGGGAGGCTGAGGCAGGAGAATCACCTGAACCCGGGAGTGGAGGGTGCAGTGAGCCAAGATCGTGCTATTGCACTCCAGCCTGGCAACAAGAGCACAACTCCATTTCAAAATAAAATTTAAATTAAAAAAATTTTGAAAATAAAAAATAAAAGTCTTCAAAATAAGATAATCACAGAAAAATGGGAAAAGGGTATGAACACAATTAACAAAAGAATATAAATGTAACAGACCAAAAAAAATTATATCTTATTAATAATTAGGTAAATGAAAAATAAAAATGTTTTACCCAGCATATTTGAAAAAAATTTAAAGACTGTTAATATCCCATGTTTGGGAGAATATAGGGAAATGGTACTGTCACACTTCAATGGAAATACCACTGCACTCCAGCCTGGGCGAGTCCACCCTTCCACCAATTCTCTGTCTTTTGTCCTTTAGAAAACCCACGTAACTATGCAGATTCATTCCTCCAACAGTTGTTAGCTAACCTTAATTAACATTTCAGAGTCAATAAGATACAGACTAGAGCCGGATGCAGTGGCTCACGCCTGTAATCCCAGCACTTTGGGAGGCCAAGGCTGGCGCATCACAAGGTTAGGAGATCGAGACCATCCTGGCTAACACAGTGAAACCCCCTCTCTACTAAAAATACAAAAAAATTAGCCGGGCCTGGTGGTGGGCGCCTGTAGTCCCAGCTACTTGGGAGGCTGAGGCAGGAGGATGGCGTGAACCCGGGAGGCAGAGCTTGCAGTGAGCCGAGATCACGCCACTGCACTCCAGCCTGGGCGACAGAGCAAGACTCCATCTCAAAAAAAAAAAAAAAAAAGATACAGACTAGAGTCTAGGGAAATAGGGGGCCAGAAAAGGGAAAAGGGTCAGGAAAAGGGCTGATAAACCTTTTACTTAAGGTTGGCCCTAGCCTTATCACTTAATAGTATTCACTGTATTTGCCCCTGAAGCACACTAACCAAGAAAACATTCCTATTTGGAAAAATTAAGATGATCTGAAACTGCCCGGCAGAGTAATTTAAAAAACAGTATCGGCCTCTTCTACCTCTAACAGATGCATACACCGTAAATTAAAATGCATATAGTCATTTTAAAATAATTTGCCTTAAATAATTTTTTTTCCTGTCAAAAAGTACTCACATTGAAGGGGAGTCAAATGAGAAAAACAATGAAACTCACCTGTCCAATGACTTTGAGTTTAATATATTCACCTTCCTTCTTATCCCCCAAGTCCTCAGTTGAAGGTTTTGCCTCCTGAAAGAAAATTAAATTTCAATATAAAAGTTCCTACATACTATTTTAATTACTCACTTACGAGTATCCATTACTTTCATTCAGGGTGCAAAATCTGCACCTGAGAATACAAACAGCATTTCTTTTCCATGCCAGTCAATTAAGAAAAAAAGATCCTAAGTCAATTACTGTCCCAAACACCATTCACTAGAAATCAAGAGAGGGGTCTCTTTTATTATAATACCCCATAGTAATGGTCTAAAACTTTACCACACATCAAAATCACCTGAAGCACATGTTAAACAAACTGCTGGGCCCAAGCCCCAGTTTCTTATTCAGCACATCTGTAGTAGGGATGAGAATCTGTTTCTAACAAATTACCAGGTGGTACCGATGCTGCTGGCCAGAGAACAACTTGGAAACAACTGCCCTACAGCCAACTCTTTCTTACCAGCACAGAGGGAGTTCATCCTCCATGAATTTTTAGACAAACACTCTGAATCCAAGATTATCTTCTCACAGCCTATCATGAAGAGTTTACTTTAACTACAAAACTGTACTAAGAAATGTAAATTAATCATATTAGCATAAGCAAGGCTATTATTTATTTTTATTTATTTATTTATTTTTTTGAGACACAGTTTCGCTCTTGTTGCCCAGGCTGGAGTGCAATGGCTCGATCTCAGCTCACTGCAACCTCCGCCTCCTGGGTTCAAGCAATTCTCCTGCCTCAGCCTCCCGAGTAGCTGGGACTACAGGCATGCACCACCACACCCGGCTAATTTTGTATTTTTAGTAGAGATGGGGTTTCTCCATGTTGGTCAGGCTGGTCTCAAACTACTGACCTCAGGTGATCCACCTGCCTTGGCCTCCCAAAGTGCTGGGACTACAGGCGTGAGCCACAGTGCCCAGACAAGCAAGGCTATTTAGAAAGGAAAATCAAATAAGAAAGTATTAGCCTAATGTACTCTGGAGTCAAAACAAATCAGTTTTATATAATCAATTATTTTAGACTATCCAAAGTATAATGCTTAAGTTTTTTGTTTTGTTTTGTTTTGTTTTGTTTTTGAGACGGAGTCTCGCTCTGTCGCCCAGGCTGGAGTGCAGTGGCACAATCTCGGCTCACTGCAAGCTCCGCCTCCCGGGTTCACGCCATTCTCCTGCCTCAGCCTCTCCGAGTAGCTGGGACTACAGGCGCCCGCCACCACGCCCGGCTAATTTTTTGTATTTTTAGTAGAGACGGGGTTTCACCGTGGTCTCGATCACCTGACCTCGTGATTCGCCCGCCTCGGCCTCCCAAAGTGCTGGGATTACAAGCGTGAGCCACCGCGCCCGGCCAATGCTTAAGTTTAAAAGAGAAGACAAAAATAAGAAAACAAGATACTTGAGAGGCTGTGGCAGTAGGACTGCTTGACAGCCCAGGAGTTGGAAGCCAGCCTGGACAACATAGCAAGACCTCATCTCTTTAAAGCAAAAAAAAAAAAAATAATAAAACGATCACAAAAAGTTACAAAACAATTTCAAATAAAGAGCTACTGAAACGAAAATGAGGTTAACAGAATAAATTAGTTAAAACAACTTCACCATGAAGTATCTCAAGAATAAGCAAATCATTTTTAGTAACGGGGGTACCTTGGAAAATTTCATGAATACTGTAGTAAAAAAGTAGCTTTTTTTCTCTATGTGCTACACCTTAGTTTGGCCACCAAATTACCCACTTATTTAGATATATACCTTATTATTCGTAATAATTTCAAGCAGTTAATCCATATTTGATAAGAATAACCATAACCATTACCTGTGTATCTCATGCCAGTAACTTAAAAAATTCTTTAACATTCAAGAATTAAAAGAACATATTAAACTAGAAGCAGCTTTTAACTTTAAAATACAGGCTAGAGTCTAGGGAAATGCTTAGATAACAGAACGGATATCATTAGTATGAATCCTTGCCTGTTTTTCATTCTGCAGTGCTTTTAACATTTGCTGACTACTGAATATTACGGCAGCAGGCAAAATTAACCTTCTTTAGTGAGACAGTATTTCACCTGAAAACTAGAAGACTGTCTTCAAATATAGTCTCTCCACATTTCTATGAATTTATATTTATAGTAAACAGCTGCTTCTTCCTCTAAGTATCTAGAAGGCAAAGAGCTTATTCCATGCAGTGAAGGGCAACAAACAGCAACCAAGCCCTGAGTCCTCTGTAACTGGAAGGAGAGGAGGCCTTAAGAAGCTTTAAGTTAGCACAAAGGACAGCCCCCTCCCCTAGCAGCAATATATAAGCACAACAGGAGTGGTTTTGCTCCTGTGTCTCCTAGATAGGGTAGCTATAGCGGCTACTCAGCACAAAAGAATTCTTCCCCTCCTCCCCTCCATCATCCTCAGTGCTTCAGAATTCTCCGAAAGTCCAGCTTCTCCAATCCTATAACTACTCAGATCAAAAAGCATAAATACCTTCCAGTACTTTAGGGTCTATAAGCCAACTCTATAGCATAGCATGACATTCTCTGCTTCCACCATCAAGCTCAATTCTCATTTTTCTCTCATCATTCACTTAACAAACCCAAAGATTCTGTTCAATTGGACTATTTACTGTTCCCCGAATATGTCCATTAATATTACTTCAACTTCAGCCCTTTGCGGCCCTAGTTTCATTTACCTGGAATATATATATATATTATCCTCTCTCAGCTTCTCTTGAAATCACCTCAAGGATATCTACCTCACACATGAACTTAAGTCCAGTATTTTTTTTTTTTTTGAGACAGATTTTCGCTCTTGTTGCCCAGGCTGGAATGCAATGGCACAATCTTGGTTCACTGCAACCTCTGCCTCCTGGGTTCAAGCCATTCTCCTGCCTCAGCCTCCCAAGTAGCTGGGATTACAGGAGTGTGCCACCACGCCCGGCTAATTTTTGTATTTTCAGTAGAGACGGGGTTTCCCTATGTTGGCCAGGCTGGTCTCGAACTCCTGACCTCAGGTGATCCACCCACCTTGGCTTCCCAAAGTGCTGGGATTATAGGCTTGAGCCACTACGCCCGGCCTGCTTTTTTTTTTCTTTTCTGTGACAGAGTCTCGCTCTGTCAGCCAGGCTGGAGTGCAGTGGCACAATCTCGGCTCACTGCAACCTCTGACTCCCAGGTTCAAGCAATTTTCTCATCCCTCAACCACCTGAATAGCTGGGATTACAGGCATGCATCACTACGCCCAGCAATTTTTTGTGTGTGTATTTTTAGTAGAGACAGGGTTTCATCACATTGGCCCAGGTTGGTCTTGAACTCCTGGCCTCAAATGATCTGCCCACCTTGGCCTACCAAAGTGCTGGGATTACAGGCGTGAGCCACCATGTCAGGCCAAGTCCAGGATTTTTTAAAACTCGTCTATGAACCACAGCACTCCCCCAACCTTCCAAATGATATTAATATCTTCCTTTAATGCTCCTACTTGCAATTTATTCATATATTTTATGGCATTTATTTTCAACTTAAAAATACTCTCCCTTGACCTTACTTCTCTAGTTGTTTTTCTCACCTTTTTTGTTTTGTTTTTTTTTTTGTGGTGGTGGTTGTTGTTTTGAGACGGAGTCTTGCTCTGTTGCTCAGGCTGGAGTGCAGTGGTGCAATCTCGGCTCACTGCAACCTCCACCTCCCAGATTCAAGCGATTCTCCTGCCTCAGCCTCCTCAGTAGCTGGGATTACAGGTGCATGCCACCACATCCAGCTAATTTTTTGTATTTTTAGTAGAGACGGGATTTCACCATGTTGGCTAGGCTAGTCTCAAACTCCTGACCTCAAGTGATCCGCCAGCCTTGGACTCCCAAAGTGCTGGGATTACAGGCGTGAGCCACCACGCCCAGCCAGTTCTCACCTTTTTTCAAAATCAAACTTCTTAAAGAGTATTCAGCTGTAATGTGGTTTATGCCCCCACCATTCCACTTAACACTCTCCTCACCAATGGTTAGCAGGTGGATTCTTTATTGCTAAATCCAATGTACACTTTCAAATCTCATCTGTAACTCTCTCAAACAACAAACACTGAGTTTTACCTTGAAAACTCTCCACCTTTGGCTGCCAAGATTAGGTTCTCTCCTCATTTCTGTAATTTCCTTCAATGCTGGGTTTCATCTGAATTCTGTGTCTTCAATCCTCTGCTTTTCTGTCTCCCTGGTGACCCGTGATTCCAACTAGTTCTCAGATACTAATACCTCGGCCGGGCGCAGTGGCTCACGCCTGTAATCCCAGCACTTTGGGAGGCGGAGGCGGGCGGATCAGGAGATCGAGACCATCCTGGCTAACACGGTGAAACCCCATCTCTACTAAAAATACAAAAAGCCGGGCGTAGTGGTGGGCACCTGTAATCCCAGCTACTCTGGAGGCTGAGGCAGGAGAATAGCGTGAACCCGGGAGGCGGAGCCTGCAGTGAGCTATGATTGCGCCACTGCATTCCAGCCTGGGCAACTGAGCAAGACTCCGTCTTAAAAAAAAAAAAAAAAAAAAAACAGATACTAATAACTCAACTATTCCTTCTAACCTTTATGAGTTTCACACTCATTTATCCAAGTGCCTGAATATATCCTTGGATACTTCAGTGTGAAAGTGTCCCAAACCAAATCATTATCTCTAACTCTTTTGTCAGTTTTAACTCCTCTTTCTAAAAATCAAAATCAAAACAAATTATAATTCTTCCTGGATTCCCAATTACAATAAATGGTTACCATACAATCAGCTGCCAACAACAGAAATTCTGGGGTCATCTTTGGCTCCTCTTCTGCTTTTAAACATTAAACTTCATACTTAACATCACTCATCATTCTGACAATTCTGTGTCTTTTTTTGTTTTGTTTTAGAGACAGGGTCTCATTATGTTGCCCAGGCTGGTCTTGAACTCCTGGGTTCAAGCAATCTTCCCATCTCAGCCTCCCAAAGTGCTGGAATTACAGGCATGAGCCATGACAATTCTGTTTCTTACTAGCTCTCAAGCCCATCCCATTCTCTCCTTTCCACTGCTTTAGTTCAGCCACTCATTGATGCTTATTAACATCCCTGCAACAACATAACTGGCCTGGTGCAGTGGCTCACACCCATAATCCTGGCACTTTGGGAGGCCAAGGTGGATCACTTGAGGCCAGGAGTTTGAGACCAGCCTGGGCAACATGGTGAAACCCTGTCTCTACAAGAAATACAAAAATTAGCCAGATGTGGTGGTACACACCTGTAGTCCCAGCTACTTGGGAGGCTGAGGTGGGAGGATCATTTGACCCCGGGAGGTCAACGCTGCAGTGAGCCAAGATCATGCCACTGCACTCCAGCCTGAGTGAAAGAGTGAGACCTTGTCACTAAAAAAAAATAGTAATTTTAAAAATAGAATAACTGACGTTCCCAGTCTTCCTCCCTTCAATTATTTCTCCAAACTGTCACCAGAGCCATCTCTCTAAAATGCAGTCTGGTCTGCTCAAAATCTTCAGGGTTAAATTCAAACTCCTAGGCCAGGCATGGTGGCTCACGTCTGTAATCCCAGCACTTTTGGAGGCCGAGGCGGGTGGATCACCAGCCACCAACACGGCGAAACCCCGTCTCTACTAAAAATACAAAAATTATTAGCCAGGTGTGGTGGCACGTGCCTGTAATCCCAGCTACTCAGGAGGCTGAGGCAGGGAATCACTTGAACCTGGGAGGCAGAGGTTGCAGTGAGCCGAGATCGCCCACTGCACTCCCACCTGGGCAGCAGAGGGAGACGCCGTCTCAAAAAAAAAAAAATTCTAACTCCTTAGCTGACATACACTGATCCTTCATGTGCTGGTCCCTGCCTAGCAATGAAACCTTATTCTCCTCCCTCTGTTAGCAAATATCTTATCCTCCAGCCATAACTATCTACAATTGCTGGAACATGGCATCCTCCACCTTATCTCAATTATCTTTGTACATGCTGACCCCCTCTTCTTGGAAGGCGCTTTCCCACTCTATTCACCTCCCATGACCACCCAGACATCACTTCCCTGATCATCTTCTTAAATGTTCCCATACTGCTTACTTATCTATCATAATCATTTGTTTGCATATCTGTCTCTTCTATCAGATTTGAGTTTCTTATTGGCATGCCTTACTTTTCTTTGTATTTCTGGTCAAGCACAGAGCCTGGTACTTTGAAGATACTCAATATTCTTATTAAACAGTTTTCTGTGACAGGTTGGTATGTCTTGTCTTCCCTACAAGTTTACAAGTGGAGGGTCCAAGTTTTTTCACTCTCTAACCTCTGTAGTGCCAAACAAATACTAAGCAATTTTTAAATGTTTGTCGAATAAATAAGATTGACAGCACTATTTTCTGTGTATCACAGAATCTTACTCATGCTTCATACTTCTGTATGCAATAATAGTCAGTTCAAACAGATCTTTTCAGTTTTTTGCATTCACAGTTGAGAATAAGAGATAATTCACCTCAATTTCATAAGAATATGTGAACGATTGGATTTTAAATTTCCAAAAATAAGCTGCCACTTTCCCTAGACACTCCATTTGGTGATGTCTTCCCAACTCTTAACCACTATAATAACAATCACCTGTACCACTTGTTTAATGGCCTCATGCTTGCTTAAGGCAGTCATCAAGCTTTTTGCCTTCTCTCTTTGACAAACTAGCCTTGAAAATGAGAAGATCCTGTACAAAAAAAAGGCCAAAGTTTGTCTCCAATGAGCTCAGTGTCTTTTGTAGGCTGTCTTTCCTTCTCTTCCTTGTAAAAAGCAGTCAGTACAGAATGGTATGACACAGTGATTACAAAACAGTGAAAGCATTCAGCTCTGAGTCTGGGACGCTAGGTCATCAAAGAAAAGAGAATCCCAAAGAGAGCTGGGTGATTTGGCTAGAAAGGATACACAGCCCCAAAGCAGAAGAAACAGGTGATGGAAAGATTAAGTGAATATACAGGATCAAAGAGAGAACTGAAAGCCTCTTAGACTGCAAAAGATATGGAAAACACAATAGGCCTCATTTTCAAATGTACAATATTCATAAGGAGGGTTTTATTATGCTATTTCAAAGTCAAAAGAACAAGACCTTTACTTAAAAGCACTCTGGAGGCTGGGCACAATGGCTCTGTAATCCCAGCACTTTGGGAGGCCAAGGCAGGCGATCACTTGAGGCCAGGAGTTCAAGAGCAGCCTGGCCAACATGACAAAATCGCATCTCTACTAAAAAAAAAGTGGTGGTGCTGCACGCCTGTAATCCCAGCTATTCAGGAGGCTGGGGCACAAGAATCACTTGAACCCGGGAGGTGGAGGTTGCAGTGAGCCGAGATCATGCCAAAAAAAGCACTCTGGTAATCAGTACAGTGGCAATTCAGTCACAGGGACAGAGCATCACACTTAACTACTGCCAATGTGTCATGGACCCAGCTGCACAAGGATTGCCTTTTTTTTTTTTTTTTTTTTGAGACAGAGTCTTGCTCCGCCTCCCAGGCTGGAGTACAGTGGCGTGATCTCAACTCACTGCAACCTCTGCCACCCGGGTTCAAGTGATTCTCCTGCCTCAGCCTCCTATCTGGATTACAGGCACACACCACCACACCTGGCTCATTTTTGTATTTTTAGTAGAGACAGGGTTTTGCCATGTTGGCCACGCTGGTCTCGAACTCCTGACCTCAGGTGATCTGCCCACCTCAGCCTCCAAAAGTGCTGGGATTACAGGCGTGAGCCACCGCGCCCGGCTGGATTGCTCATTCTCATTGAAAGAGGAGGGATTCTAGGAAAACTCAACAACAAATAAAAAATACGTTTACTCTTCTTTCATGATATTAACAAATCTGTTCATTTTTTAAGGTGTGACAAAAGTATATTGGTCATGTTAAAAGAAAAAGCCGGCCGGGCTCACGCCTGTAATCCCAGCACTTTGGGAGGCTGAGGCAGGCAGATCACGAGGTCAGGAGATCGAGACCATCCTGGCTAACACGATGAAACCCCATCTCTACTAAAAATACAAAAAATTAGGCCGGGTGCGGTGGCTCACGCTTGTAATCCCAGCACTTTGGGAGGCCGAGGCGGGAAGATCACGAGGTCAGGAGATCGAGACCACGGTGAAACCCCGTCTCTACTAAAAATACAAAAAATTAGCCGGGCGTGGTGGCGGGCGCCTGTAGTCCCAGCTACTCGGAGAGGCTGAGGTGGGAGAATGGCGTGAACCCGGGAGGAGGAGCTTGCAGTGAGCCGAGATTGCGCCACTGCAAAAAAAAAAAAAAAAAAAATTAGCCAGGCGAGGTGGCGGGCGCCTGTAGTCCCAGCTACTCGGGAGGCTGAGGCAGGAGAATGGCGTGAACCCCGGAGGGGGGGAGCCTGCAGTGAGCCGAAATCGCGCCACTGCACTCCAGCCTGGGCGACAGCGAGACTCTGTCTCAAAAAAAAAAAAAGAAAAGAAAAGAAAAGAAAAAGCCTTGGCTGGGTACTGTGGATCACGCCTGTAATCCCAGCACTTTGGGAGGCCAGGGCGAGCCAATCACCTAGGTCAGGAGTTTTGAGACCAGCCTGACCAATATGGAGAAACCCCGTCTCTACTAAAAATACAAAATTAGCCAGGGATGGTGGTGCATGCCTGTAATCCCAGCTACTAGGGAGGCTGAGGCAGGAGAATCGCTTGAACCCGGGAGGCAGAGGTTGCGGTGAGCCGAGACTGCGCCATTGCTCTCCAGCCTGGAGAACAAGAGCAAAACTCCGTCTCAAAAAAAAAAAAAAAGGGGCCAAGTGCAGTGGCTCACACCTGTAATCCCAGCACTTTGGGAGACCGAGGTGGGTGGATCACGAGGTCAGGAGATCGAGACCATCCTGGCTAACACGGTGAAACCCCATCTCTACTAAAAATACAAAAAATTAGCTGGGCGTGGTGCTGGGCGCCTGTAGTCCCAGCTACTCAGGTGGCTGAGGCAGGAGAATGGCGTGAACCGGGAAGACAGAGCTTGCAGTGAGTCGAGATGGCGCCACTGCACTCCATCCTGGGCGGCAGAGCAAGACTCCATCTCAAAAAAAAAAAAATTAAATTAAAATTAAAATTAAAGAAAAAGCGCTTCTCTTTTTAAAGATACATACTGAAATATTTACAGATGAAATGATACAATATTTAGAAATGGCTTCAAAATAATATGGGGGAGTATAATGGGATGCTGTAGATTATAGGCCAAGAGGAGGCCACAAGGATTCATTATAATACAGTACATTTAAACATAAATTAAAAATTCATTAAATTCACTCCAGCCAGGCACGGTTGCTCATGCCTGTAATTCCAGCACTTTGGGAGGCCAAGACAGGCGGATCATGAGGTCAGGAGATCAAGACTATCCTGGCTAACATGGTGAAACCCCATCTCTACTGAAAATACAAAAAAATTAGCCAGGTGTGGTGGCAGGCGCCTGTAGTCCCAGCTACTCGGGAGGCTGAGGCAGGAGAATGGTGTGAACCCAGGAGGTGGAGTTTGCAGTGAGCCGAGATCACACCACTGCATTCCAGCCTGGACGACAGAGCAAGACTGTCTCGAAAAAAAAAAAAAAGTCACTCCAAGCTTCAAATTCTATATATATCAATTTATTTTATTTCCTAATGAAGAAAGCTCAAAAAGTGTTAAACAGGGTAATTCTAATGCACCATTAAAAGGGAAAAACCCAAAATTACAGTGAAGTCACTTCCCTTAAATAATTTACCACAATTCCATTTTATTTATTTATTTATTTTGAGTCTCGCTGTGTCACCCAGGCTGGAGTGCAGTGGCACGATCTTGGCTCACTGCAAACTCCGCCTCCTGAGTAGCTGGGACTACAGGCACATGCCACCACACCCAGCTAAATTTTGTATTTTTTGGTAGAGACAGGGTTTCACCATGTTGCCCAGGCTGGTCTCGCACTCTTGCGCTCAAGCAATCTGCCCGCCTCGGCCTCCCAAGTGCTGGGATTACAGGCGTGAGCCACTGCACCAGGCCCACAATTCTAAAAACACAAAAATATATGTATATTTTCATCTTCATGCTGCATATGTTCAAACTTAGTAAGACGGTACTAGAGATTTAGAACAGAACTGACCAGATTTAACTGCATAACTTCAAGGTGTAGGTCAAAGCTGTCAACACAATGGGCCTCTGAATATTTACATTCAACCCTGAATGGTAAACACTAGTCACGCACAGATAGCTTCTCAGGAACTAAAAACTATAACTAAAAACTTTACTGGTTGTGTAAACCTTACCCTTTGAGTCCAGACCTATGCTAAGCCTAGAACAAACCAGTTTGATTGCATCCAAAAGTACTAGCAAACAGACTTGGAAGTATGACAGACATTGTTAATTACCTATCTGATATCTATTTTCCCTTTCTTCCTTACAAAGGGAAACCTAAATTTACCCAGATAAAAAACGTATTTCCCAGCTTCTTTTATACCCATTTTGGCCAAAGAGATATAAAGTGACATACTTTTTCCCTTTGCTTCTCCCTTTTCTCCTGTCTGGAACACAAAGTAGCTTTTTTGTGCCCACAAGTAGACAAGCACCAAAGTGAAAGACTGCTGTTAAGGATGGAGAAGAAAATAATATGAAAGAACTGTGGAGCTACCACATCAGCCCTGAGCTACTTTTGTCTACGCTTCTTGTTTTATGAGAAAAAAAAAAATTGTTTAACCTACAATAAATCAAATTTTGTTATTCAGCCCAAAAGTAATCCTGAAATAGAAGGTGCTATAAAAGGTATAAGTTTGGCTCATATTAAAAACAGGCACTAGGCCGGGTGCGGTGGCTCACGCTTGTAATCCCATCACTTTGGGAGTCCGAGGGGGGCGGATCACGAGGTCAGGAGATCGAGACCACGGTGAAACCCCGTCTCTACTAAAAATACAAAAAAATTAGCCGGGTGTGGTGGCAGGCGCCTGTAGTCCCAGCTACTCTGAGAGGCTGAGGCAGGAGAATGGCGTGAACTCGGGAGGCGGAGCTTGCAGTGAGCCGAGATTGCACCACTGCACTCCAGCCTTGGCGACAGAGCGAGACTTTATCTCAAAAAAAAAAAAAAAACAGGTGCTAGAAAATTCCTCAATGGGCATCAAAAGCAGAATGAATAAGTAAATTGAGTATACTGCATTCCACACAATGGAATGCCACACAGCAATGATATTTAATAACATACAACTATTTACAATAATAATGAACGAACCTCTAAACAGTGCTGGGCAAAAGAACCAACACACAGAGATACATACTGTATGATTTCACTTATAAAATGTTATGCTGTATAAAAACAGACAAAACTATTCAACTTGTTAAGTCAATACAGCGGTTCTTTATCTGAGTGCTGGTTGCATGGACGTGTTCAGTTTGTGAAAGTTCAGCAAACCATACACTCTTGTGCACTTTTTTGTAAGTATATTACTCTTTGGTAAAACCTTTAAAAATAACTGGCCCTAGATATTGAGAACAACCAGTCCAGCAAACAAAACTCCACCCTTCCTTCCTTCCTTCAGGTCTTTTCCTTCAGATCCTCATTAGCTCAGAAAAGGCAACTGAATGCAAAAATAGCCAAAAATATATAACCGATACAATGTATCTTTAAGTAAACAGTCATGTTGCAGGAATTATCCAAATTTTAAACTGTAAAACTAAGGTGCTCAATAACAGTATCTGTGTGAACTTTCCCCATGACTCTTGTAAAGAAACAGAATATCAGCCGGGATGGCGCAGTGGCTCATGCCTGTAATCCCAGCACTTTGGGAGGCCAAGGCGGTCGGATCACACGAGGTCGGGAGTTCGAGACCCGCCTGACCAACATGGAGAAGCCCCATCTTTACTAAAAAAAAAAAAAAAAAT